>NW_006292094.1:3426763-3429868 GCF_000327345.1 Myotis davidii | reverse complement strand
TGTTATGGTTGGGTCACAACATGAGGAACTGTATTTAAAGGGCCAGAAGGTGGAGAACCACTGCAAAGGCAGAAAACAAGCAGGAAGAAGGGAAGCAAACATACGGACCCCGGAGCTGAGAGCGTGTAATTGCTGTTCCCAGGGGTGCGACTGACATCCCCAGGTGTCTGTATTACAGATGCACCTGCCCAGGGGCGGGGTGGCACAAGCCACCTTTACATTTTCATAAAAGCCAGTCTGCACCGCGGTTCCCTCTTACAAAAGAAGGAGCATTTCCAGGTGGCACGGGAGCAGGTAGAGAGAGTTTAGAAATTAAGTAGATGTGCGTCTGATTTCTGCCTCCAGCTGCTCCTTTTAGAGACCGTGGCTTCCTTCATCTGCGTGAGCCTCAACTTTCCTACCAGTGAAATGGAACAATAGCCCCTGTGACGTGAAGTGACTCTTGTAACTCAGGGTGGGTCTGGTTTGTCGGATGAAAACGCATGATCGTCCCAAAGAATAACAAACATACCTTTTCTGAGGAAAGAGGGCACAGCACAGAGGCGTGGCAAATACCAAACTAAAAAAAAAAAAAAAAAAAGGCAAATCAGCGCACTGGAAATAGTGGACTTCTCAGTTCTTGGTCTAGTTTCCTTTCCCAACAGTCCCCTTCCTCTCTTTAGAGCCTCAAAACCCATGTTCCGTTTGTATCATGTTATTACACCAATGATTGCCAAAATAATTTTTAAAAAATCAGAGATAACAGGAGTTTAAGAAAGAATCATGCAGACAGTCCCACATGTTGTAAGCTTCCCTAAAGACAGTCCACTTCCAGCTCATTATCGGGACCATAAGTCCCAGGTGTTCCGGGATGTCCTCATTTTCTAAACTGGGTCCCACATCGCCTCCCTCGCCTCCCTCTCCATGTGCTGCACGCGTGTCTTTAAGAGAGAAATGAATGATCTCGAAGGGATTCTACTCACCAGAAGCCAACCAGTCCAACCTGAATGGGCGCACTCATCCACGGGAACCTCTGTGATGAGAAAGACATTATTTTGAAGACTTTCCATACAGGCTCTTGGCGACAATTTCTCCTGCCGACGGACTGGAAGGAGCCCCCGTTACAGGTCCAGGTGGACTGTGATTCGCGTAACGGGGGGACACTGCAACACGCGTGGTAGTCCTGACTTCCCGCGGCCCCCTGCCCCCGACCTGTCAGTAGACACACATGTGGAGGCCACGGCTTCTCATCCTCCCCTTGCACATGTGATCTCAGTGGTGCTTGGTGGGTCCAGGTCGCTGTTGTTACCATCCCCCTCCTGGCTGGTGGGCAGGCCGCTCCTCCCACGGGCTGCCCTAACACTGGCTCCATCCGGGCGAGCAGGCAGAGCCCGACCCGCTTCCCAAAGCACGCGGTAACGTTCATCAACCACTGAGGCCAGGGCCTGGGACGGAGCGGAAGCCCCACAAGCACCCCCTCACCCCGCGTCTCCCCTCTCTCGGCCTTCTCTGTCAGTGTGGTTAAAGCTGTGGCTGGCGTCAGACATCCTGCCTGTCGCTTTTTAAAAATGGAAACGAGTGAGCGGGTCAGTCTTTTGGAGAATAAGTACTGTTAGATTTTTAGTTTTCAAAAGTGGTATCAAAATGCACACTATAAAGAGCGACGAGGAGATGGTCCCGTAACTCAGGCCACAGAAATAGCTGCGACCAGTGGTGAACCGGTTGTCATGACATCGGCCAACGGAGTTAAGAGGCAACACTAGTGGTTAGAGACGGTGACCCCAGAGCTCGTGTGCGAGGCGTACCCTGGTCCCCGAAGACTCCTCCGGTGAAAGAGGACGTCGCACAGGCTAACGTGAGGGAGGGAGGAGTGGACTAGAGAGGAAGGAGAGAGGCGGTCAAGAGGAGACAGATCCCAGAACCCCCCTCAGGGACAGCCAGGGAAGGAAGGGCTGGATCTCGCGGTCTCACGCGTTGACGTGGGACGTGCGACTGAGTGTCACGGTGGCTCTCTAGTTCCCTTCATTCCTTGGAGCGTCCCTAGGAGAAGCCCACAGTCCCTGGTCCCCACCAGGGCCCTTCCCTCACACGGGGTGGTGTGTCCAGGTGACAACCTGGGTGTGTCAGTCAAATGAGGGCAGCGCACAGATTAACGAACTGTCATGCTCCCCAAAGAAAAATAAACCGGGCAGTTCACTGTTCCGTGACGCTGCCCCCAATCCATTTTCCGTTTCTGACAGTGAGAGGCGTGGCAGCAGCTTTCCTTCCTGGGAGCTTTGTCCAATATCTGAGATTGGAAACAGAATGTTCCTGGAACCACCTTTCATCTACATAAGTGCCCGAGGGCCACTGGCCTTCAAATGCTTGTTCGGGGTTCAGGGAGGAAGGGTCGGTGCGTGTGAGGGCTGGATGGGAAACGGAAGGACTCACCTTCAGGAAGGCCTTCTTCTCCAGGGTGTTCATGATGAACGGGGGGATGGCTGCAAGGAAAGGAGACCCGCGGAACGCGTTAGCTCGTGTCTGCTTCAGCTCACATTGCCCCCAACAAGTTGACAAAAGGCTTATGTCACTTTTAAGCCTTTTCCCACGGCAGAGTGAAGCCATCTGCAACAATTCTTTCAAATACTTTAGGATTGGGGGAAAATCAGTGTTCCCGTTTTCTGGAATTTTGAAACATAACGTAATGCTCTTTTCCAGCCAGAAAGCTCTACAATCGCGAGGAGAACTTTACATTTAACTTTAAGTATGAGCAGTGCCAACATCAGGAATGTCTGCCTCCTGTACCCATAAAACAAACGCACCCGACGGGGGTGGGGCAGCCCTACGGAGCAGAGAATAAAGACTCCGCCTTGAGCCGGGCACACGGCCTGTGGGTGGCCCTGGGAGATACCCAACTCTGAGCCTCAGCTTCAGGTGTTCTCACCTTGAAGGAGCCGACAGCAGGGGAGGGACGTGTTTGGTTCACTGACGCACAAGCTCTTGTTCAATCTGTGTTTGTGGAGTGGATGGGGGATGGGTGGGGGGATGGGTGGGTGACAGTCATACTCACCCATGCCGGGCGCGGCCATGAGAATCCTGGAGACGACCACTTGTGCGATGGCTTGTTGTGCAGCCTGTGCCGACTCA
>NW_006292094.1:3426300-3426725 GCF_000327345.1 Myotis davidii | reverse complement strand
GCAAAACGCATGCCAGGTGTTCACAGGTGCTTCCTGAAACCGCCGAAAGTTCGAGCCCCCACGTAATCCAGACACCCACCCAAGAGTCATGTTGGCACAAACAAGTCTCTTTTTACATCCTATGAAAAGGTTTAATCCTCGTGCAACAGGCACAAAAGTAAAGTAACACAGTAATTTTGTAATACAAAAAGGAGTCGCAATTTTAATGAAAATACGCCTCACTGGGTGACTATGCTAACTGAAGAGTAAGGGTGATTTTTATGCTGATGTGCAAGTTAGAGCGACTTTCCAAAGGAGAGGTAGACCTGGACATGTGGCCGCGCTGAGGGACCCGAGGACCCAGGAGTCACCAGCAGATGGCGCTAAGGGGTATTTGTAACAAGTCAGTGACAAGCGACAGTTCCCAACCCTTACCCTACAGCTCC
>NW_006292094.1:3422686-3425801 GCF_000327345.1 Myotis davidii | reverse complement strand
AGGGTGATTTTGATGCTGATGTGCAAGTTAGAGCGACTTTCCAAAGGAGAGGTAGACCTGGACATGTGGCCGCGCTGAGGGACCCGAGGACCCAGGAGTCACCAGCAGATGGCGCTAAGGGGTATTTGTAACAAGTCAGTGACAAGCGACAGTTCCCAACGCTACCCCTACAGCTCCTGCCGCTACCCTGTTCCTCATTATCCATTCCAAAATGTTTTTTCTTGTTCTTTCTTCTCTAAACTGTAAAAACAAACAAACAAACAAAAAAACGTTCCAAAGATATAGATTAATATTATTTTAAATTCCAAAAGGAAATGCTGGGGGAAAAGAAGGACCTGTTGAGAGAACAAACTTCCTGTGTGTAGACCTGCTCTGCCCGCCCTGGCACTAGATCTGAGTGTGAGGGGTGCTCTTAGCCTCTGGGATACGGAAGCAGAAAGGGTATTCTAGCTCCTGCACTCAGCCTGTCCCAGGAATTAGCAGCTCAGAGGCTAAGCCTGTCCATCAGTGGACCCATCCTCACTTCCAACTCCAGATTATTTTGACACAAATCCCCAATCTCATATGATTCTATCTGTAAATGTTAAAATAATTTTAAAAGTTTTAACGAAGTGAATTCTTATAAGAATCTTATTATGACAGTAGGTCCTTGGGTTACGTTGGAGATCCGTTCCTACGGCGACGTAATGCGATTTTCGCCGTCAGAACCCACCTACATAAACACCTACGTCACTCACAGGGAACACAGACACAGCAGCAATGAAGTGAAACAGTAAAAAAATTTAAAAGAAAGATAACAATACCTGATCTTTACTTGTGGTAAATAAATAATAAAAAACATAAAGCACACACGTACATATGTCAAAACGAATGAACTTTTTAATAAATGATAAATGGGAGACGGCGACGTAACACGAAACGACGTACGTCGAGTCTGACGTAATCCGAGGACTGTCTGTACTGTAAGCACAAGTCATTTCTAGAAATGCCCATGACTAACCTTTGTCGCATCAGTGGGATATTGATGCAATTCGCAGCAGCTACGGCAGCAAAGGGCACGAAGCGTCCTATGAGTGGTGACACGTGCTGCAGAGGAGAAATCCGAAAGCATGATCTCACGTTTCCTGGATTCCTGGGTAGCAATGCTTATTGCTTCCTGAAAACTGCTGAAAATGCAGTCCTGTGTACAGAAACTCAGGCCAGGAGTCCTTTCTCGACCTGTTACCTAGCGGTATTTGTATATCTAGCGGGGCGTATGCGACTTCTCAGACATTTTGGCAGCTTAGTGTGGAGGGGCATTGAGTCCCAAACTCTTGGGGTCAGGTGTTGGCTCGCCGCCTCTTCAGAGGTGTGGACTGAGGCCCGCTGCCCGCACAGCCGCTGGTGGGCCGTTCTGGTGGGTGAGCACGTAATTTAACACTATGTCAGGCACAGACCAGCGTCTTGGCTGTGGGGGACACCCCTTCCCAAGGAAGCTGTAATTAAAACATGCAGTTGCACCCAAGCTGGTCTGACTCATTGGATAGAGTGTCGGCCTGCCTCTCCCTCTCCCTTCCTCTGAAATCAATAAAAATATTTTTTAAAAGCACACACACACACACACACAAATAAGCAGTCGAAGAGAATGACCATAATAAGAAAGTCTTAGGACTTGAACTATTTTGAGAAACGGTGGAGTGACTAGGAGCCAGGTGGTGAGAAGCAGTTACGAGCTTGCCCATGGAATAAAGATCCGTGTACCTTGGCCAGTGCGTTGAGTCCTAGAGCGGTCGCCACAGCGCCAGTTGTTGCAGACACGTAAGCCGTTCCCAGCTCACTGAGAAGAAAGAGAACAGCACACACAACGGGTGACCATTGGGAAACTGGCCCTTGTTTAAGGAAATGATGGGGGGCTGTGCAAGGGCATGAGAGCAGAGAGTCCAGAAAACAGAGTCACCTGCAGGTGGAGTAACCTGGAGAAAAGGCAGGTAACCCACAAACAGCGCGATTCCTCACAGGGACCTGACACAACCCGAACACGGACGCGGATGGAGAAGGGGCCCGTGAGCGCGCAGGACACGGCGGGTGTGGGAAATGCACAGCGGCCCACGTGTCTGCGGCACATCCACTAAACGAACATAAAATAACTTCCAAGTGTGAAGACGCACGCTGAGAGCCAACGTGCAAGGCTGTTCTTCCTAGAATGGTATCTTAGTGTATACGATTTCAAAAAGTCTCATCTCTGAAATACAGTTAGGCCCAAGCAATTCTGTCCTGTTTAGAAATGCGCTTTAGCTCACGGATTGGGTGCGAGGCGCTGTGACAGTCACTGCTGGTTACCCATGATGACAGAACACACACTGTCAAAGCAATTGGAGTGATAAGACAACACCCTGGCGTGTGGGAGGAGCCAAGCTAAAAGTTCTGCCTGACGGATCCCTCTGGCCCGTCTAAAACTTCCTCAGGGGGCACAGCTCAAACCCATTCCCTTCCTTTCTGGCTCCATCCAGGGCCGATGTGTAAGACCATCAGGTGTAAAGCCCCCTGACCTCTGCGGAGGTCAGTTGCACCGTGGACGCCGCCGCTTTGGGCGCCGGCAGTCTGTCCACGCGCACAGGGTAGACGGGGTGCAGCGTGCGGTTCACGCCAGGCCAGCCTGAGCTCCGTGTGTTCTGGGGGAGCAGAGCCTGAGGGTGAGGGGGACCTGCCTTCCTACAGCGCCGCCAGCGGCACGAGTAACGTCTGAGATCAGGCCAGATGAACAAATATCTTGACAGAACGGGAGGGAAAGGGCCACTGATGAGAATATCTTCCATAACAGACTCTTTAACCAGGAGAGCATCACCGCCCCATCGGATGGACACGGGGAGGGGCCGCGGGGCCTTACCTGACAGTGAGGGGGGCGTCTCCACTCCTGTTGGTGTAGTTGACCACGGCATTGAAGGACTGGTTGATCCACTGCCAGAACAGCACCGCCGGTGTGGTCCTGAAACAGAGCGAGCGTCACGCCGCCACCATTGCCTGCGGCCTCACCGTCTGTGGGACAGAAAACTCGAGCCCCAGTGACGGGAGGGTGCTGGGCGTAGGGCCTGGTGGCTGGGCAGATCTTATCGACCCTCCTTTCAGTTTCCTCACT
>NW_006292094.1:3403002-3414522 GCF_000327345.1 Myotis davidii | reverse complement strand
CATGCGGCTCTGTGGCCCCTTGATGGTGGCTCTTCTTAAGAGTACCCTAATTAAGTTAATAACAATGTACCTACCTATATAGTTTAAGTTTAAAAAATTTGGCTCTCAAAAGGAATTTCAGTCGTCATACTGTTGCTATTTGGCTCTGTTGACTCATGAGTTTGCCGACCACTGGGCTAGGCTGTGCACACAACGCAGGAATGGATCTGATGAGTGGATGGAGAAGGGGTGGACTTTACTCAGCCATAAAAGAGAATGAGGTCTTGTCATCTGCAGCAACATGAATAGACCTGGAGGGTATTATGCAAAGTGAAATGAGTCAGTCAGAGAAAGACAAATACCATGTGATTTCATTTATATGTGGAATCTAAGAACAAAAGACAAACCCTAGCTGGTGTGGCTCAGTGGATAGAGTGTCAGAGCTGCGGACCGAAGGGTTCCGGGTTCAATTCTGGTCAAGGACACATGCCCGGGTTGTGGGCTCAATCCCCAGTGGGGAGTGTGCAGGAGACAGCCGGTCAATGATTCTCTCTCATCATTGATGTTTCTATCTCTCTCTCCCTCTCCCTTCCTCTCTGAAATCAATAAAAATATTTTTAAAAAACACACACACACACACACAAAAATAAGCAGTCAAAGAGAATGATCATAGTAAGAAAGTCTTAGGACTTGAACTGTTTTGAGAAACAGTGGAGTGACTAGGAGCCAGGCGGTGAGAAGCAGTTACAAGCTTGCCCATGGAATAAAGATCCACGCACCTTGGTCAATGCGTTGAGTCCTAGAGCGGTCGCCACGGCACCAGTTGTCGCAGACACGTAAGCCGTTCCCAGCTCACTGAGAAGACAGAGAACAGCACACACAACGGGTGACCATTGGGAAACTGGCCCTTGTTTAAGGAAATGATGGGGGGCTGTGCAAGGGCATAAGAGCGGAGAGTCCAGAAAACAGAGTCACCTGCAGGTGGAGTAACCTGGAGAAAAGGCAGGTAACCCACAAACAGCGCGATTCCTCACAGGGACCTGACACAACCCGAACACGGACGCGGATGGAGAAGGGGCCCGTGAGCGCGCAGGACACGGCGGGGGTGGTGACAGCCATATATCATATCTTAGTGGATAAAATGGATAATATAAAGGAGAGAGGATTTCTTACACCATACTAAACTCAGTAATTTAACATCTTCTATGTCAAGTATCGAAAACTCTGCTTACATATTTCAATAATATGTTGACTTTAGAATAAATTTATAGTGACTTTAAATATTTAAGGTGTTCATTTTTTTCTATCATGATAAATCTAAGTTCCTCTTCCTGATATCCTGATTAACTTTGATAATATTCTCTCACTTCACCACTGATGAGAATATCTTCCATAACAGACTCTTTAACCAGGAGAGCACCCCGCCCCACCGATGGACACGGGAGGGGCAGCGGGGCCTTACCTGACAGTGAGGGGGGCGTCTCCGCTCCTGTTGGTGTAGTTGACCACGGCATTGAAGGACTGGTTGATCCACTGCCAGAACAGCACCGCCGGTGTGGTCCTGAAACAGAGCGAGCGTCACGCCGCCACCATTGCCTGCGGCCTCACCGTCTGTGGGACAGAAAACTCGAGCCCCAGTGACGGGAGGGTGCTGGGCGTAGGGCCTGGTGGCTGGGCAGATCTTATCGACCCTCCTTTCAGTTTCCTCACTCGCTAGAGACGGTGACACCGAGGTCAGGGGGTCGTGGCAACGACAGGGCTCACTCACACCTTCTCTTACATGTGTGGAGAGCCTGGCACAGTGGAAGCTCAGTCACTGTCAGGCCCTTCTCCTGGGAGAAGAGGAAGCCGTCTGTAGGCTAAGTGGTCCTGACCCCTCCCACCTGCACCTCCGCCCCATCTCCACACCTGCCCCTTCCTGAATGGGGGGAAAGAGAATCCGCATGGACACTGTACTTTCCTCCTCCTCCGCATTTTCCTGTGGGTCTGAGCTTTAGGGGGAAAGTGCGGCCTCCCTTTGAGCAGCAGAGAGAATACTATGCAGCAGAGGGAACAGGCACTGCAGAGGCCTGGAGCTGCATCTGTACAGAGTGGGGCCCGGCAGGGAGTCATTTATTTCAATAACATCATTTACACCCAAACCTACGTGAAGTTGCTGCAATACGAAGGGAACTGTTGTACCGCGCCACAGCTCACCTGTAAAATGTCATCATACAGCCCGTGATGGTCATGTTCATGGGAACCTGTGCTGACATTCGTCCTATCAGAACCATCTTCTCTCCGGTGTCGGGGTGGAACGCTGAGTCATAGATGTACTTTGCTCTCCACAGTTCGTTCTCAGTGAGCCCCGGAGGGACCACTCCTTGTCTAGGAAACAAACACACACAGCTGCTCATTCCGAAGGCCTCGCCCGCGGTCTCGGACAGGCAGCGAGGCGGCACGCAGGTCACACTTCCCTCCTGGACGGAGCGGCAAGTCCATTACCGACTCGGCGAAACTTCACCAGCACGAAGGACAGTAACGCTGCAGAGGAACATTTCAACCCACACCTCTCACATCCTCTGTCATTTGGAAAAACCGAAACAGACCTGCTATACTAGGGAAGTAGTCGACTTTGAAATATTCTTTGTTTTAAATGACATATTTAAATATTTTTTAGACAACTGGACAAAAGCTGTGGCAATCAAGAACATTAGTTCATTTTTATATCTATAGTTTGAAAACCTAGATTAGGCAGGCTCACTATTTTTTCTCTTTACCAGAGAAACACATCTGCACTGCTAGAAATTTAGGGACTACAGAAGCTCACTGCAGCGATTCGACCACGGAAGCTTCACCTGCTCAGCACCCCTGGTGATTGTTAGGTTGGGTGGCTCAGGAGGCGGCATAGGAAATAAACACAGTCCCGTGAATCAGAAAAAGAAAGAAAAGGAAAGGTTTATTGCGTCCCCGGGAGACCCCCGGGCCCCAAAGACAGGGCACGTGGATTCACGCCAACAGGGAGGGGGGCGGTTGTTTTATACTGCTGTTGGGTGAGGGGCGGGGACATGAGCTGAGGAATTCAGCTGAGGAAGTTCCCGCTGCAGGGGGTCAACAGGGGTATTCAGGAAGGAGTCAGTATCCGTGTGGGGGTCGTGTTGATTCAGGGAGAAGCCGGTATCTGTGTCTGGCACACTGATCTGTTAGAAATGCCAGGGGGAGTCCATTATCTCGTCACACGTCTGCATGTATCCGATCCTGGGCTCTCTCTGACCTAACAGTGATGAGTTACTGACCACACTGCCCATCCTCCCTAAGATCTCTATGCGCGTGTTTATTTAAAGGCGTCACACTAGACCTGCTGTTCTGTAACCACCTTTCTTATCAGTAAGATTTAGTAAGCGTTTCTCTGCGTCTGTAGATATTCTCTGTACCATCTATCCTGGGTGGAATCCTCCCCCCCAAAGCACCTCTACCTGGAACCCCAGGATGTGACTTCATTTGGAAACAGGGCCCTTGCAGACGCCACTCTAGGATGAGCGGCCCGTACAGGACAGCCACGTGCAGTGGCACAGACAAGGCCGTGGCTGCCAGAGGCGGAGGTCTCACCATGTGGCCACCAGCCAGGGGGCACCCAGAGCCACCGAAAGCTCGAGGGAGAAGGGACGACTCTCCCTGGAGCCTCAGACGGGCACAGGCCTGCCCTCCTCTTGGTCTCAGAGGCCTCATCTCTGGCACAGGGAGGGGATGTGTTCCTGTTGTTTTAAGGAACTCAGGTTGGGGCTCTCTGTTACGTCAGCCTCAGGACCTAGTCCGTCATCCTCTTAAAGTGGGCTGTGAAATAGCGTATTATATCGGCCCCTACGCTGACAGTAAAGGACCAGGAAGTAAATACCCTCTTAAATAAATCTATCCCCGCTTCTAAGACCCTGTGGAAAGAAATGAGCACATCTGCTGAGATAAACGCGAGGTATAAGATTAGAACGTGAAGTGTCTTCTCTCCTTCCCTCTCCTTTATCATCAGCGTCAGCGCTGGTAGTGATTAGGTCAGTGGTTCTCAACCTGTGGGTCGCAACCCCTTTGGGGGTCGAACGACCCTTTCACAGGGGTCGCCTAAGACCATCGGGAAACACATATATAATTACATATTGTTTTTGTGATTAATCACTATGCTTTAATGATGTTCAATTTGTAACAGTGAAATTGGGGGTCACCACAACAAACAACAAACCAGGAACTGTATTAAAGGGTCGCGGCATTAGGAAGGTTGAGAACCACTGGCTTAGGTAGCTGTATGCAAACTTTATCTAGGGCCATTTGGGTATTCATAACATCATCCTCGGGCCAGACATAATTATCAATTTAAAAACTAGCTGCTGTATTTGGTCAAACATTTAATTACCTCGCCCCTAATGCCTGGGCAGGGCCTGAGCCTTATACGCCCCCAGGCCAGGCATCCCCCCCCCTGCTTTGTAGACTGAGGCTAATCCAGGCACCTTGTTATCTGCTGTCCTGAGGGTTCTCATCGTTCTGTAGTCGGGTGGGAACAAATGAAGTTTCTGCCTAGAAGGCCTGGCCCACTTGAAGGTTATGCAGATGTTCATTATACTTTATCTCAGAAGCAACCAGCCTCCCTAATTCTGGGCCATCTGCCTGTTGTATGAAGCTGTCTGCAGTAGAGGCAGAAGGATGCCTGGGTGGCTGTAGATGCAGGCATTGCGCGTGTTGGAGAGAAGGGCAGGGCCCTGTGAAAAGGGGACTTCACAGATTGGTACCTGGGAGTTGGAGGGGCGGCTCTTATTTTGGGGCACTGTGACCCCTGGACATGTGTGTTAAGTGTCAGCAATGGGGAATAAAACATGTCTTCCTAGTTCTGTTTTTTTTAATAAAAAGGATTCCACTGCAACACACACACACACACACACACACACACACACACACCACACACACACACGTAAAGTTGCTAAGTGAAGGTTTAAAGGTGACAGGCTAACATGATGACTATTAACATATTCCGCCCGAAGCGCACTCACGATGTTACCTGTAATCGTGCACGGTTTTCCGGGCGTCCTCCAGCTGCTGGTTGGTCAGCAGCAGGTTCCTGGGGTCCGTCACAGTGAAGAAATGACTGGCTCGTCCCACAAAAGTGCTTTGGTCCCATCGAGGCTCTTGGATGTTGATGTTTGGTGGGAGTTCTCCAGACATGGTCGGACTGGGAGGGACAGAGACAAGTCCAGTGAAGCCTGAGCAGGTCCAGACACTTCACGATGCGGGTGTGTTCCTACCTCCCCAAACGTCCTGCTGTTCGTAGCAGAGAGATAACCCAAACCCAAAGCTAACTTTGTCCACGAATCTCAACCCAATTCCCATGACTTCCACACGTGCCTTTTTATAAGTCCGTGGTATTTCGCCATGCCTTATTTTGGGGAACCCAGAAATACTCTAGAGAAACTGGAAATAGAAAAAGTTAAAAATAAAACCAATAGTAGCACGGCCTCGTGTGTGAAAGCCTTCCTCTGGGAGAAGCAATCAGCATCAAATACTGCTGCGTCCTGAGCTGCCTTTGTTGTTTCTACAGTTGGAGGGACCGAGTCAGTGGGAGGGACCCAGTTGTCCTGGTGGGAAGGAGGAAAGGAGGGGAGGGGCAGTGGGAGGCGGGAGAGGGATGTAGTTTCCCTGTTTACCCAGAAGGAGCCCAGCATCCCAGGCCTTGAGGGACCTGCTGTCCCCCTCCCCCAGGAAGGTTGAAATGACAGAGGTGTCCTGAAGCACCTCATGGTCCTGACAGTATTTCATGACAGTGAACGGTGACGGTTGTTAAATGACAACTGACCTGAGTAGATGAAGACCTAGGTGGCTATTGAAGGGTTGGGGAACAGGGCAGCAGCCTCTAGCAAGCAGAGGAGCTCTGGGGAGCTGTCCAAAGTGGGAGGCCTTATGGGCAGCAGCGGAGGGGATCGGAAAGGAAGGATGAACTCATCTTCCCTGGGGAATGGAAAGGGAGCGACTGGGCAGATGACTTCGTGACCCCATAGGTGCTGACCAGGAAATTCCAGACGGACCAGTTAGGATTCCATCCCTGGGGAGAGTCCAGACGGCAACTAGGTCAGGTACAAAGTTCTGGTTTGGTGTCGTGGGCTTAGCCCAAGTGGTTCCATTTTGGGGCCTGTGGCTTCCTTCCCAGTTTTACAACAGGTGCTTCTCAACAAGGAACTTCCCGGGGTCCACCGGGGAGTCATGCTGTTACGCAGCCTCATGGGATGCTGGGGATAGCAGGCGGGGCCAGGGTCAGGGACAGTGCCACATCTCACGGGATGGGCTGCACAGGGCACCGAAGAATGTGTTCCAGGATGAGGTCGCTCACTTTACCGGGGGGGGGGGGGGGGGGGCATCTTTCCGCCACATTTCCCTGAGGCTCTGCGGGGATAGGAATCAGCTTCGGAAATTCAGAGCAGCCATGAGAGGCAGGATGGCGGCCCGCACGGCACAGGTGGGCTGAGCGAAGCCCCCCGGCCCCGACGAGAGAAGCCCACTGACCGGTCACCAGCGGGTGAGGACCTGCAGGAGTCAACAAAAAAGTGTTGTGCTGTACACATCACGCGGGCAGCTTTCTGATTTCCAGCAGGGTCAGTGTTCACGTCTGAAGGAGTGATGGAAGGGGTGCGAGGAGCGGGAGCGGCTGTGAAGCTCCAGAACAGAGGCTTAGAGGGCAGGGGCTGGTGGGAGGAGGGCTCCTTGATGCGGAAATACAGGCGTCCCTCCTCTCACGGTGCATCAGCGGGTTTTTTTTACAAGTTGACGGTTAGCGGCAGCCCTCGTGGAGCAAGATGAGGGGCCCATTCTCCCAGGAGCATTAGCCCTTCAGTCTGTGTCAGTTTGGTAACTGTCGCCATCTGCAGACTTTCTCGTCCTTATTCCATCTGTGATGGGGACCTGGGATCCGTGGTCTCTGATGTTGTTGTTGACACTGTTTGGGGCAGCAGGGACAGCTCCCAGAAAGGATGGGGACTTAGTGGATCAATGTGTTGCTCTGGCTGCCCACCCACTGGCCATTCTGTCGGTCTGTCTCCTCTCTCCTGGGGCCTCTCTGTCCCCTGAGACACAAGAGTGTGATGAGGGCCGTTAACCTACAGTGGCCTCTAAGTCAACCAGTCACTTTTAAAGTTACATCCCAGTCTTCACCAACCATCCCGGGAGGCACCGTGCCTCCCTTACAGGTTCGATGTGACAGTCATCGCCGCCATGCAAGGGCAGGGACCGCCCCCCACGACACAGCAGCCCTCAGCCAGCTCGTTAGTCATCCGTGACCTGTTCAGGTTCTGTTTCCTGAACCAGCTGGTTCGCTAACCTTGAGTTCCTGGCTCCGAGGGGCACCTGCCTGTCTGTCCTGTAACTTGGAACCGAGGGTGGGTGGCGAGGGGAGGGGTGTGCCCTGGGAGCAGCAGGCCTGAGTTCAGATTGCAGCCCCACCCACTCTGCGAGCGGCCTCTGCGACCTGACAGGGGTTATCCCACACTCCAGGTCTCTGAACCTTTATCAGCAGTTAGGACGCTGCCTAATAATACCAACTAGCATCTAAGAACCACGTATTCTAAGAGCTTGCCTTATATCATCTCCTCTAACCCTCATAACAGTTCGGCTACCAGGGCGGTTAGCTAACTTGCTCAAGCACGCGTTGGTGCCCAAGTGTGACCCTCAGCCGTTGGCCCCAGAACCCCTGCTCCCTGGAGAGGTGGCTGTGACCAAAAGAGATCTCCCCGGAAATCCCGGCTCAACAGAGCTGGGTGGGCCCGGGAACCTGGCTTTGAAGAAGTATACCAGGGGTACCCAATGGTTAGTTACGTTTGGGAAACACTATGTTTGAAAGAATATAAAAATGATAAATAAGTAATGACCACATGCCCTACCCGTTACGGGGAGATTCTTACCCTCTGTGGGGCACTATATACATTCAGGTGACTCCACGGCCACTCCCACTGGCTGCTGGGCCCCAGTGAGGGCTCCCCGCCCTGTGGCCCGCAGCCCTGGGTGCCTTCCCTGACCACCCATGGGATCAGAACTGGACTTCGACCACAGCAGTGTGGATGTTGTCCTGATCCTGCCCCGTCCTGTCTAGGCATGTCACCGAGAGACACTTCACATCTGAGTCAGTTTTCCCGTCTGCAGGATGGGGATCAGAGTTCGCTCCACAGCTGGTTGGAGCGGCAAGCTGAAGTGTGCAAGAGGCCTTATGGCCCCGGATCAGCTGTGAACTGCAGGCGGGGGAGGGTCATCCCTACCCAGCCAGGTCCAGGCCAGGAGGCTGCTGTCCCAGTGGCTGAAGTCCAGCCCGTAAATGCCGTGGCCGAGGAGGGGATGGGGGGTGGGGGGAGGGGGTGGAATGGAGCTTTGCTGCCTGAGTGAGCCAAAACGATGACCAGAAATGTGCAAGGACAATAACTTTTCCTCAAGAGAAACTCCCTTTCAAGTTTTAGCTCCCTGCCAGGCACCCGTCTCACTGTTGGAAAAAAGAATTTTCCATAATTTCACCGAAAATAAGTTGGCAGGGAATGTGCTTTATCAGGGACTTGGTAACAAGGACCTTTAACCCTGGCTAAAGATTAACAATGACAACGAAGGCATTAACCTGGAAACTGGTTAAAACAACTGCCGTTTGAAAGAGCTCAGAAGGAGTCTGCTGCCCTGGTCTCCGGACAGGGCCAGCCAGGGGGGAGCAGGACTGCGTGCCCTCCTGCGCCCGGCACTGGGCTTGCCAGGCGTTCTTAGATGGCTGGGTCCTGCTCCAGCCCTTTAAGGAACTGCAGTCCGCAGAGAAGCCAAGTCCACCGCCCAGAGGGCCAGCCTGGCAGTGCTGTTCGCTCTGACTCGGCTCCACGCCCCTGACCCTTGGGGCCCAAGACGACGTGTCTGCCCAGGCAGCCGCGCACTCCGGAGCTGGACAGCAGAGCTGGCGGTTTGGCTCTGAGCTGGTCGTCCACACATTCCTTCCTTATGGGCGTGGCCAGGTGGGGGGCCTGAAGGCTGAACCTGGGCGAGGAATCACTCCCTCAAAGGGCATTGCACTCACAGGGCGGTCTGCCACACCCTCTCCTCCCGTCCAGACCGAGGGCTGTGTGGGAGGTGGGTCCTGTCTCCAATCAGGAGGGCATGGGGGTACTGCCTTCTGCCTGTCTCCCCTGTCCCCGCCCCCACCCCCTCCCTTCTGTTAACGTTAAAACACCCAGGTGACAACACGATCCTTGTCCACATGCCAACCCTCAAGGTCAATTGGGGTTTAGGTTTCTTAATCAATATCTTAGGCTGGGCGACATTCTTATTCATTAAAAAAAAATTCTATTGGTTTCTACCGAGATGGTGGTGTCAGTCTGTAAAAATGATAAAATACTACCACAATCTGTAACAATTCAGGCAAGTTCCCTTGACTATGTTATCCACTTGAAAGAATCAACTCACAGGATATGTAATCTGTCTATGAAAAGATTTCACAAATTAATAGTAGTTAACCAGAAAGTGAATAACTCTGAACTTCTTATGATTAGGTGTAGATTTGTTACGTATTCTAATTTAATTTTTCACTTTCTAGGCTAACTTGCACAGTTTAAAAAAAATTTTTTTTTCTTGATTTCAGAGAGGAAGGGTGAGGGGGAGAGATAGTAACATCAGTGATGAGAGAGAATCATTGATCAGCTGCCTCCTGCACGCCCCCTAGTGGGGGTCGAGGCCACACCCTGGGCCTGTGCCCTGCCCGGGAATGGAACCTTAACCTCCTGGTTCATAGGTTGATGCTCAGCCCCTGAGCCACGCCAGCCGGGCAGTATTTTTCTTCAATGACTCACTGCTGCTGACGTTTTTCACCTTTAACCTCAGGTGAAAGGTTCTACCGTGATTATACTCCAACTAAGTGCATCTAATGCTGCCCGAGTGGGAGGATGTGGAGGCCACATGACTCCGTGGCGCCAGCGAGCAGGGCAGTTGCACCCGCTCTGAGGTCTCTCTGCTCGGGTGGTCCTCTCCGCTTTCTTCCAGGAAGCGAGGGTGCGGAAGGGATGCGCCCTGATTGTCGGCACCTTCCTATTCCCGTCCACCCGGGAGCAGGAAACTCCCAGAAGGTGAAGAGCATCCTAAACATTCCCCCGCTGCTGGATTACAGCCCCCTGCTCTGCAGGTTCCTCACTGGAACCACAGGCGCCGTCCCTTCCTGAAGCCTGTGGGCCCCACAGCCTGCGCCCGCCCAGCCCCTGAGTGCACCCTTAGAGCGATTCCATCTTAGGCCTGGGTGGGAGCTGCCGGCTCCTTCTCTCCAAACACCATCATTTTTGCAAGCCAGACGCCTGCAGGCCTGAGTGGAGAGAGGACCTGCTTGAGGTCCCCGCACTTCTTGGTGGACTCCACCCACCGTCCCAGGGTCCCCTCGCATCTTATCAATCTTACACCCTAAGTCTGAGTGCAGCACCGTAAAGACTGCAGAGCCCCCTCCTTTGCCTGCACACCTCTTTTCACCCATTCCGGTGCCTGGGACACGGAAGAAGTTCTGTGAACGGGATGGACACAGGAAGAGGAAATCTAGGGGCACCCAAGTCCGAGTCTGTAGGTGAGGTCGCAAAGAAAAGGTGGGACTTCTGAGAAAATGACCCACAAGATACCCTGGGTCCAGACGGCAGCGGCCCATGGAGTGAAGTCACTGTATGGGGATCCCACCCAGGTGCCCGACAAACACTCATGGAAGTGCCTGTGGTGCTGGGCACTGCTGGGTCAGAGGATGGAGAAGTGAGCAAGGCAAATCCAGGCCCGGAGCACAAGGAGAGAATAAAGAAAGCATGTGAGCAGGTCATGGCAACCCTGACAAATGCTATTCCAGGAAACACAGGGGCACAGCTAACAGGCTGTGGGCTGGAGGGAGGAGATTTCAGACAACTCAGCGGGGGAAGCCACATGTAACTGACACTCAGAGCCTTGCTCTGCCCATGGCCGGCTGTGACCTTGGGCAGATCACTCAGCCTCTCTGAACCCCAGCTTTCTCATCTGATCAGGAAGGCAACCCCGGTACCTACAGAGCTTTAAGATTGGGAAGGGACCTCCGTCCCCTGCACACATAGCGATAATGGCGTTATTGCCGTCCTGATGGGTCAGAGGTCTGTGCAGAAGGGACAGACCAGAAGAGCAGACATGCAAGGCCCGCACCAGACTAGTGCCCATCTCTTCCCAGCTGGACTGTGTATTCCAGGGCAGGGGCCCGGGGTCGCCTCTGACCCCGGCGCCCTGCTCTGCGGCCGGTGGTCACCTCTGACCCCAGCGCCCTGCTCTGCTCCTGGAGAAGCCAAGAACGAGGAGCAAGGGAGCATGAGGGGCGCCGGGGTCAGTGCCACCTGGTTACCTAGCGACCGTGCGCGTGGCCGGTCCCACAGCAGCCATCTTGGATGGCCTCCCCACCGCGAGTTGTCGCTGGCGGAGGGACAGCGTGGCAGGGGGCTTGCGCGCGCTCGGAGGACCCCCTCCCATCTGGGGAGCCCAGGGAACTAGGCTGCTGGCGCGGGGGGCTGTCAGCAGCAGATGGCAGGAGCG
>NW_006292094.1:3400414-3402803 GCF_000327345.1 Myotis davidii | reverse complement strand
CGCCCGCGCCACGCCGGGGCCGCGTTTTAGCTTCTGGCTTCTGGCTCCTTTGGGGCTCGCTGTCTCCGTCACCATCTCCCCAGTTCATCCTCACGGTGGGGTGGGGCTCCGCTCAGGCTAATGCCACGTTTCTTATTTTGGTTTCCCAAGGGACCACCCCCACTTAAATGTCTCCATTCCCAGGGTCTTGCGTAGGGTCAGCATCCATATTGTCCCTCACCCACTCGCTTATTCATTTAAACCAGCGTTTCCCCAGATGTGGCGTTTGGCATCACTGGTGCTCCAAGGCGATTTTAGGTGGGACCCGTGCCACGACCTGCTTTCTGTCTTAGAAAGACGCCCTCTCGTTGCCGTGTGGAAACAGGCGGGGGTGGTGGAGGCAGGCAGAGGCCCTAGGGAGGGACGGTGGTGACCAGGGGAGAGACCTTGGTGGCTTGGACCAGGTGGGTAACGGGAGGTGGCAGGAATGACTGGGTTCTGGTCTATTTCGGAGGCAGATGAAATCTAATAAATGGTGAATTACATCATGTTCATGGACAGTCAGATTTCATTTTCAAAGTCGTAAATTTCCCCAAAATTAACCTGTACATGCAGTGCAACTCCAAGCAAAATTCTGACATCTTCTAGTATGTATAACGTGACAGAGTGGCTGGGAAAATGTATATGGAAAAATAACGAGCCAGCAATAGCCCGAACGGTTTTGCAGAAAAAGTGCACAGTAGAGTGACTCACCCGGTGAACAGAGAGGGGGTGTGTTTGTGCCAGGACCAGCCTCTCGCTGGGTGCACTGGAGCCGCCAGGCGCGGACCTGCCTTACAGAACCTGCTGGCGCCGCATTCCAGGGGGCAAAGGTTACTCCCTCGTTAAATGATAGGGGAGCATCTCCACCTTCTACCATATGTGGGAATGTGTCCCTGTGTATGCACGCAGCTCCAGGCTGATTAAAGACCCACATATGTAAAACAAACCTCATAAGTTTCTAGCAGACCTTTAAGAGGGTATCTTATGACCCCAAGATAAGGAGGCATTCTTAGTTTAAACACAAAAAGTACAATATGTAAAGGAAAGATGGAAAAGCCTCATTAAACTAAAAAATTCACACTCATCATGACACCATAATAGAAGTGAAAGAGTTCCCAGACGAGGAGGAAATATTTTCAACCCATGGATCTGGCAAAGAATAGATCTCCAGAAATAGAGAAGCATTCACAAAATAGTAAGGAGAAAGAGAAACAACCCAATAGAAAAACATATAAAAACATGAATACATGCAACTCACAGAGAAAGAAGACCCAGTGGCCCGTTACACAAGATATCCACCCTGACTGATAATCCGGCACTCAGCATGGGTTTGGATATTTTCTTTTTGGTGACCCTCCGCATCCTCAGAACTCCTGTGACCGTTTAGCCAGTTCCTGTTCTTTATCACACTCTATGCCAAACGTTGGGCTCAAAAAGATTTTTTTTAAAAAGTTCCACCCTCAAAGAGCTTATTGGTGAGGTAATAGACATGTGGACAGGTAGTTACAATCAATGGTTACAATGCAATATGAAAACTGCAGCAGCATAATGTGGGCTGTATAGCTAACTGCTGTGAGAGAGGAGGGATTGACTAGCTGTGCCTGCAGAAAGGGGATGCAAGAGAGAGATAGCAGGCACCGTGTATCAGTTATCACAGAACTCCTACAGCACAACCCTAAGACCTCAGGGGTATGCACCAATCAACATTCAGTTTGCTCCGGAGTCTATGGGTTGGCTGGCGGATTCTGGCCGTCTGAGCTGGGCCCTCTGGGTTACTCATGTGTCCATGGTCAGCTGTGGGCTCTCGGTGGCTGTACTGATCTTGGCAGGACTCTCACAGGTCAGGGGCCTCAGCTAAGACAACTGATTTGGCTCTATTCCCCGTCTTATTCCTCCAGTAAACCCTGGGCATGTTCACAGGCAAAGGCAGGGGAGAGGGAGGGAGGGAAAGAAGGAGGGAGAACTTCACTTCTGTTTCATCCTGTTGTTCAAACCAAGTCACAAACCAGCCCTGCTTCAGGGAGAGGTGGACTCGATCTCTTTGATGGGAGGAGCTGCCGACCGACAGTGTAAATAGGGGTAAATATACAGACAGGTGGAAAATTGGGGACATCATTTTTCAAAAATTCTGTCCTGTGTGTGTGTTTGTTTTTATTTGTTTGCTTTTTCGGCACCTGTTTTCTTTTGGGGAGCTCCCTTCTCTCACTTCGTTTGGTCCTGGTCAGATTGTCAATCATGTGACTGTATCTTCTGGTGGTCAGTGACCCACGCCTGGCCGAAGAGTCCTGCCCCGAATTTCTATGTAGACTCTGGGAAGGAGCCGTCCTCAACCCCCTTCTCCCCGCCTCCCCAGTCAAGGGCTGCTGAA
>NW_006292094.1:3389909-3400404 GCF_000327345.1 Myotis davidii | reverse complement strand
AACCTGGAGAATGTGGGCCAGAGGCTGTCAGGCTGCTCTCTCCGCCGTCTCCAGTCCCTAGAAGTGAAACTACGCAGAGAGATGCAAGAGGCATATCATTCAGATGACGTCATTTCAGGCCCTGGCCTCAGCCAATCCCGAAGCTAGATTTGCCTCCTGGGCTTCCTGTGATGGGAGCTAATAAATCCAACCACACACACTCAACACAGTCATAAGCACGTTGGAATTGGATTTATATCCCTGACTCACTGTGAGGGGGGTGGTGACGGAGGTGGCGGAATGTGTGCTGAATGCAACTACATTTGAACAAGTGGGAAAGGGAGGCAGACGAAGGAAGAACTCATGAGCTGAGGTTTTAGAATAAAGAGCAAGTTTTTGCATGCGCTCCTGCCATTGTTTTAAATAAACGACGTTCAGAAATCCCTTCCACGGCGGCTGAAACGGTGTTTTCCAGCTTAGTTAGCAAGGAAGTCGAGTGCTGGGGAATTCTTGCTAGGCTTGCACGGACACAGGTTGCATAACCCTTGGATTCTGAAATGGACTTTGAGCCGTGCAGGGATGGCAAAAATACAGCGCAAGTCAGCAAAGATGGGGCATTTCTGAGCATCGCACGATCAGTGAGGTGAAGCAGGAGCTTGCTGAGCACGGCACGAGGGGGCAGGAATTCTGTAAGAATCAACGGTTTTCTTCAAAAGTAACATTGAAATGAAAACTTTACGTTCTAGGTTATTTTAGCAAAGCTGCTTATCAGGCACTCGCCCCACGTTTCCCAGCATTCTCACACCTAGATTTTTAATACATTTTTTGTGTGTTGTTTATCCTCATCCGAGGATATTTTTCCATTGATTTTTAGAGAGAGTGGAAGAGAGAGGGAAAGACAGAGAGAAACACGGATGTGAGAGAAACACATTGATTGGCTGCCTCTTGCACGAGACCCCACCAGGGCCCGGGCCAGGGCCTGCAACCAAGGTATATGCCTTTGACGGGAATCTAACCCGGGACCGACACTCTAGCCACTGAGCCAAACGGCTAGGGCAATACATTTTCTTTCAAGAGCCAGGGGCAAATCCAGAGGCCAGCAAAGCAGAGTGACAAACGGACCCCTGCAGGGGAAGAAACATCAATTAAGCTCTCCCGGCTGGTTGAAGACGGCGGTGACAGGCAGCAGATGGACAGGAGAAGGCCCGGTTTTATTATGTGGGCGTGGGGAATTCACGCAAGCACGTAACCTCCGAAAACAGGAAGGTCACGGGAGGCCTGGGGTCATTTTGGACTCGGGAGGAGGAAGTCAGGCCGTTCACCAGGGGACAGCGTGCCATGGGCCTTGCGGTTCCTCCCTGGCCGTCACTCGGAGTTCAGACTGAATATAGTCTCGCCCGGATTCTGTTAGGCAGTTCCGGGGAGTTTAAAGGTTATGTTTTCCCCCGAGGCTTTGTTTCTTAGAAGTAACAGGCTTACCATAATCAGCAGCCTCCAAAAAGGCGTGTTTTGGGGTTGCGAGCTCTGCTCCCCTCGCAACCACGGGCCGTTCCCGAGGCAGGGGCAGGGGCAGGGGCAGGGGCAGGGTGCGTCATGGTCGCACTGAGCAGAGGCGGCGCGTCCAAAGCCTGCCTCTGACCGAGAAGCCGCAGGCCGGAGGCGGCAGGACTGCGGAGAGGAAAAGGCACCTGTTTACCAGGTCGGCCAAGGCCGAGAGGGACAACACTCACTCAGTCTCCCACACAAAGGCGGTGGGTGGTGGGAGGGGCGTTGAGGGGAGCGTAGGCCTGTGTCAGTCCCCGTGCTGGGGTCTGATGGGGGGCTCAGACTGAGCCGGCTGAGGTTTGGAATGTGGGAGGCAGACGGAGAACAGAGAGACAGGCTGGTGGTTTGTCATGTCCCGGGTGAGTCTGCCTCGGTCCCCGCCGGCTCCTCCTTACCCAAGGGCCCCAGCTTCCCCACGGCTCGACTGGTGAACGCAGCCCCTCCGCCGCCCAGCTCCGTGAGCCTGGCTTCCGCTGTGCTTTCGCCGTCAGTTTAGGTCACAGCGCTGCTGCCTGGGCCTGCTCGGCCTCCGGACCAGGCTGATGGGCTGGGGCTGGTGGCCTCCCGAGCGCCGTGAGGAGGTCTGTGTTACCTCCTGAAAGACACTTCTCCCGAGAACATCTCTGAGGGCCCGGCTTCAGGGACAGGGCCCCGTCTCCCCGCAGAGCGGACCTGCCCCCCGCCCACCCGTGGGGCTGGGCTGTGGCAGCAGGTGGGACAGGCCTTCGACTCTCGTGCCTCAGAAATGCAGATCCGTAAAGCAGGCTTGCTGGGGAGTGGAAACCCAGTGTCCCACACACAGCGCATGTGTGCACCCCGAACCGGCCCTGGATGTGAAAATAAAGCTGCCCCAACACCCCGTGGGAGCCAGCTCTGTCTGAAACCGTCCCGGGGGCTAAACAGTGTCCTGCTTCTGAGAACGCCGAGCCACACGCTGTGGGTTTAAGGAACTGAGCACCATGGGCAGACAGAGGGGAGAAGTCACACTTCCCACTGCTCCTTGCTCTGGCTAAGCCCTCGCTGTTCCGTTCCTTGAACTCTCCTGCGAAGCATGCGATACCTGCTCCCTGGTGGGCTCCCGTCCGTTCATTCCACCGCCATCCATTTACCCAGCCGCTGCCTGTGCCAATCCGACGGGCGCGGGGAGTGACCTAGGCCCCCTCCTGGAGCTTCCATTCCCGGGCAGACGGCACTAAGCGCGTGCACCGGGGTTTGGGGGAACGTGGAGAGCTGGGGGAGCGCACAGAGCAGGTAAGCATGGGGCTCTGTGTTGAGAAGGATGCTCCAGGAGGGCTTCTCGGGGGAGGGGACAGTGGAGCAGAGACCTGAGCCAAGGCAGGGAAGGAGAAGGATGCTCCAGGAGGGCTTCTCGGGGGAGGGGACAGTGGAGCAGAGACCTGAGCCAAGGCAGGGAAGGAGAAGGATGCTCCAGGAGGGCTTCTCGGGGGAGGGGACAGTGGAGCAGAGACCTGAGCCAAGGCAGGGAAGGAGCGTTGTCAGCCCGCATCTAACACAGGTCTCACAGTCCTCAGGTTAAAGCTCCCATTAAAGGAATGCCTGGTCCCCAGAGGAGACCCTGTCTGATGGGCTGTGGGCTGTGGGCTGTGGGCTGTGGACGTCCTGTGGCCTTTCAAGTCCCTTGTCCCCTTCTCTCAGCCGAGAACACCCCGACCCCCCATTTCATCCACCGATTGGCCGAGCTTCAGTTTCTTCTTTGTTAAAATGAGGAGCGGAAAGCTTCTGCCAGAGCCGGCCCCTAGATGGCAGTAAAACAAACGTTCGTTTCATTCCCACTCTGCCTCAGTAGCTGTCATTGTTTTGGCCTGTTTCATTTCAGCACCCACGGGCACGAACATGACCCCTCGCAACCACGAGGGGCTGTGTTGCAGCAAATACAGCGTTTCTCTTCTGGCTTCCCCCCGAAGCCCCGCGCTGGCCTGGGCTGTGCTTTATGGTCATTTACCTCGAGTGGACTTCAGTGACCCCTGCCACTGCGTCTCCTGGACCTAATTAACCTGCTCAATCTAGCGGGTAAAAGATGACATCGACGGCTATGCAGGCTGCCTTGCTTTGGTTTATGAAGGTGTTTGTCATGCCTTTAAGTCGTTAAAGAAATCTGTACTGGTGGGTCCCAGCCCCACCTGAAAGGAGGTGTGGAGAGCCAACCCTATGGCTGGTGCAGCAATGATCTCCCAGATGCAGAACGCACCCCCTCCTATCACCCCCACCCCCCCAGCACACAGAGAGGCGGCTCAGAGTCAGGCAGGCCTTGAGAGACTCGTGTGCCCCCGTCTTATTCAGGGTGTGGCTTTGGACAAATCACACCCCTCGCTGGGCCTCCATCTCTCTGAGGGTGGGTGATGGCTTGTGTGGTGGGGAAGGAAAAGTCAGTGTCCTCCTCCCCTAGGAAGTTCTCCTGGATTGACCAATAATCAAAACAATGTAAGACAGGCCACCAGGAGAAAACGACCCAATGCAACAGGCATCTGAACGGGGGGGGGGGGGGGGGGGCAGCGAGAAGGTGTCCATAGAAAGGGGGCCCCAGGACCCGCGTGCCGTCTTGAGCAGAAGAGGAGTGGTTGGGGACGTCAGAGGTGGGAAGGCACTGCCTGGCCATAGGGAAGCATGATCGGTACATAAATGTGTTCTGGGCCATCTTCACCGCCGGGACCCAGAGAGGACTCTGGTCCAACGGGCCTTGCTCGGTCCCTCCTGTCCATCACGCCTCGTCCATGTTAGACTGTAGGTAGCTATGGTGACAGCTCCCTTCCTCTAACCAAATTCCTTTTAGGCAGCTAGCGGGGAGGTCAAAGGTTCTTCTGCAATCATTTGTTTTTGTTTTAAAATAACCAGCTAAAATAGTCAGAATCCCAAAGATTCTGTTGGAATGGCAAAGTCGGTCCCCCCACAGCACCCTCCAATGTCACGTCCAAGAATTAGGCAGTTCAGGTTGGTAGCTTTTCTGGTACATGGGCTGTGGTGCAAGCCACCTAGGGAGATGGAGGGCGGGAAAGAACACTCAGAGAAACCAGCACAAAAACATGAGAAAACGTCAGTGTGAGCAGCCTGAGGTCCAAGGTGACCCCGGGTGACACGTCAGGCACAGGTGGAAACCGGTGGGTAACATCTCCGCAGCGGCGGCCGTCCGTGCCACAGGGTGCATAGGGCACCGCCTCTCGCCAATGGCTGCCCTGGCTCCGGGCCGCGTGCCGGCGCTCAGTTACTGTCCTCTGACCAGAAGAGACCTGCCCTGGCAGCGTAGGCCAGACGATGACTTGCTTCTAAGGAGAATGTGGTCTATGTACATTTTCCTAAAGACTAGGATAGGCTCCTTTTCCTGTGCTCACTGGCCACTGGTATGTCTTCCTTGGAGAAACGTCCAATCAAGTCATTTGTCCATCGTTTTAATTGTGGTTTTTGAGCTGTAGGAGCTCTGTATAGAGTCTAGATTTAATTCCTTGTCAGAGATATGACTTACAAACGTTTGCTCCCATTCTGTGGGTTGCCTTGACCCCACATTTTACATTTTGACGTCAGATTTACCTATTTTTTCTTTTGTTGCCTGTGCTTTTGGTGTCCCACCCAGGAAATGATCGCCGGTCCACTGTCATGAAGCTGGCCTGCTCTAGTTTCTCCTAAGAGTTTCATGGGCTTAGGTCTTGGTCCATTTTTGAATTAACTTTTATATATGGCATCATGTAAGGGTCCCACTTTATTCTTGTGCATGTG
Source organism: Myotis davidii (assembly GCF_000327345.1). Taxonomy (NCBI): domain Eukaryota; kingdom Metazoa; phylum Chordata; class Mammalia; order Chiroptera; family Vespertilionidae; genus Myotis; species Myotis davidii. Next base: position 3,395,151 of record NW_006292094.1, on the reverse strand, counting down.
AATATGCAGATTTCCCAACATCCGTGGGAAAGAAACTCCGGTCTCCCCTTTGCCCCTCTGCGTCTCCACTCACATGTCAGATGCCCAAAAGACCGTCTCAATGGGCATGCGGGTCTGCGTTCACCTGTGTGGTCAGGGGAGCTGAGTCCGTGATGGGCAGGTAAACAAAATCGCAGCGTCCACCGCAGCCAGGGACAGACCATAACAATGAGCAGCCGCGGTCTGAGCGTGAGAAGTCTCCCAGATTCACTCATTTACTTACCTGTGTCCCCAAGAGGGAAGAGACGAAGTGAGGAGTTTGAGTCTCCCCCTCAGGGAAGCAAAGGAAATGGCAGTTTTAGAAACCTTCCCCAATGATGGAGGCCGGCCTGAACAGCGCCCCCTGTGGCGGCCAGTCTCTATGAGGGGCCTTTCGGAGGTTGGGGTACATTCCCCTGGGGGGATCCTGAGCCCCTGCATCTTCAAAGAGACCTTCATGGATGCCGAGGTCCCTTGCATGGTTTCTAAACGGAGAACTGAGTTTATTCTGGTAAATGTTTCCTGTCTCCAACGTTATCTAAACTTTCCCCCCAAAAGGTTGTGCTCCAGTTCAGCCGCACCAGCTTTTTTTGTTCCTTTGCTTGAACTTGGGGGGGAGGGGAGGGTGGTGGTTCCTTTGCCAGGATGCAGCTAGAATTCGTTTTGCTGGGATTGAATCCAATGGAGTGATGACTAAAGAAATCCAAGACCTAGTAAAAAAAAAATATATAAGGCAGTAATCAGTTTAAAGGAAGGGATAGCAGCGTATAACGTTTGCTACAATGCCCAGTAGCCTCAGGTAGGGACACAGAGGGAGCCATTAAAATGCTGCTCGTCTCTGCTAATCCCCCTTTACAAGGTGTTTCTGAAGATCAGAGACCCATAGCCGTGACTTAACAAGCCGTGCCCCTCGCGTGTGCTGGGGCGATGCTTGGGAGGCGGCAGCAGGACCGAGTGAGAGTCGCTGAGACCTGGGTTAGAACAGCAGTTGTGAGAACGAAGGAAAAGGGGGCAGATGTCTCCATGAACCGCAGAAGAACAGGTAGGAGTGTATGACTTTGAATGGGGGGCGGGGGGCAGGACCGTTGGTAGGTGAGTGATTTAATAAGCAAGGGAACCTGCACACGAGGCTTACCTTGGGTCTGCGAAGCGACTAGATCTTAACCCCCACCCGCCAGAGTCTCGAAGGTTAATAGAGGTGCCAAGTGGGTTCAGTCACGGGTTCCATCCAGATGGTCTCCACAGCACAGCGCTCTCTCGGGGCTGCCACCGTGAACCTGGCTCCTGTGGTGGGAATGGTGGGCAGAACATGCATTCCAAGTGTGGGGAGGGGGTGAGAAGCCTCTGGTTGCCCAGGGCCAGCCCAGGGGTCAACCAGGGGTCACCCCTATCGGGGACCTTCTCCAACAGCGCTTAGATTCACAATGATGATGTTGTAACCTAATCAGCGGCACAGGTAGGCTGGGGAGCCGGCCTGCCTCACGGGTCTTTCTGTGAATGGAAGGGAACTCTCTGGTGCCTCCAATAATATTTGTCTCATGGGCCCACAGACAAACGAGCAGCGTTGTTTCTGCAGAACAGTGACTTCAGCCCCGAGAGCCTGCTCCAGCCTTTCCTCGGCAAAGCCCTCCCGGCGGCGGGCTTTCTGCAAAAGGCTCACGGGGGACTCGCCGAGGGACTTAGGCCGACGCTGTCGCTCCGCAGGCGAAGCACTGTGAGAATCAGCCCCTCGCTTCGCTTAGCTTAGTTATGGGTTTGCTAGTGAGAGCTCTCTCTCTCTCTCCCTCTCTCTCTCTCTCCCTCTCTCTCTCTCTTTCTCTCTTTCTCTCTCTTCCCAACAAAATTAAAACTCCTGGCACCCCTGTATTGTGCTGTGTGAAAGGTATTTCTCAGCTAGCACTGGAATACAAGCTCTGTAAGGACAGGCTTTGTTCAGGGGTATATTCCTAGCACCTAGGAAAGTACTGGCCAATGGGTAGGTATTTAGTATTTCTTCTCACTATTTAAATCTTTTTCCAGGATAATTGACTGTTTAAAGAAAAATTATCACAATGTAGTGTGGGTTTTATGTCACGTGTCGAAGTGGACTGTATGGCAACAGCGTAAAATAGCATTGTAGGGTCCCTAACGCTTCAGGAAATGGTATATGATAGCCCTTGAGATGGGCCGAGAAGAAGGTGTATAAGATGTAGGTATAGGACATGTCTGTATCCTAAATTGATATATAACATATCATATATCTATCCATCATATACGATATATACAGTATATCTGTATTATATGTCTTAGCAAATGTATGATGTGAACTCCATAGCAACCATGAAAATAACAAAACACAAAATAATGTAAAATAAGGCAATAAAGGAGACAGAATGGAATCTTAAGCCTAGAGAAGACAGAAAAAGAGGAAAAGGGAGAAGAACCAAGTTCAGATGCAACAATAGAAGACACGCCACAGCCCTGGCTGGGTGGCTCAGTAGGTTGGAGCACCGTCTGTACACGGGAAGGTGGCGGGTTTGATTCCCTGCTCTGTGTTGATCTTTACATGTTTAATAGTGTTGATGTTTGAATTGCATAGTAACGGTAGGAGAAGGAAGAATGGCCTGGGAGAGGGGATGTCAGAGAAGCTGTATTTATGGTCTAAAACATTATCATCCTAATTACTTAGTCAAGGTCAGCCATTGGACATTACAGCTCGGACATTACAAGCTGTTGTTTTTGGTTTAAAACCAGCTTTAATAATGCTAAACCTCCCAAATAAAAGGCATTTGTCATACTCAGTGCAGTTGCTTTATTTATTATGAGATTAAGCTCCCCCCACCCCACCCCACGGAGCACACCTTCTGTATCCATTTCTTTTACAAGCTCAAGTAAACATTTGTTGAAAAGCATCATTTTAACTTCCCTCCCTGCAGTGCGAACATCACAGGGCAGCTTAAAGACGTGCCGGTTTGGGAGACAAAGGCGCTTTTGTGTTGGGATTTACACTCCAGCAGCATCTAATTCTAATACCTGCTTGTGTTTGTATTCACATTCCTTATATTTGCGGGGGGCGGGGAGGGTGATTTTTGCAGAACAAAACCAAGGCCTTCTGTTCGAGTGGCTTCCAGAGGAAGAACCAAACAACCAAACAAACAAAACAGGAAGAAACCCAAACCTCTAGCCACACGGTAAGGCCGTCTGAAAGTCACTCTGTGCCAAGTGACAAACCACGGGGATGTAAGTGACATGGTACCTTCCCCGTTCCCTCAGCAACAATGTTCAAAACTCAGTGACCTCAGTCTGCCCGAGGGGGAGCACAGGTGTCTGTCTGAGCATCCTGAGAGGTTGGCCCGCGTGCTGGTTTTCCTGGTGCCAGGAAGCAGCCCCCTGAGGTGCTCCCCGGGCTCCCTCCTGGGTCCGGGGCCTCTGTGAGCTCTGAGTAAAGACGAAAAGGGCAGAAATTCCCTCGTGAGCGTGAGCTGCTTCTCGAGCACCGGACGAGTGACGTGTGTCGATCTGATGGCCTGTGCCTGTGCACGAGCTGAGAGAAGACAGGGTCGGTGAGGGTTAGTTTGGGGAGAACTTAGGGGAATTTTCAAGCCAAGGAAGAGAGACTCCTTTGCAGCAGCCGCTGAGCTGGAGAGAAACGAAGATACGAAGACGCACACTGTGAGTGCCTTTTGTTCCCAACAAGGTTTTGCTTCGTATTTAAATTTCATGTCAAAGACATTTAGGCCGTTCAGCTGGTGTTTCATTGAATGTGATGGCACCTGAGACCAGACCAGTGGCCACTGGGCGTTATGTAGCCGGGCCCCTGGCTGGGCTCTGCCTGTGGTCGGGGTCCTTGTTTCATCTGAAGGGCGGTAGGTGGGCATTGCCAGGGTTATGGCTCCGGATCACTCTGAGGGCACTTGTCAGGCTGTCACTAGACAGACATTTACCCTTCAGACTGGCCTCCTCCTGACCCCCGGCCCCTGTACCTCACTCTTGGCAGCGTGTTCTCTGGGGGTTTCTTCTCACTCCTTCCTGCCTCCCCGTTACTGCTGACTGCCCCTCCCTGTGCGTTTGTGGGGAGTGCAGTGCTAACCGTTCAGGTGCCGCAGGTAGAAGGTGGGAGATCAACGTTCAGGCCCACGTGACCGGGGCCAGAGTGAGAGATTCATGCTGGTTAGTCAAAGGGAGAGAATGAGAAAGTGACGTCGAGGCTCTGGGAGTGTGACACTGCGCCCGGCTTATGGCTCTACCAGAATGTGGTTCTTTAGGCAAAAATCGTGTCTGCGACCAGGACTCGGGGCCCGCGGTGTCACTGAGTGACGGCGAGGCCAGAGCTGGGAGCAGGCACAGGAGGTCGGTGTCGGTCCTGCAGCCCTTCCTTTGAGCCCACGTGCAGTTGGGAGTGGGTCATGGGCAGAAGCCTCATTTGGGGGTGCAAGGTTCTCACAGAGGTGAAGCTGCACGTCTGCACGGCCCCAGGCTCCTGCCAGGAGGGTTGGCCAGGCCTCTCTGGGTGCCGAGCCCTCTGCAAGCACCATCCCACTGAATACTCATCGCAGCCCTGTCACGTTGTCTCTGCTTCACAGAGGAGACCCCGCTGGGAGAGCAGAGAGGGCACGGGCAGCAGAGGGTGGAGACAAGGAAACCCCGTGCTTCCTCCCCACCCCAGGAAGGCACAGAAAGCCACGGGGATGGTGCCATTTAGGCACAATTAGTGCCAGTCTGACCTTCCAGGCATAGCCCAGGGCAGCTGGGGAGGGCGCAGGGGCACCCTTGTCTGCCAGGCCTCCATGCCCCCCCTTGCCCTTCCCTCCGTCTCAGCCCGGGGTCCTTACTTAGGTCTCTGGCTTCTGCTAGAGCTGCAGCCCCGGGTGGGCGGGTCAGTGGGAAGCACATGCAGGCGGGCGGGCACCTCTGAACCTTTCTGCTGGGCCGAGGGGCTGTGTTAAGGGGCGAATGGCAGAAGGCGTGTGCCCGGGCACGAAGGCTGCTCTGTAAGTGCCACTTTTCTCTGGCCTCTGAGAGCCTGGCAGCCTCTCACCCCATCACCCCTGCTCCTGGCAGGTCCTGAGCTCGGGAAATATATAGGTTCAATGAAGGCAGTGCCAGCAACAGAAACTTTCACCCTCGTCTGTTTTTAAGGGCATTTTAAGCAGAGGAGCCTCCCTGCGCAGGTTCCGGCATCAGGGACAGGGCGGAGTGGGTGCCCCGTGGATGCTCGAGCCCACGGGAGGCCTGTCCTGGCAGG
>NW_006292094.1:3389550-3389783 GCF_000327345.1 Myotis davidii | reverse complement strand
AAGGGCTTGGGCTCAGCCCAAAGGGGCTCCGATGTCGGCGAGCTGTGCTCCCCTCCACGCGCATTTACTTCGGGTTCTGGCAGCCAGATGCGTCTTGAGGGTCCTGTCACGTGTTGTCCGAGGGTCTGGGGGCCCTGGGGTTGGGGGTGGGGGTAACCCGGGGCGGTCCAGTGCTCACCTGAGCGCCCCTCACTCCTTTCGCCCGCATCCTGGGGAACCACGTGGGGCTGCTG
>NW_006292094.1:3384498-3389530 GCF_000327345.1 Myotis davidii | reverse complement strand
TGCCTCGCGTTCCCGCGGGCTCCTGGGAGGTGGTGGCCAGCGCCCCTGCGGGCAGCGCAGGGCCCTGCCCTGAGGGGCCAGAGGTCCCCCAAGGGGCACCTGGCGTTTGGCTGGGGGAAGGGGCGGAAAGTAAGCAAAGGGGAGAAGCTGCCAAGTGACTAATCCCGGAGATGCCCTTTCCCGAGGCGCTGCCAAGCGCCCCAGAGCCCTGCCCCCGGATTTCATCCGCCTCGACCCATCCCCAGCCCTTTGGGGCAGAGGAGCAGCGCGGGCTCTAAACCCCGGACGATTTCTGCGACTGGGGCCGGACCCAGGGTCCGGGGCTCGTCTCCTGGGCGTCCTGGAGCTGCGCTCTCCAAGCCTCCCCCAGGCGAGGTAGGTGGCTGGCGCTTCGGACTGGGCTTGCCGTGTAAAGGTGCGATCTGCTCAAGTCTTGGCATCTTTGCTTTCTCTTTGCTTTTCAGGGCGTTTGGGGAGCTGCGCGGAGCCAGGGGTTCGGAGGAACCAGGCGTGTATTTTCAGCTGCGCCTCAGCCCCGAAATGTGACTGTAATTGACTAGCTCGGGAGGCCCCTAGGCTCTGGATGGAAAGGGTAGGATACGCTAAAAGCCACTGCTTTCCATGGGAATTGAAGGGCCAGCTGGTGGCAATGACAGTGACCTGGAGCGAGGGGGTCAGCAGACAGCCGTAGAGAGCAAGCGGCTCCTTCCAAGGGGGTGACTCGGGGGCCGGGGGCAGGCTCCTGCCACTGTGTGGTGCAGCCCTCGCAGAGAACGCCAGTGAGGTCCTGCACCCAGGGCAGCAAGGGGCCGCCTGACCCCTAACCCTTGACCCCTGCTTAGGAGCTTGAGGGACATCAGAGCCCCCCGTGCTCTCCCCGGAAGATGAGGACCCTGAACACCTCCACCGCCTCCACCATGGACAGGGCCGGGCTGGTGGTGCAGAGGGATTTCTCCTTCCGCGTCCTCACCGCCTGCTTCCTGTCGCTGCTCATCCTGTCCACCCTCCTGGGGAACACACTGGTCTGTGCCGCCGTCATCAGGTTCCGGCACCTGCGGTCCAAGGTGACCAACTTCTTCGTCATCTCCCTGGCCGTATCAGACCTCCTGGTGGCCATCCTGGTCATGCCCTGGAAAGCGGTGGCCGAGATCGCCGGCTTCTGGCCCTTCGGGTCCTTCTGTAACATCTGGGTGGCCTTCGACATCATGTGCTCCACGGCGTCCATCCTCAACCTCTGCGTGATCAGCGTGGACAGGTACTGGGCCATCTCCAGCCCCTTCCGCTACGAGAGGAAGATGACCCCCAAGGCGGCCTTCATTCTGATCAGCGTGGCGTGGACCTTGTCTGTGCTCATCTCCTTCATCCCCGTGCAGCTCAGCTGGCACAAGGCGAAGCCCACCGGCCTCTCCGAGGGCAACGCCACGTCCCCGGGTGAGACCATAGACAACTGTGACTCCAGCCTGAGCAGGACCTATGCCATTTCCTCCTCCCTGATAAGCTTCTACATCCCCGTGGCCATCATGATTGTCACCTACACCAGGATCTACAGGATCGCCCAGAAGCAAATCCGGCGCATCTCGGCCTTGGAGAGGGCGGCGGTCCACGCCAAGAACTGCCAGACCACGACGGGCAACGGGAAGCCCGCGGAGTGTGCGCAGCCCGAGAGCTCCTTCAAGATGTCCTTCAAGAGGGAGACGAAGGTTCTGAAGACGCTGTCGGTGATCATGGGGGTGTTTGTGTGCTGCTGGCTGCCCTTCTTCATCCTGAACTGCATGGCGCCCTTCTGTGGGACCGGGGAGACCCAGCCCTTCTGCATCGACGCCATCACCTTCGACGTGTTCGTGTGGTTTGGGTGGGCTAATTCCTCCTTGAACCCCATCATTTACGCCTTTAATGCTGATTTCCGGAAGGCATTTTCATCCCTCCTGGGATGCTACAGACTCTGCCCTGCAACCAATAATGCCATTGAGACGGTGAGCATCAACAACAACGGGGGCGCGGTCTTCTCCAGCCATCACGAGCCGCGAGGCTCCATCTCCAAGGACTGCCACCTGGTGTACCTGATCCCACATGCCGTGGGCTCCTCCGAGGACCCGAAGAAGGAGGAGGCAGGCGGAACAGCCAAGCCCCCGGAGCGGCTGTCCCCGGCCCTGTCTGTCATCTTGGACTATGACACGGATGTCTCCCTAGGAAAGATCCAGCCCATCACACAAAATGGACAGCACCCAACCTGAACTCCGAGGGGACTCCTGCCAGCCATGCTCACCCCCAAAGCGAGAGGGGGTCTCTGGGGCTTGCTGTGAGACTTGGGGTGTCAGGCGAGCCTTCCTCTGCTGCTTTTCCTCAAACACAACTAACTCTGTTTAAACATACATCCCGGTGTGTTTTCTGTGTTCTTCCTGGCGAATCAAAGAGTCACACATGTTGAGGCGAGGGCTCACAAGGGACGTGTCTTTGGCTCCAAACTTCTTTTTAGAAACGGATTCTTTATCCTAGGACTCAAAAATAGGGCAAAGAATCCACAGTGAGCCACTTCGCTTAACAATCAAACCTTTCTGGGAAGGCAGTGAGGAGGGTTGAGTGGGCCGTGTGCTAACAGGTGCTAACGGTGGTCGGAGCACAGCTCTCCTAGCGTGAAGGTAGGTGCCTGCCTTCCTCAATGATTCCTCCAAAATAATTGAGCCTTAGAGTGCGACTGCGATTGTTTTTTTTGTTGTTGTTGTTGTTTTTTCAGAACTGAGAGATGCTTTGTGGATATTGGTTTTATTTATTTATTGTACTATATGGATATTTTTAACTTATAATAAATCTATATTTATCATATTTTAACAGGACACACGAATGAGTTATCTGAGACCTTCCAATCACATTTTTGTCCCCTTAACTAGCACTTTATAAGCCAAGGGAACAAACACGCGGGCTCTCTGAGAGCCTCAGTGCCCATGTGTCACTCCCAGCAGCACAGCCAAGACCGATAGGAGGGAGCTTGTGCCAATTCCGTAAAACCCACGGGCATAAGTAAAGATGAGGTGAGAGCTGACAGATGCTGGGAACGTTTGTCCCCCTAGACATTGTGAGAAACTTCAGAACGCATAGTAGCTACCACTGTATTCAGAACCTTTTAAGCGGCGGAGACCTGCAGTTCTGTAAATACCTTTTCAAAAGCCAGCGTAAGAAGCCAGCTCGAACTGTATCATCTTAGTGGTAATACAGAGCACATGCCACTTCCTACTTCTGTAAAATAACCGGCCCTCTCGTGTCTTCTCTCAGCCCACGTGTCAGAGAGCTTTTCTGAGCCAGACAGGGGCTGTCCTGGCTCCATGTGCCGTGCGGACAGCGGGTCTCCTCGCTCCCGCACCCGGCAGCCGCCCCCGTGGACAGAGGGTGCATCCCGCCCCTCCTCTCACCCAACAGACCACGGCTGCTTCTGTAGTGCTTTCATCTGCATTTAGAATCGCTTTTTTAAAAGTCTAAATGTTAATGGTATCCTAACAACTAGTGCCTCATGATCACTCTCTGGTCAGACACTTCTTTTGGAAAAAAACAGGAGACCCTGCTCTCTGGGCGTGTCAAGCATCCCAGAGCCGCCGGTATCTCTTTTGACAAACGCGAGCCCTCCCTCCGTGCTCTGGGTCACGCTCCTCTGTCACCAGCAGGACTGTGAGACACCCCCTGGTCACCCTCGCGAGATGCTGGTCCACGTGGGGCATGTCGAGGGAATTTCTGTGCAGCGTTGACAGCGTTTCCTGGTGGGTAAGCCGTGGACTTGCCGTGCAGATGAAGCGGGGAGCACGCTGCTGGCCGTGACCTCCCGCAGCAGGTCCGTGTGACATGTGCATTGTGGATGTTTCCTACCTGGACTGCTGTATGCTTTCTTACATCTAATAAAACTATTTTGTGAACTCACACCAGCCCCGAATGAGCCGTGTTGCATTTGTTAAATGTGCTTTAGAGACAAAAATGTGTCAGCCCCGCGAGTAAGGAAACGTAGGCATGTTCAAGGCTCTGTCACTTTTCTTCTTTTTAATGCCTGTCACGGTGGCCTGGCAGCATTTAAGCAGGAGATGTCTTTGATTCGGGCTACATACTCTTGTTTCCTTCTGCCTTAAGGACTTTTTCTTTTTCTTTCTTTCTTTCTTTTCTGTTATTTTCTTTTTTTTTAAAGAAACCTTTCCTTATTAGAGGAATTACTCTACTTTCCATTTCACAGATTTGAACGATTCCTAAAAACCTCTGCTTTTGCCTTCAAAGTGCCCAGGGACTTTAGACGATGGAAATATCACAGAGAAGGCGGTGGCTGCTGTCGGCTTGGTTTGGACTCTTACCTGATGATAGCCACAGTGTGTGTAGTGCTTGTTTTAAGAATAAATAGAACAGGAGTTTTTTTTTGTTTTTTGTTTGTTTGTTTGTTTTTTTTTCCTTGAGAAAATGTACTGGTTGTAATGCTGGGCTTAGCAAATGTCTTATTGAGCACCCCCTGCATCCTGCCCAACCTGTTTAGTTAGTGTGTAGCCCCTCCCCCTTGTTTTCATCCCTAAGAGGAGAACTCCGGAGCAGCAGGCGCTGCAGAGCTGAAGGGTTAAGTTTATAATTTGGAACCTCACACGGCAGATGGCGTCTTTTAAATTCCATATGTGGCATCCCCAGGCTTTGGCATGTAATGAACATGTCTAGAACGCACGCCCGTAACACGTGAGGCCTTTTCTCTCTGCCTCAGAACTTCCTGCATATCTTTCTCCTCTGAAGTTTAATTTTTTTTTTATGGGAAGTCCAGCACCACCAGCTCCAATGTTCAGGGCTGTCACTGTCCAGCCAATGACACGGGGCACAAAAGCCTTCCCCCTTTATTGTGTTGGCACAGAGTGGAAATTGAAGATGTATCTAGAGATGATGTTACACAGTTATAGTCAGTGTACTGTGGACAAGACTGCCGTGGGCTCCTGGCATGTGGGATCGATAAGGGCCTGTTATGAAATGCTCGTTTCGCTGAAAGGCTCTGTCAGAGAATGTCACTCACCACCAAACGCAGCGC
>NW_006292094.1:3372248-3384440 GCF_000327345.1 Myotis davidii | reverse complement strand
GACGAGCTGCACACAGTGCATAGCTATGCAGCACCTCGCAAGGCAGTCTTTTTAACAGAGCGGCTCTTTCCCCTCTGGACCGAGGAGCCCCCTCCTGGTCCCGTAGCTCAGAGCCCTCGGTGAGGGAACAGTGGGGGGCCTTTAGGAAGGGGCTCCGGCCGTGGATTTGGAGTTTATTTAGGAACTAGAGGCCCAGTGCACAAGTAGGGTCCCTGGTGGCTGCTGGCCAGGGCCTTCTTTCCGCCGGCCACCTACCGGCACCAGCCAGGGCAGCGCTGGCCAGGGGAAGGGGCTGCGGGCGGTTGGCCAGCCAGCCCTGCCCCCTGGTCGAACTCCCGGTAGAGGGGACAATTTGCATATTAGGCTTTTATTATATAGGATGGGCAAGTCAGTGTCTGAGGCTCAGTCGTCCAAATCCACCGAATAGGAACAAAGCCTCTGGATTAATGTGCCAATGAGGGATCTCTTCAAAAAGGCAGCCAGTACCCAGTCCAGCTCCAGGGACTCCGGGAAGGGTCCCTCCCTGGGGGCTGCATCCTGAGGCGCCCCAGCATCGTGCCAGCCCGTCCACACACCGGGCCTGGGACGCAGGCCGCACAGGTGTTGCTCTGGCGGACACGGGTCCTCATTGCAGCTACACTTTCAGGCTGTGAGCGTCCACGGATGTCTGTGCGTCTCTGAGCCTGTGTGCCCGTCTGTGAAATGGAGATGGACGTGCGGGCTCCTGTGAGGGTCTCGGAATCCTCGGTCCATGAGGGTGCCGAGTGTGGGGCTTGCTGACCCGGCACCATCCGGGCTTGGAAGGGGTGATGACACGATTGCCGTAGTAAGAAGGGAGCTGCTCTGCACCGGCTTCGTGCCCGCTTGCTTGCAGCAAATGAACTGACTTGGGGAGAGCAGGTGGCTTGGGATTCTCTCAGATGCCGGCTGTTTTCTTTGGCTGCACTTACCTGGTGCTCCAGATATCTGGAGTGGCTCTGATATCGGGGTGGTTAAGGCAGCTGCCTGAATGTACCAATCGACATGGATGAACCGAATCTGTCCTCAGTGTTTTCATCTGAAACCTGCGTGCCTTGCGGGGTTTGTTTCAGGGATCGAGCGGCTGGCCCGGCCCGGTATGGGCCGGGGAAACTGGGACCTGCTGCCACTCCATCAGGCGCCTGTGGTCCCTGGGGGAACGGGCCCCGCGACACAGAGACTGCACCTCACACAGCTGAGAGGTGCTCTGTGGGCTTCTTTGGGGTTTCCCTGTCAGGCTTTTGAGGACCGAGGGGATGGGGAGCGTCCCAGCCTGAGAACCCCTCTGCAGGTCATTACCGGGCCCGTCTAGCCCCCCAGCCCCAGAACCCCTCTGCAGGTCATTACCGGGCCGTCTAGCCCTGTGGCCTTTGACCCTGTTAAGTAACTTGCATGTGATGTGTAGCATTTTTTTTTTAAAAAGCAGCATTTGGTCTTGAGTCCGTTACATCATTCAAGACTTGGGAGTTGTAATTTACATCGTATTAGAGGCTCCAGAATAATCTCTGATTTAAAGGGTTTAACTGTTTAATCACTATGAGGAAATGGATAAGACCAGTTCCGTTTTTTCTCATGCTCAGACCCAGGGGTGGGCAAACTTTTTGACTCGAGGGCCACAATGGGTTCTTAAACTGGACCGGAGGGCCGGAACAAAAGCGTGGATGGAGTGTTTGTGTGAACTTATATAAATTCAAAGTAAACATCATTACATAAAAGGGTACGGTCTTTTTTTTTTTCTTTTTTAGTTTTATTCATTTCAAACGGGCCGGATCCGGCCCATGGGCCGTAGTTTGCCCATGGCTGCACTCGATGCTCTCCCAGCTCCCCAAACTGGTCAGCATGTCCAGCCACGGCAAAGGCGCCGCCCTGAGCTGGGCCCTGGGAAGGGAGCCCACCTCCGGCTTCCACAGCAGAAAGGCCGGCAAAGGGGCAGGTGCTCGGGGGTCCTCGGAAGACTGGGTTGTACATTTTAAATTTAATCTAAATTTTCTTCTAAAAGATAAATGAACTTGGATAAGCCACACTCCTTGAAAATAAGGCTTTTTTCTTTCTTTCATCTCAACAATAAAGGGGATTCAGAGGAATGATTTTTAGGATGTTTTTCGGCTTCACAGTACTAGACATGAGATCCTTTCTGGGCGAAATCAGCCTGGTAGGTTCCCTGGTAGGGGTCCCACGCCTCCGTTCTCTTTGCTGTCAGAATGTGGAAGGAGTGTTATTTATAAAGTGCGAACGTGACCACGGTAGGTCCTTGCGTAACATTTTCTGATGACTCCCAACCCCTTTCAGGAAGAGAACATGCCGTTTGTGGCAGGCCCTTCATGGCCAGGCCCCTACCTCCTTCTCCCTAGACTGTGAGTGGATGGAGAGTGAAAGCATCTCATGATTGAAATCTTGGTCGGATGGAGGAAGGAATGGCCAGGTCAGAGCAGGGAGCGCCGAGCCGACATCCCGGTGAAGTTTGTCTCTGGGTGGTGGGTGCACGTGGCAGGTCTGCGAGGTTCTCACTAGTGTTGCCACGTGGTCTGTGAGGCCTGCGTTCCCGGGGGTGGGACATGGCTGTGCAGAGGTCATTGTGCACATACATGTGCACACATACACTGTGTGTGTTTATGTAGGTCATGGAAGCCATTTGCAGTCAGCAACGGGCTGTGAGCATGCCCTGTGGTTCAGGCCATGTGCCGAATGCCAGAGGTTAGTCGGACTGTCCCAGTGTTTCATGGAGCTGAGGGCGGAGACAGAGAGAAAATAGATTGTCATCAAAGAACGTTTTAAAAGTAAAATGTTTGGAGAAAGAAACTGTTTTTTCCCAGGTGATGCTCTATGGCAGCGGTTCTCAACCTGTGGGTCTCGACCCATTTGGGGATCGAACGACCCTTTCACAGGGGTCGCCTAAGACCATCGGAAAACACATATATAATTACATATTGTTTTTGTGATCAATCACTATGCTTTAGTTATGTTCAATTTGTAACAATGAAATTGGGGGTCACCACAACATGAGGAGCTGTATTAAAGGGTCCCGGCATCAGGAAGGTTGGGAACCACTGCTCTGTGGAGTCCCAGGAGCCAGCTCCCTGGCACCGTGCCAGCACCGTCCATTCATTCTCTCATTCTGTCCTACAAGGCAGCACCATGGTTATCATCCTCAGTGTACAGGTCAAAATAATGGGTATCCAGAGAGGGCAGGAAATGGGTTCAAGGTGGCACCACCAGTAACACACAGGTTTGAATCTTATTCTTTAAATCTTATTCTTTTGGTCAGAAACCTGTCGTGTTTACCAGGAACGAATCCCAACCAAGTGAGGGACTTGATCAGGGGGGGTTCCAAATCACCTCAAACATGGTGGTTAAAAATGCTCTTTGTGATGACATTTAAATGGTTTACAAACGTAGATAATAAAACCCTGGGTAGCCATCCCGTTACCTGGGCTCAAGCATTATCAAGACTAAAGTGATAGTGTTTGAGCAATGACAATAGGACAGATAGGACAGAGCACACGGTTGAAGCCAAGAAGATATTTATTTTCCCCAAACATGACCCCATGTGGGGCTCAAAGAGAACAGAATGGGGGAGGTGGCATATTCAAGGGTTGAAATGTCCGTGTTCGGGGGTCAGTTTGATCAGGGCACACTCACACTAATTCAGCAAATATTTATCTACACCAGTGCCTGAACGGGCGTGGGTGGGGAAGGCAGTGCCGGGGAGGTGGGCTTGAGGTTGGACGGGAGTTTTGCAGAAACGGGGTGAGGACGGTTTGAGGTAGGAAGTCCAGCGCCTGCAAACAAGAGGCCTGGCGTGGGCACCGGGTTCACGTTTCCGATGCCGGACACGGAGCAGAGACTGAATTTAAACTCAGCAGAAGGTGTGGGTCCCAGGAGGCCCACCAGGCTGTCCGGCTCATTGCTTCGGGCATCTCCACTCTCTGCTGGCCCCCTCACTGCCTCTGGACAGTTAGTCACGTGGTCAGGTGATTGACATTTTGGGTGTGATCATCGCTGGGAGTGAACAGGAGCCCTTCCGGTGCTCACGGCCTCCCGGCCTCGTGCTCCTGCTGCTCTCCTAGCCTCTGTGGCGGCGCCCTCTGCTCTTCATCCCACGGTACACTTTCCTCCTCCCTCCGCCATCTGCCTGTGCCTCCTCTCAGGTGCCAGCCTCACCTGGTACCTCCTGGGCCTGTGGTCCCCAGGCTGGCGGCCCACCCTCGCACATGCGTCCTGTGACGTGCCGTCTCTCTGTCCGTCCATCCATCTGTCCGTGTCTCCTGGTCCTCAGGGGGAGTGTCCTTTACAACCCTGCTCCCAGGGCCCAGCATATCTGGCTCAAGGAGGTGCCCAAGTTAATACAGTTTTTAAACAAGTGGGCGAATGAATGACTTTACGAAAGGGTTAGGCAGCTGCTCATTATACACCTTAATTTCCTCTGTGGGGTCGACACCACTGAGGTTCTAAGGGCTGGCTTTCTCTGCAGTTGGGTTTCTGCATCCTCGACACGTCGCAGGAAAATAACAGAAATAGCCCGCGAACGGCAGGCTCAGGCTCCCTCTCCCGTCGAAATGCGTGGGCAGGGTGATCAGCCCTTTCACACGTGGAGGAGGACACGCCAAGCGGATGTCAGCAGCCCGCGGCGAGATGATCTGGCCACACGCACGCTGATTGAGGCTGAGTTTTTAGGCCAGAGGGATTAGCGTCACACAGATGTTGATGTAATTAAGGTAATGCCCGGCCCATGGGGACAATGCTGCTTTAACACACGCTGCTGTTTGCTGTTCAGCTGGGAGCAGGGGGCGGGAGGCAGCTCCCCGCTAATTCTGCCGAAGCAGATGTGGCTTTTTCCCCCGCCGGCTGCTCGGGCTGCAGTAAAACCGCATGCTCCTGGGGATTAGAGAGGGTCCACTCGGGGAGGGGCCAGGGCAGCCAGGCGGCTTTGTGTTTAAAGAGTCCGGTTACAGGACTTCCAGGCAAACACACATTTCACTGTCAGTTTTTTTAGGAAGCACCGATTGCACCCATTTGAAACCGGAGGGGACGCACAGGGAGAAGTGTAAGCGCTCCAATGGGGCAGCGCCAGCAGAGCAGCAGCACCGGGGCCTGGGAGGGGGAACAGGCACTCTGCTGCCTGCTCCCGGGACTGCTGGTTGGGAGGGGAGTTTGGTCAGAACAGCCAAACTCTAAAACGTGCCCACAGTGAGAGCAGCAGCTGCACTGCTGGGAGTCCGGCTTCCTGGCATCGTCACCTGTGCGCCCGGGGTGCCTTCTGCAGGATGCGGCTGGGCCTGTGAAAGCCGCTGGCGACACCTGGTGTCCAGGGACAGGGGAGGGAGTCGCTACCACGCAGGGCCCACGGCGTGTGTGAGTGAAAAGGAACGGTAGAGCCGTAGGCACTGCTACGGAAGGGCGGTCGTGAAGTGAGAAAGCAAGTTACAAAGCAACATGGACGATCCTGTCCCTTCTACGTGACATGGTGTGAGAAGGGTTTATTTTTCACAGAAATACATAGACAAGGATGCGGGGAAATATCCACCTCCCTGAACACAATGGCTGGCACCTCCGGGCCGAAGGGTGAGCTGTGGGGAGCACAAAGGGGCAGTTTCACTTTTGACTTCGTATGATTCTAGATTTTTACAAGCAGCTGGTGCTGACGTGGGTCACACGTGCAGGTAGCACAGTCTTTAAGGAGGCACGCTGACCTGGGCCGCGGGCAAATGGAGCTCTCGCTGCGGCTGCGGGGCCCTTGGCAGGTCCTGGAGAGAGAGAGCAGGACTGGACACCGCACATGCTCAGGGCTCAGGCCGGTGGGCGTTCGTGCCCGTCTGGCTCAGGCTCGAGGAGGCTCCGTGACGGGTGCACAGCGGGATTCCTGCTCCACCTGCTCCAAAGCCCCTGGACCGGACCCTCCTCCCCCACACGGGTTCTGTTTCCCCACAGAAGGGGCCCCTTTACTTGAGTTTCCACTAAGCCCAATTTTGGAAGAATTTGGTTGCTCAACCACATCTCAGGTAGGAAATACTAGGCCCTGTGGCCCTGGGATAAGTGAAAGCAGTCTGGCGAACTGTTCCGCTTCTGGGGAATGATGAGAAGCAGTGGGGTCCCTGAGGCCCCTGGATTGAGAGTCCCTAGTGCGGACCCATGTGACGTCCTGGGAGGGGCGAGAGAGCAACCCTCCACAGGGCCTGGGCTGTGAGACCTTACAGACCCCGCCTCCTCCCGCCTGGGGCCCCGGAGCACATCACAGTCACAGAGGAAGGCGCTCCCTCTCCCTTGTAAATATCATTTTGTTGATGCAGAAAAGAATTTTTAAACATTGTTTTGAAATGATTCATAATTTCACTATTGCGGTTTCTTTGCCATATTCAGGGACCAGAGCACTTCCCCGTCCGGTCTAGAATACCTTTGGGCACTTTTGTAAAATTCAGAGCTCGGGGGACCTCCCACCCTTGGCCTTGAGCAAACTCCTGTGAGAATTTTCCCCCCCGTTGGAGAGCAGCATAGCCCTTGAGGCCGCAATCACCCCATCCCAGTCCCTCCCGCCCTCCCCGGGTTGTCACTGCTTCTCCGTCTACAGTGCAGTCCACACAGCGGCTCACACCGCTGCGGATGATTTCAAAACTGAAAAACACCCTCGCGTTTGTTCTCAGCTTTATCCTTCAGGAGGTTTCCACATTCTCTTTTTCTCATCACTGACCCACACGGAGCGGCCAGATTACTGTGACCACCCCATCGGCGCTTCATGGACACTTCCAAAAACACTGAATAGTGAAAACCTCCTAAGCAAATCTCTCAAGGTTTTATTATTGTTATTTGCATAACCAATTCACTTCATTGTACTGATGGGGCGGTCGTAATAATCCGGCCACTCAGTGTAGATGTTACATGTTTCCGTGACATTTTGACGTTAAATGCTCCCGCAGGCTCGTTCCGGACGATCCTGGAGATTAGAGTTGGGGTGGAACGTTCAGAGAGTGAGGCGAGGAGCGTGTAGGCAGGATTGAGGGGAGGGGCTTCCTCCTTTGAGTTCTTATTCTGAGAGGAGGAACGAATGTTAGAGAAGCGGAGACTCTGGGACCTGTAGGAGGGGACGCCGAGGCCAGATGTGGTCGGGAAGAGCGCTGCCGGTCACACAGACACGGCTCGTGAGATCCCGACGCTTATTCAGACACAGGCGTGTGTGAGGCCGGCTCTCTGGGGGCTGCTCCGAGCACCGGCTCCCGCTAACCGCCGCGTGCTTCCGGGAGCTGGGGTCCCCGTCCACGGGACCTCTGCTCCCTCCCTCTGGCTTCGCCGGGACAGACCCTGAGGACTCGGGGGCCGGCTGTATTTCTCTTGGTTTCACTCTGACCATCATTCACATACAGATGTGCATTTCACAGAGGTTCCAGGTTCAACAGAGAAGCGGGGAGGGAAAGGGGGGCGAGAGCTTGTGCCTTGTCATGAAAGAAGTACTGGCCTCTTGCCTTTTCATACTAAAATTTTTATTTTAGAGTTTTTTCTGATTTTCAGGGAAGTAGCCGAGACAGTACAGAGAGTCCCCTGTCCCCTCCCCCGGCCTTCCCCTGCGTTTACCTCTCACATCAGCCTGCGTACAGTCAGGAACTGATGCCCGAGATGCTCATTGGCTAGAGCCCCAGTGTACGCAGGTTTCCTGGGGGCTCACCTAGTGCCCAGCTCCTGGTCCAGGTCCCCGTCCAGGGTCCTGTCGCCTATAGTCGTGACGTCTCCGTAGGTTCCCTGTGGCCGTGACCGTGTCTCCTGCTCCCCTGTGTTTGGTGGCCTGGCGGTTTTGGAGGTCTGCTCTGGTGGTTGGTACCTGCCTCAGCGGACATCTGCCTGTTTGTCTGCACTCATTTCCAAAGTTACTTTGTTAGCCCTTTGTGTACCCCCTTCCCTGAGTGATGCCACACATTTGTGATAAAGTTGGTGCTTTGTCTCCACCCTGGGAGCCTCTGACCTCCCAAATAATTTCTTTTTTAATTCCATATGTTAAGGTTCATGCACTCTTTGTGCTGGAAAACCCAGGGGACTCGAGACATCCATAATGTCTTCCACCCGCATCCCAGTATCCTCCGGGAGACCTTTGCTGCCCTAAAAATATCGCCTGTGCTTCCCCTAGTCAGCCCTCCAGCCACGCTCCCGGCATCTCTGCTGTGTGTCCAGCGTTGCCTGTTCTCCAGTGCCACCAAATGGGGTCACACAGTCTGTGGCCATTTCAGACCGGCTTCTTTTGCTTAGTGAAAGGATTCTGGGCTGCTTCCAGCCTTTTTGCTGATGAGGAGAAAAGCCACTATAATTATTTGCATGCCAGTTTTTGTGTAAAGGCAAGTTTTCACATCCGTTGGGCAGACGCCTAGGAGTGCAATTGCTCACAGACCTCAGAGGACGGCTTAGGGACTGTCCTCTGTTTTCTGGACGAGATTGTAGGGAATGGCAGTTATTTCTCCCTTGGTGTTTGCTAGACTTCACCACAGCACGGGGACATGGCTGTCCATGGCTGTCACCTTCAAGGTACAGCAAAGACCGGATCCAGGACTGCGGGCCCTGCTGGGGGCTCTTCCCTGAAACCGTCCGGCTCCGAGGGAGACGCAGAGCAGGAGGCAAGGATGGCAACCACGGAGACCTTAATTACTGATTTGCTTTTTAAAATAGATGTTCTCAGGGAGAAGCAGGGGTGGGGCGGGAAGAGATTAACCGAAGAACTAACATGTATATATGCATAGGCCATGGCACAGACAGCAGTGCAGTCGGCCGCGGAGCGGAAGAGGGGTCCCTGGGGGCCAGAAGGGGCATCTGCAACACTGTCAACAATAAAGACAAATAAAAATGTAGACACGGGGCTACTCAGGTTTTCTCTTTCTCCTTGTAGAAGTTTGGTAGTTTTTGTCTTTCAAGAAACTGGTCCATTTCACCTCGGTTATCGCACTTGGGGCCTAGAGCTGTTCGGATTTCTTTTTAACTCTTTAATGAGTCAGCAGTGATGGCCTTTCTTTTGCTTCTGATTCTGCAGTTGGTATCTTCTCGCCTCTCTTTCTGTTTTTTAAAATCAATTTTATTGGTCATTTCAAACAATCTGCTTTTGGTAATAATGATTTGCTTTCACGTTTTTCTGTTTTCCGTTTCATTAACGTTGGTTTTGGCTCTTTACTTATTATTTCTTTTCTTCCTTTTGCGATAGGCTTAAGTTAACCTTGGTCTAGTTCCTCAAGGGAAGTCGGGTTGACTGTAGAGCTTCCCTTTTTTTCTAACATATGCGCTCAGCGTTCAGCGTTATAGATTTCCACCGAGGGACTGTGTCTGCTACATCCCACACAATTTGATAATTGTGTTTCCACTTTCATTTGGTTCAAATATGTTTCACTTTGCTGGACATTTCTTTGGCGCACTTGCTGTTTAGAAATGTGCTGTTTGATCTGGAAATGTTTGGAAGTTACCGTTTTGTGATTGGTTTCCAGTTTAGCTCCATTGTGGTCTGAGAACAGGCTTTGTGTCACTCTAGTCTTTAAACATGTTTTAGACGGGTTCTGTTCTGTGGCCCAGGAAGTCACCTCTCTCGGTGAAGGATCCATGTGAGCCTGAGGGGATGTGTGTTCTGCTCTTGCCTGGTGACGAATTCAGTCCATTCTATACCCAGAAGGCCAAGGGGCCTCTGCAGACCCGAACCTGCCTGCCTGCTGTCTAGACCAGTGATGGCGAACCTAGGACACGCGTGTCAGCGGTGACACGCGAACTCATTTTTTTGGTTGATTTTTGTTAAATGGCATTTAAATATATAAAATAAATATCAAACATATAAGTCTTGGTTTTACTATGGTTGCAAATATCAAAAAATTTCTATATGTGACACGGCACCAGAGTTAAGTTAGGGTTTTTCAAAATGCTGACACACCGAGCTCAAAAGGTTCGCCATCGCTGGTCTAGTGCCTTAAGCTCACCTTACGTTGCATCTGTGGGTCAGGCCTTGCCCTGGAGACTCCCCTGAGGTTATTTTCAAATTTCTCAACACCCTTATGAGCGAAGGTCCTACAGAGGAGCTTACGGAAGCGAACCACAGGGAAACCACGGGCCGAGCTCTCTCTGCTTTAGGGCTGTCAGCAGCCGCGCCCGCCCCCCCACGCAGCCCTGGTTCCGGGATGATTGAGTAATTGGAGTCTTCGGGAAGAGAGCGAGGCCTCTTTTTCAATCCAGCTGAATTAATCAGTGTAGGAGGCAGCGAGACAGAGCCGGGTGAGAAGAGCCGTCTTTAACACGAACAAAGGGAGTGTGGGAGGCACTAGGCAAGCGCGGATTAGTAATCGTGCACGGGCTAAAGATGTGACATCTGAAGTCAAGGGCAAGTAGAAGTTTAGTTTCAAAGGAAGTTAAGTGGTTTGAGGAATGGGGAAGGGGCTGGAGTTTATTGGTGCTTCTATGTGCCAGGCACGGTGCTGGGCACTCTTGCATCTGTCGCCTTTACTGCCCAGAATGAGCCTATGAAATGTCCCCACAGCCTGTGGGCTCCTCCTCCGACCTCTGGCCCACTGCACAGTGGTCCTTCCCGGGGGGGAAGAGGGGGCTCTCAGGAAATAAGTAGGGGGCCATTTGGAAGGACACACAGGATGGTGCCTGGGTGTCCCAGGCCGAGGGAGAGGTGTCGTGATCAGGCTTTAGACAGTGGTTCTCAACCTTCTGGCCCTTTAAACACAGCGGGCGGGGGGCGGGCAGAGATTTCCTCTAGACCAGACGGGTATGTGCGGAGGCCAAGGTAGGGTGACAGAATGAGCTCTTTGGCCTTGTGAGAAGCCATGGGCCCAATGCCCTGACCCCCCTACCTCTTTGCATGACTCCCTAAGAATTCAGGGGAGGTTTAGTTCTAGGCAGAGCACATAGCATTATACCTGAACTAGAGGCTCAATGCATGGAATTCTTGCACGGGTAGAGTCCCTAAGCCTGGCCGGCCTTCAGGGAGGATCTGTGAGGTGATCAGGTTCGGGGTGGGGGGTGGTGGGGGAGGGCGCAGGAAGCATTGGTACCTGCCTTGGCTGGCCTAGGGCCTGTGGGCTGGGGGCAGCTCCTGCATTGAGCATCTACCCCCTGGTGGTCAGTGCACGTCATAGCGACCGGTAGTTCCACCATTTGTTCAGCCGTTCGGTCAATTTGCATATTAGACTTGTATAGGATGCTTTCTAACACAGATGCCCTGGGTCATGGGTAATGCATGCAGGTGTGCAGGTTTGTAGCATGAATCGGGAGAGCTGAGTCGCTCCCGAGGGGAGAGGTTTGGTGCAGCAGCCGCGGCTGAGAAAGCACTCGGGAAGAGGGAGTTCTTTACCCCCAATTCCTTGCCAGCGCCCCATTCTGCATCTGGAAGAACTAGTGGAGGACCAGCCGTGGGATGCCTGTCCGAGGTAGAGATGGCCTTGCATCATGAGCCCTCAGGGATGCAGTAGTGTGGCCCCACCGGCCACAAAACTAGACAGCCCGCATCACCTGGGCCAACTGCTGGGCCAAGACCTTCTGACGGTGGCTGCCAGACCTGCCTCCTGAGACTGAACCACACCCTGCGAGGAAGAAGGACATTCCTGTTGGGTAGGGTGGAGGCTGGAGTTGTCTCGCTTACAGTGACGTGTCCATTTGCCTTGGACGAGGATTGAGATCTGTCTCATAAGAGATCTCTTTGCTGGGGAGGGGGGGCGGGTAAGGAAGGTAAGTGGTGAATGTGTTCTGGATGCCAAAGATAAAGGATATACGTCTGTGTTAAAACCTGCCAGGCACTCCTTTTCTGTCCCCCTAGCACTTAGTACAGAATTCAGTCTGCAGTGCCACGCGGTCCTAGCTTACAGGCTTTGGCAGCGTCACAGGGAGAGGCAGAGAGAATGATCTCTGTGAAGATTTGCTGCCAGTGGGTGGCTGGGTGGGTGAGTGGGTGGATGTGTGGATGGGGGGTGAATGGACAGGTGGGTGGGTGGGTGAGTAGGTGGATATGTGGATAGAGGGGTGAGTAGGTGGGTGTATGGATGGGGGTAAGTGTACAGGTGGGTGAGTGGGTGAGTAGGTGACCTTCCCTCTGTGCTCCCCCCCCCCCAAATCAGGCTGCCCTATCCCTTCAAATCAGGCACCATCCCCTGCTGTTTGGACAAACACACATGACCTGGGCTTAGCCAATTAGGTGCTCACTTTTTAATTTTATTTTTTTTGTTTGCT
>NW_006292094.1:3358874-3371656 GCF_000327345.1 Myotis davidii | reverse complement strand
TGTAACAGCAGAATTGACTGGGGCCAGCTGTTGTGTGTCTGGTTGTCGCCACTGTCCTATGGGGATGGTACTTCCGAATCTCTACTTGTGGGACACTGGTCAGCTGGACGGTGAGTGTTGAGGGCAGTCATGGGCAGGGAGCCCATCAGCCGGAAGGAAGTGAGCCTCGCTGGGCTACACCCAACTGGCCGGCCATTTCCCTGGCCACAGTCCCTTACTACCCTGAGCCCTAGTCTCCCCGTCTCCCAGGAGAGGACGAGAACCCTCTCTGGCAGGTGCACATGCGGATTAAATAAGACGGCAGTAATATCATGGTTGACATGGGGAGCTCTCCCGTGTATCAGGAACTATGCTAAGGGCTTCCCAGGCCCCAGCTCACACAGTCCCGCGAGATAGGCCCCTTTACGGCCATTTTGCAGAGGAGAAGGGAGGCAGAGGGGGTCAGAGACTGAGCCCAGCCCCCCCCCGCCGCCCCCCGGTGGGCAGCTCTGCCTCAGACCCCGCCAGGCTGGTTCCGGAGCCTGCGGTCAGCCCTTTGCGTCCTCTCACCGTGAAAAGGGCTCAGCACAGCCCGAGACGTGGTGGGTCTTCAGCACAGGAGAGAGCAAGCCCCTGGCTCTCGGTTCCTCAGTTTCCCTCGATGGCCGTGGTGGCCACCCCCGGGGCCAGCGCTGGCCGGAGGCAGGAGAGACAGCTGGTGAAGTCGGCCTAGACCAGCCTCGCCAAGCCCCTCAGCGGTGACTTACCTGGTGCTTCGGCTGATTCTTAAAAAGTGAAAGACACGGCGCTCCTTCCCTCGGTCCGGGCTTGTTCAGGAACAAGAAACACATTTACTCCCAAATGCATGTGAAGACAGTTCTGGGAACTGCTTTGCAATTTGGGGGCCTGGCACTTTACAGCAGATAATAAGACAATTGCTTTTCAAAAGCACGCCAAGGGCAGCACTCACTGTTATTATTGTAACAGTCTCTGTGTGTATGGGCGAGGTGCGCGGGGCGGTGGGCACATTTAGATTCTTTCCCGCTATGATTTCTGTTGCTGCCTCATCGTGAGAGGATTGCTCAGCCACCGAGAATCAGAAACAGGAGGTGCAGGCAGGCGCGAAGCTCCCACAAATGAAGCGGCGGGTGTCTCAGTGGCCAGCCCGGTGCCTGGGGAGGCTGGGTGAAGCCTCGCTTCCACTCTGAGCCCTAGGCCAGTCTGTCCCTCTCCGAGCCTCAGCCTCTCCGCCCGAAGCAATGGTGTGGAGCGTCTCTGTGATGACCCCACCAGGAACGTCCGTCACTGTGCCTCCCGAGGTAGGAGGCGCCGCTCTGCAATGCCCGGGGCCAACGCAGGGCAGACAGGCGTGTCCGCTCAGGTCTTGCTGAGCCCTGGGCTTTCACCTTCAGGCGAGGGAGTGAGGCTGAGCTTGCCTTTGCCGCCGGGGTGTCTGCGGAGTGGGGTAAGGCAGGGCACTAGAAAGGGACTGTTTTCTGAGCGTCTGGAAGGAGCGGCAGCTCGCATGCTCCTATAACGTGTCGGAGAATGGGAGGCATCTCGTGTTCTCACTCCCGCATCACCTGTGCGCTTTTAAATGCGCTTCTGCTTATGGGCACATCTGATGGGGGTGTGCAAGAGGCAGCTGGTCAGTGTTTCTAACTCTCTATCCCTCTCCCTTCCTCTCTGTAAAAAATCAATAAAATATATTTAAAAAATAAAATAAAATAAATAAATGCGCTTCTCTGCCCCCACGGGAGGTCTCCTTGCACCTCTCAGAGCGGCTTCGTAAAGAAGACAACTAACGCCCAGTGCTGGCGAGGATGTGGGGAGGGGACCCTCGCGCACGTTGTCATCTACTCGCCTACCTGTTGTCTCTGTGCTTTTGCGCCAACACAGCCAGAAGGAGTAGTTGCAGCAGAAACCGCCTGCCGGCCAAGCCTGACACATCCGCTCTCTGGCCTTTGTTAAAACAGCGCGGACTCCCGGGAGGAATCTGAGCTACTCGGGGTGAGGAATGGGTCTCGGGCAGCCCTGCTCCTGGTGCCCAGCCCGAGCCTGGCGCGGTCCTGAGTGCTAGGGGGTGAAGAACTGAAGGGGTGAATAAGTGAACGCAACGCACGCTCCTCTGGGAGAAGGTGGGCCCACAGGTGGGAACCCAGAGAGCCATTGCCTTTCCTCCGAAAGCGCAAGGTCAGATCTTCCCACCCGCTGCCCTCGTGTCTGCTCTGCTGAGTTTGGTAAGAGGGGACCTTTCCCTGTGCAGCTCGGGTGATGAACAGTGAATTATAAGCCAGTGTCTCTCAACCTTCCTAATGCCGCGACCCTTTAATACAGCTCCTCATGTTGTGGTGACCCCCAATTTCATTGTTACAAATTGAACATAATTAAAGCATAGTGATTAATCACAAAAACAATATGTAATTATAGATGTGTTTTCCGATGGTCTTAGGCGACCCCTGTGAAAGGGTCGTTTGACCCCCAAAGGGGTTGCGACCCTCAGGTTGAGAACCGCTGCTCTAAGCACTGCTCCCCTCTGGGAATCCTGAGTGGTGCTGGAGGGAAAGAAAAGGATCCCTGGGTGAATGTTGGTTCTCAGACAGCGGGAGCCTCTGCTTCATAATGAAAACTCCACCTGGGCAGGCGCACAGGCCTGGCCGCCGGCCTCGCCACCCTCTCCA
Organism: Myotis davidii; assembly: GCF_000327345.1. Lineage (NCBI taxonomy): Eukaryota > Metazoa > Chordata > Mammalia > Chiroptera > Vespertilionidae > Myotis > Myotis davidii. Next base: position 3,368,996 of record NW_006292094.1, on the reverse strand, counting down.
GTGCTGCGCGCGGCCGGCCCTCTGCAGGTCTATGAAGCGTTCCAGCACCAGGAATGGTGGCGGCAGCAGCTCCCAGGCCTCGAGCCCTTGCTGTATTCTGGGACTTGGGGTACAGAAATCCTGTGGGGTCATCTGATGAGCCCCCATTACAGCTCTGGAAACCGGGGCTCCAGGAGGGAAGTGACTTGCTCCCATTCGCAAGCTGCCCCGTGGCAGGGCAGGGGCTTGACGAGGTCCGTTGGACTGCAAATTCCATGTGCTTTCTGCTCCATCGGCTGAGGAATACATGTATGCATGTAGTTGTGTGTGCGCGTGGTTACGTGTTAACTAGGTGATTTTCTTTCTCTTCTGCTCCTCTCTTCCTCTCCCGGCGTCTGCTGAGTGCCACGCCCTGTGTTGGGCCCTGGACTCAGCGAGGTGAGTCAGCATGAGTCTGTGTGCAAGGGGCCCTCCACCATGTGGGCACACGGCCCAGAAAACTGTGGAGTCTGCTGGTGCCGTGAGAGAGCAGGGCCGAGGGGGTCTGAGCCGGGAAGGGGACGGGGGGACGGAGGCAAGGCCGTCTGGAGTTGAAGCTTCATGTTTAAGGGCAAGGAAGAGACCCAGTTAGTGGCAACAGCATGTGCTAATGCCAGGCCTGGCTCACACACCCAGTCCCTCAGTGTGGCTGGAGCCACCTCCTTGGTACAGCGGTCACCCCCTGGCCCCTGACAAGGGACCCCCAGGCCCACGTCCTGAGCTGCAAAGAGACCAGTGGATTTGCTTCCAAAAGTTCACTCTTATCTGAAAGCGGCTCTGCTTGCAACCTTGGATTCTGAAAATGTCCCCCTCCAGCGACACAGGTTCACCAGAACACAGCCCAGGAACCTGTGCCTTCACGGGTGTTGGTTGAGTGATGAAAGCTCAGAATATGTTCGGAGAGTTGTTCTAAAATTAGCCTTCATTTAAAATTCATTCCTCGGAGCTAATAACTCCTCACAGTTACTCTGCCCTTTTTTTTTTTTTTTTTTTTACCTGAAGTGCACAGGCCCAAGAGATTTGAAAGGGATCAGAGATAGGTATTCAGGTCTTAAAGTCTGCCCGAGCCGCTCACCTTTACGGCTGATGAAGATGAAATAAGAAAAGTAAAACCTGATACTGAGTAAGCATTATTGTGTGCCAACCCAGGCACGCCATCTGATCGGATTCTCCCCGCAACCTTGGCGGCGGGTGGTTCTCTGCATTTACAGACAGAGACACGAACCCCCGTCGAGCACAGCTGCTAAGGGGCAGGGCTTGTATTTAAATTTCGATTCCCTAACCCTTGACAATTACATTTTCACCCAAGGTAGAAGCTCTCATTGCAAGAAAAAAAGTGTAAAACTGTTTTTGTTATTCAGATTTCTAAAAGTTTTGGCTAAGTCGTATTTTCTGGTCCAGAAATCACAAAATGTATATTTTAAAAAGAAGCATAGAACCAAATCCTCCACCCATCAGTTTCAGGCGATTCTTCCTGCCAACACAGAGGTAACAGTTATTGCTGGTTCCTGGGTCTCTTTATTTCCCAGGGGAATGCCTAGAGGTGGGGGGAGAGGTCATTGGGGGTGGCAGTTAAAGTGGGGAGTCGAGAAGTATGTCAACACACCTTAAGCATTTTGTTTTACCTTCACCTACATCTGAGTCTATTGCATTGCTCATCTTAAAAAAAAAAAGTTTTACTGATTTTTTTTTTTTAGAAAGAGAGGAAGGCAGAGGGAGAGAGAAACATGAATGAGAGAGTAACAGGGGTCGCTGCCCTGACCCGGAAGGGAACAGCAGCTCTCGGTGCTTGGGACAGTGCTCAGCCACCGGAGCCATGGCTGGGCGCATCGCTGATCTTTTCATGCACAGCCAGGACCTTAGTATATGTTCCCTTTTTGGACTTTTGTGTTGTCTTTGCAGTATAAGCATCACCCACGGTGCTCTCTCCGAATTTCCCGTTTAGGGTTCTGTAAAAGGAACCCAGAACTGGGAGATCCCCGGGAAGCCAATGCTGCGGCCTTCTGGGGTCCCCACATCCCTGCCCCCTCTGAAGCTCGCACTGTTGGCCCGCCCACACCCCATCGGGCACCCGTAATTTGGCATGTGCGATTCGCTCGGTTTTTTGAGCCTTTCCCGAAGCCTTCAATTTCGTTTTCACTGAAACAGCGACTCTCTTCCTTCTCCCACTCATAAATAATTGGTTTTTATTATGTTTGTTCTAATTAAGTGATTAGGAATACAGTGCAAGGGATCCCAAGAGGCCGGAGAACAAACATAAACCACTCTTGGCAAGTGTCCAGGGGTGGGCGCGCCAGGACGCAGAGTGCCGGAGCGGGGCTGAGCGGGCGCTCACCCAGGGCCCCAGTGCCCGCGCCTCCCGGCCGAATGTCCAGTTGGCTGAGTGAGTCATTTGGGAGGAGCTACGCTGGGCCGGTTTAATCGGACCCCCTCCCCTTACACAATAATGAGCCGCTGTTAGCACCGTGGACTTGAGATCCTGAGCTATTCCGCTGCCACCAGTGTCCCCCGAGCGCCCCCCCTTTTAGAGTCACCCCCACATGTGTCCCCTCCACGGTCCCGAACCAAGGCAGCGACCGATGCGCTCCACATCTCTGCAGTTCCCCCCGGGGGGAGTGTTATTTACGTACAGCCGTACCGTACCTGCTCTTCAGAGACTGACTTTCCCCCCGAGCGTATGTCCTGAGACCCCTCGCACGGTTGCCGGTATCGCTAACTCGCTGCTTGCTGCTGGGTGGGGTCCCCGATGTGGTTTGTGAACCTTCACCTACTGAAGGGCCTTTTAATCGCTTGCCGCTGGGGACTGTCAGGAATAAAGCTGCGGTGGACAGTCACTTGCAGGCTCCTACACGGACACACACCTTCATTTCCCCTGGACAGCTGTCCTGGTGCAGCTCCTCGGGCTGGGGTGCCAGGCTTTCCGGAGCGGTTGTGCGTTTCACGTTCTTACCGGGAGTGAATGTGACGCCTGTCTCAACTTCAGGTGACGTCTGAGAACAGCTGTCTTGTTCCAGATTTTGAAACCCCCAGGCAGAAATTGCAGAGCAGAGGGTCTAGAACTGTTAGATGACTTTGAAAATCTTTCCCCAGTCGGGGTGATTAAAAAGTTAGAGAATAAGGCTGAAACCGGTTTGGCTCAGTGGATGGAGTGTCGGCCTGCGGACTGAAGGGTCCCAGGTTCGATTCCGGTCAAGGGCATGTACCTGGGTTGCGGGCACGCTCCCGGTAGGGGATGTGCAGGAGGCAGCTGATCGATGTTTCTAACTCTCTATCCCTCTCCCTTCCTCTCTGTAAAAAATCAATAAAATATATTTAAAAAAAAAATGTTAGAGAATAAGGGAGCCGTGGGGAAAATATTTCTCTGCCTGGAATATTTTTTTTACCTAATGACTTTTGAGAGCAGCTGTAGAAAGAGTTTAGAGGATTTGGTTTGGAGAGAGAGGTGTTCTCAGAAGTTCCTGCTCAGAGATGCGTGAGGGCATCTAGTGAGTTGACTGTGGGCCAGCAGGTGGGTGGGGCGATGTCGTCTCTGAAAACGCAGGGAAGGGCCATGAGTATCGAGTGTAGGCATCTGGCAGGCCCAGTTATGCCACCATCAGCCATTGTCACCTAAGAACTCTCTTACCTCTTCTTCTTCTCTCTCTTGTTCAACCCGGAAGGGCTCAGAGGTTCTGTTTAGCAGCCTTGCAGTGAAAACGGGAGTGGGGCGGAGGCATTTGAATGCACGTCTCGGTGTGGAGACGCCCTGCCAACCAAGTCGAGCTGGTGAAAGAGGCAGACACCGTATTTATAGATCACGGGAAGGGAATTTTTACTGCAACATCATGACGCAGGAGCAGACATTTAAATGACTGAACTGAGAAAGCGTCTTGAGAACTGAAGAGGTTGAGACTTTATTGAAGTGCCCCAGGAGCTGGTTTATACACTGACCAGAAAGTCGCGGGCTGCCCCGTTCGATGGCAAACTCCTCTGTGGCCCCGCGGCTGACGTGGTGGGTGCCGTTTGGAAAGCACCTCTTGCTGAAGAGGTCATTTTGAGAGGAAGGAGTTTACATTTCGTGGTTTTACAAGAATTAATACATTTTTACTCAGGCATCTGACCTTTGTAATTGTCTCTGAGCCCCACATTGTTTGCTTGATTGGTCATTTCTGTCCAGGATAATCCAATGAGGAACAGCTCATCACTTGATGTTCCAACACCATTTACTGAATAATGATAATGATAAAAATAATAGTAGTAATTATAGCATCAATAATCTTGAAACTTGCATCCTACTGTAGATAAAAATGAACTGATACACCCATATGGGTATATCTCAAAATCATGCTAATCAAAAGAAGTCAGACTCCAAACAGTAAACACAATATGATTTCATTTGTATGAAACTCCAGGGAAGACAAGTCTAATCTGAAATCAGACCCTGGGATAAATCCCGGTCTGTTTTCTTTAAAGATCTTTTCAAAGAACCAGTTTTGATATTTAAAGTTTCCATGGTTTACCCACTTTCTCTTGTACTGATTTCCTCATCATTCTCTCATCATTTTCTCTCTCCTTTTCACTTTGGGCTTAATTTGCTCTTTTTCTTCCTCCTAGCTTCTTAAGGTGAAAACTTAGATGGTCTGTGTCAGGCCTTTCTCTAAAACACAGACTATTTACAGCTGCACATGCCCCTCTGAGCACTGATGTAGCTGCATCCTCCGTGTTTTAGGTTTTGTTTCCACTTCATTCTGTTAAATATTTTCTAATTACTCTTGTGGTTTCTTCTTTGGCCCCTGGACTATTTGCATGTATGTTGTTTAATTTCTAAATGTTTAGGATTTTTTCCTCGATACCTTTTTGTCTGTTTGTGATCAATGTATCATTTAATTCTATTATGGCCAGAGAGCAGCCATGTGATTGCATCCTTTTCAGTTTGTTAAGACTCTTGGTCAGCGGACGTTGTAATGTATATTCTGCGGTTGTGGGGCGGGCGTTGCTGGAGTCTCTGCTAAATGCCTGGGTCTTAGTGAGTTCGCCCCCGCTCTCTCCTCCCGCTCCCCCCACAACCCCCAGCAGCTATTCATTGCACAGCCTCATCAAGTTTTACCCTCATGTGTACTAATTAGTATTTATCCAGACAGGAAGGGGAGCCCTGTATGGAGTGTGGAGGCTTTTCTCTGCTTAGCTCCCTCCTTCCCTCTACCCCTCCCCACAAATGCCGGCCACCCCCGCCGGCTGGTGTTCCTGCCTTAGTCTTTTCAGCTCAGTGTGATTTTCGTCTCTGTTAGGGCTTCTTCTCCCTCTTCTAGTTCCAGAAACTCACACCAGACAGACAGTCAATGCATTCACTTGCTTCCCTCCTCCATCACAGTACTTTTCTGCTTATTGTCCAGTGTCTGAGAAAAGGCCGTCTTGTTGTTCAGGTGTTTGTGGTGCAGACCTGGGGCACGTCTCACGGGGGAGCTGTGGACAAAGGCACTAAGAGGGAGCGCCAGCCACGGCCCGTAAGGTGTGGGCCAAGCAGCCCAGGCAGAAGGCGCTGTGGTCAGGGCCCCCGAGGCTGAGCCCCGTGCGGTTTAGGCACCATCGCCCCCACTCCATCATGGAGAGACTGAGGGTCCTGGCAGCTCCCCACTGACCTAAGATCTCACCAGCAGCAAATGGCAGACTGAACCCCATAGCACACAGTGGCTGAGCGCCCCGCAGGGCTCCTCACCTTCCCGCGGGCCGTGGCGCTGGGGAGGAGGAGTTGTCTGCGCTCTGACTAACCGGGGCATCTGTGACCCCAGGAGGTTTATGAGCTGCAAATATAAAAACGCCTAGACGCGTGCTGAGACGCGCTCAGGGTTGGGAGATCTGCACCGGCTTGTGGGTGGGCGCATGGGGACTTCCCGGGCACGTCACCAGTGCTGGGAATGGCACCGTGTCCGTCCATCTCGTCTGCGTGGCCAGCGGCGTGCTCTCCTGTCTGACAGCCACGTCACGTGTCTCCACAGGGAGGGACACCAAGGCTGAGGCATGTGTGACAACAACAGTCAGCGTTGCTTCCGTGCCTGGCGTCCGCCGGGGCTGACAAAAAGGGGGCTGCGTCTCCAGCCCCAACCATCTCCATGGGAGTCGAGCCCCGTTTGTCTCTGGACTCAGGGATAATCCAGCTGGTTTGCTCTTGACTCGAGTGGGTAGAGTCTGAAGGTGGAACTTTCCTCATGCTCCGTCTCTCTCCCTGACTCTCTTTGTTCTAAGACAAATGAAATCGCCTGAACAAGAGTGCGTTCAGTTCATCTCTGATCACTTAACACCACTGTGTGGACAGTGTCACATGCTTGACTCCCACTCAGACACGTGCTGCATATACCTGCCCCCAGCAAGGCCACCGATGGTCACGTATCGCAGCCCTGGCCAGGACTTCTGTTCTGGTGACTCCAGGCTCTAAAAAGACGCAGTGCTTTCGGACTTAGTGCTGAGACTGTAAAACAAGTCCTTGGCTTTCTGGGTCAGGCCCTCTAAGGTCTACATTTCATCCCTCTCTCTCTGCGAATGTGCCGGGCCTGGCGCTGGTCCCCAGCAGGTGCTCCGTGGAGTTGGATATTTCTCTGTTTACCTTGAAGACTCAACAAAGCTCATACCCATGCCCGCTCTGTCGCTCAACTTAGCGTGTGCACAGAGCTCTGGCTTCCACTGCCGATCGCTCTCCCCAGATCTTCCCTCCTCCTTTATCCAATAGCTCAGGCCCAAGCCCAAGTCATCCCTGGCCTTGACTCTCGTCTTCCCCTCTTCCCCACGTCCAATCCATCTGCGAACACTGCTGGCTCGACTTCCAAAACTGACCCTAAGTCTCCCCACATCTCTCTGCAACCGGTAGGCATGGCAACAGTCTCTGGATCGTGTGCTAAGGCCGCCATGACCAAGTGCCACAGACCGGGCAGCTTAAACCACACATGTTTATTTTCTTATGAAGAACATAAAGGAGGCAAGAGGTCTGAGCTTAGGTGGCAGCAGGCTTCCTCCCTCCTCGGGCCTCGCCCCTTGGCCCACCTCCCTCCCCCACCCCCCAATGTGTTCACATCATCCCCTGTGTCTGTGCCCGAATCTCCTTACCAGGACACTGACCGTGTTGACTTAGAGCCCATCCTAACGACCTCCTCTTAATTTCCGTAACAACCCCATTTCCAAGTGCAGCCGCGTTCTGAGGTGCTGGCGTCAGGACTTCGACCTGAGTTTTGGGGACGCAGTTCAGCCAGACGCTGTTCCCTGCTTTTGTTCCTCTCTTCTCGGCCTGGTTTCCGAGCAGTTGCTGCACGTGGCGGCTCGGAGCGTGCCACTCCATCCTTCTTGGGTGCAAATTTGCCTCCTCCTTGAAAGCAAATCCGTCCCATCGCACCCGTATCTGCATTCAAGATTTCAGCCTGGCCCCTGAGGCCCCTACACCTCCGCAGCCTCAGCTGGTCGGGCTGCTGTTTGGTCAGCCTGCTGGCCTTTCCCCACCCCCCAAGCCTGCACAAACCATCCCACCTCAGTCCCTTGGCTCCTACTGACCCTTCGGGGCGAAACGCCCTTCCTCCAGCCCTTCCCTGAGGCTGGTTTCTTCGCATCTCTCAGTTCACCCCACTGTTACCTAGACCTTCCTGGGTATTCCCCTCCGTTCCTGCCCAGCCCATGGCAGCCCCTGTCTCCACGTCCTCCTGGGTTTCCCAGGAAGAAATAGCATCAGAGGCAAGAAGTGAATGTCGTCAATGTATCTGCAAGCCCCTTGGAGAAATGCCTAAATGCAGCTTAAAATCCCAGGCAGCCGCCCATCAGCCTGTGACAGGAGAAGAGAAGACTCAGCATCTTCCCTCCCCCAACACACGTGCACAGGTTTCCGCCTGCGCCAGGTCTTGTGCCAGGAATGGGGGTGTAAAGATGCTTCGCCACGCGCCTGCTCTCGGGGCTCGCAGACAAGGGGGGACCTACGCCCGCAGACATGTGGCAGCCGCGTGGTCAGGGCCGGCGAAGGTGGATGAACGGGGGCTGGGTTCGCAGCAGGAGCAGCAGAGCGAAGCGTCCTGCACATTGACAGCAGCTACGAGCTCGCCTCATGCGAGTCCAACTCGATACGCCTTGGCTCTGTTCTCCTCCTCGGGGAGGCGAGAACAGGGAAGGCGTGCTGACTTTGAAGCAGATCGTGTCAAAAATGCCAGAGCGAGTTTGGAGGAGCTTGAAGAGAGAGGCACTGACTAGGGAGAACCAGTGAGGGGAGGGGCGCCCATGGAGCGCAGGCCGCGGACCGGCACTGACAGAAGCCACGGCCTTGCACCCTCACAGCCTGCCCGTCACCGGGGGCACAGGAGGCTTGGGGAGCTGGGGTGCTGTTCTAAGACACATGGCACAGAGCTGGGGGGCAAACCCAGGCCTCCGGTCCTCCGAGCCCATCCACGCTCCTGTGCCCCTTCTAGGACGGGACCGATGGATTTGGGGAGAAGTGGGATTTCTGTGAAGAAGGCACTGTCACCTTCCAGGGGCGAGTCTGTGCTTGTGTGGCTGCCTAGGAGGTCAGCATGAAGGGTTTGACCTTGACCCTAAGCCATGGTGAACTCTGGAGCCTGAAGGGAGGCAGGGACGGGGGCGGGGGTGGCTACGTCTTTGGGCGCATGCCCCCCAAGGCTAGACTGGAGTTGGGGCACCACTGTACCTGTTTGCCGTCTCCGTGTTTCTGAAGGGCCAGGCCAGTAGACAATTCAGGAACCACCGAGTCGGCTGGGAGGTAGCTTTAGTCACCTTTTGGGGTGGTTAGGCCGGAAGGCAGGGCACTGTCGGTGCGGGTGGCATTATGGAGAAGGACCCGGGCATGCTCCCATCTGCTCTGCCAGCCACCGCCACTCTGAGAGGCTGAGGCAGCTTCATGCCTTGACATAGAAGAGCTGGAATTAGGTGCCCTTGTTAATACCGGGCGAGGACCTTAGCTTTCTGGGGAAAGTTTCTCCACATGTCCTTTCCGTCCTCCAATTTATCCGAGCCAGAGATGTGCATGCCGAGGGGGAGAGGGTGCGGGAGCATGGCAGGGGGCGTGGGTCCAGGGGAGGGCAGGCCCAGGAGGCCCTGGAAATGGGCTTGGGCTGTTGGGGCAGGAATTCGGGTCAAGGTTTCAGATACCCAGAGCATGGTCTCAGCGTGGGGAGGAGGTGTGGCCGGGGGCCTGGGGACTCCTCGCTCGGGGAGGCTGTGGCCGAGGAGAGCTGTGGGGGCCTCTGATATGCAGGTACCAGGGTGGGGACCCCTTCTGCTCGGGGTATGAGAAAACCACTCAGAATTGTACCAACCAACATGGTAGCCATGAGCCACACGGGCATGTTCCTTTCAGTTCATTCCAATTAAATGACCTTTAAATTCAGTCTTCCGGTTGCACTGGCCACGTTTCAGGAGCTGAATACACACGTGGCTCATGACTGACGTCACACATGTGGGTCATTCCACCGCCACAGAAAGGCCCACTGGGCAGTGGTCCCGCGGCCCGAGAAGCTGAGCGGTGGCCACGGTCCTGCTGCCTGAGAGGTCGGGGCTGAAGTTTAAACCCGAGTCCGCCTCATTCTAAACCCTCCGCTCCCTTTCCTCCGCTGACCTTGGGAAAGCTAACACCACCTCTCCCAGCCCGTCCCGTCATCTGTGGAACAAAAATTAAACCCCCCAAAGGCTGCGTGAGGACCCCATGGATCTGTCTCCGTCTGTGCAGGCCCGCCGCGGAGAGATGGGGTCGGTGCTCAGCACATCTGCTTCCCCTCGGCCTCCACCCGGGCTGGGAAGGAAGCAGCGGGAGGAGGGAGACACCTTCTCCACCTCACACCTCACAAGCACGGAGAGCTGGTGTGCCCTCCTGGTTTGGCTCAGGGGATGGAGCATCGGCCTGTGGACCGGGGGCTCCACCTCACACCTCACAAGCACGGAGAGCTGGCGTGCCCTCCTGGTTTGGCTCCGGGGATGGAGCATCGGCCTGTGGACGGGGCTCCCAGGTTCAATGCCAGTCAAGGGCATGCCTTTGGCTACAGGCTCCTTCCTGGCCTGGGCCCTGGTCAGGGCTCATGCAGGAGGCAACCAATCAATGTGTTTCTCTCACACTGATATTTCTCTCTGTCTCTCCCTCTCCCTTCC
>NW_006292094.1:3357260-3358773 GCF_000327345.1 Myotis davidii | reverse complement strand
AACAAAAAAAAAAAAGAGAGAGAGAGAGAGAGAGAGAGAGAGAGAGAGAGAGAGAGAGAGAGAGAGAAAGAGAGAGAGAGAGAGAGAGAGAGAGAGACGGCGCGAGAGGGGGTTTAAGCTCTCCTGGGAAACACCTGAGCGATCAGACACCTACATGGGGAAGGCGACTCATTTGGATGGGAGAGATCAGGGTTCGCTCATTAAACTCCACAGCCAGCATTTTTGTTCAGAAGATAAAAATCTTTCACATGCAACTGGGACTTTTTTTTAAAAAGGTGTGAGGAGTATATTCCTCCTCTGATTATCTATAACCGAGAGACAGGGAGGAATCCATTAGACACTAAAGCGCCACACTTAATGGCTGGGTTCCTTTCCTTATAAAAGCTGCTTTCAGGATGAAAAAGGCACGCTTCTGAGAGCGTGCTGCCTGGGAGCGCACAGTGAGGGGCCGGGCCTGGCTGGGAGGGCGCTGGTGGGGCCCTCGCCCTGCCTGTGACCCGATATGGGTCAGTGTCCCAGGGTCGCTGTCCTCTCTCCCCTCTGGGTCACTGTCCCCCCCCTTCTGGGTCAGCACAGTGAGGGGCCGGGCCTGGCTGGGAGGGCGCTGGTGGGGCCCTCGCCCTGCCTGTGACCCGATATGGGTCAGTGTCCCAGGGTCGCTGTCCCCTCTCCCCTCTGGGTCACTGTCCCCCCCCCCTCTGGGTCACTGTCCCCTCTCCCCTCTGGGTCACTGTCCCCTCTCCCCTCTGGGTCACTGTCCCCTCCCCCCTCTGCGTCGCTGTCCCCTCTCCCCTCTGGGTCACCGTCCCGGGGTCACTGTCCCCTCCCCCCTCTGGGTCGCTGTCCCTCTGGGAAGAAGGAGTTGGATGGAGGGTTTCAGGGGCCTCCCACCTCTGATGAGACAGGATCCTATAAAGAACAATCTTCAAAGACAGTTCTTTTAACAGTGAGAAGTGGCCCGCTTTATCTTTCCTGCACCACCGTGCTCAGAGGTGCTTTAGAAATCTCTCGCTGGGGGGGGCGGGGGGTGGGATTTGGGTGCCATTTGCTGGTAAAAGTTGGGGATGGGTTTTGTTTTCCCTTTGTGACATCACTGATGGAGAAATACTACACCAGCCGGACAGAATGTGTCGCTCTAGGACAAAAGGGAATGGGCGGGCCCTTCTCTGAAGGAAGCTTTCTAGTACCCACGGTGCTGAAGACATTCATTCATTCACTCATTCACCCACGAAAAACATTTATGTAGCTCTGGTGATGCTGGCCAGGCAGTGCTCTGGGCACTAGGGATGCAGCGCTGAGCAAAGTAGGCAGAGCCCTTGTGCCTGCAGCGTGCACTCTGGGCTGGGAAGCCAGATCGTCAGCGAGGAAAGAAAGCTGTGCGTGCCAGGGGGTGACGAGCTCCCTCACGAAGGTCAAAGGTGAGGAGGTAAAGCCCAGTGTGGCTGAGGAGGCTGATGTCTTATCGGGGACCAGGGGAGGCCCTTCAAGGAGATGACATTTCAGCTGATTCCTG
>NW_006292094.1:3345676-3356985 GCF_000327345.1 Myotis davidii | reverse complement strand
GTCAGAGCAGGAAGAGGGGGAGGGGGAGGCGGGGCGGGCACCAGGGACTCACTAGACAGACCAGCAAACTATGGCCTGGCAGACAGGTCCAGCCTGGTGGCTGAGTTTTGTTTTTTATTTTTTTCTTTATTTTCATTGTTGACACTATTCCTGATGTCCCCATTTCTGCCCCACCCCCTTCATTTTTTACAGTTGGTTTCTTTCAATCAGAATCTTAAAAAGAGCAACTTAGAAATAAAGTTTTATTGGCACATAGCCGCTCCCCTTCCTTCACGCTCGTCTGTGGCTACGTCCACTCTGCCATGGAGGTGGGTGGTGTGACAGGGACCGTGTGGTCACAAAGCCTAGAATACTTACTGCGGGCCCCTCTCAGAGAACGTGTTCTGCCTCCGCTCTAGGCTAGTCTTTGATTAGTGCACCTTTTACTGCGTCACCTTAATTTCAACCTTGCTGTGTCGTGATAACATCTTACAAAACAGTGTACCAGCCAGGGGTTTTTTCTTACACAATACGAGCATCTCTGCGTTTCACATGATCTGTATTTGAAGCTGGTGCTACCATTTGATGCCTCTTTGATCTGTCCTCTGTCCTCTCTGCATTTCTTTTTCTTGATTGCTTTGTTTTTTGGGGGTTTTTTGTGTGTTTTTTTTTTTTATTAGTTAAGGTATTACAAATGTGTTGCTTTGCTTTTTGTATTGATACTTTTCTCTTCACTTCCGGTTTGTGGGTTTCTGTATAAGGAAGGCCAACATTGGTCCTTTCCACCAGGACAAAGCAAAATCACTGGTTTAATGCTCAAGATAAGCAGCAGTAATAAACCCCCATTCTGAGGACTGGCCTTACCAGCAAAGGAATCTATGAAATAAAAGAATACAGACACCAGCCCTAAGTAAGAATGCAATAACCAGCCCGGCCAGTGTGGCTCAATGGTTGAGCATCGACCCATGAACCAAGGGGTCACCGGTTCGCGCAGGAGGCAGCCGCCGAGCGATGTTTCTCTCTCATCAGTGTTTCTCTCTCTTCCCTTCCTCTCTCTCTGACATCAATAAAATAAAATATTTTTTAAAAGAATGTAATAACCAAAGGCCTTATTGTTTACTCAGTACCTGAAACTGTATCAGAAATTACAACCTCCACATTTTTTTTCAAGTTTTTTAATTGTGGTAAAACACACAAACATAAAATTTATGGTCTTAACCACTTCTGAGTGTACAGTTCAGGGCACTTAACTGCGTCCACAATGTGCCGCCATCGCCACCCCTGCCACCGCCTCTACCCCTCCATCCCGCCCCCCTTAGACAACGACTCCGCGTCCCCAGCCCCAGCCCGCACCCACGTTCTGCCTCCTGAGGGTGGACATTTTTAAGATGGACTCTTCCCTTTCAAATCAAATGTCAGTGCGACCTCTGTGTTTAATGGTTGACTTGGCAAACATTTCCCCCGGCTGAGTCAGGTGGTAAGTTCCCGCGAAATCCCTGCTGCTGTCACCTGAGGCGTTTTCCTGCGTTGTCGCCACCCGGAGGCTGAGCTCGTGGCCGGGCCTGTGACTCTCTGGGGATGTCGCCTGCATCAGGCCGTCTGTGGGCTCGCCTTCCGGAACCCAGCCCTGGGGTTCTGGCCTCTTCCACCCTGGACGGCCCTCTGCCCTCCTTCCTGCCCCCACCCCCACCCCCACATCCTCCGGGATCCCCGTCCCTCGGTTTCCTGCACCCTGTCTGCCCCCTCTCGACTTGCCACCTTGCCACCTCCTTTGTTTCCTGGCAAAGGGCGCCCGGGAGAGCTGGGGCCGTGCATTTTCGAAAACGCCCTTGATCTGCAGTCACACCTGGTGAGCAACTCGGCAGCTCTAGAATTATCCGCCTCAGGGCACCCCAATGCCCTCTTGTAGGCATTCATCATCGTTTCCCAGTTTGCAGTCGAAAAATCCAAATCAGGTATAATTCTTACACCTGATCCTTGTGGATGGGACGACTTCCTCTCAGAAAGCGTGAGGGATCTTTTCCTCCTGGTGTCCTGAACTTTCGCAATTACGGGCCTTGGCATCAGTCTGTTTTATCCGCTGGGCCGGCTCGGGGTGGGTTCTCTGGATCTGGACTCTCCTGGCCGCCGGGGGGCGTTTCCTTGAATTATTTTGATGGAGATTTTCTCCCTTCTATTCTCCTTCTCAAGTTCTTATTATTTGAAATTGGGCTTTTCAGACCCCTCTCTCTTTAAGACATTTTTATTCACGTCTTTGTTCTACGTGTGAGATTTCCTCAACTCTACCTTCAACCCTTCTATTGAGTTTTAAAATCCTATTTTCCCCAGGGTTTTTTGTTCTGTTTCTTTGTATAGCGTCAATTTCCATATCTTTTCATGTGTTTCTGAGGATATTAATGGTCCTCCTGAGCTGTTGGGTTTGTTGTCTGGCCCAGCCCAGGAATGAGTTCATGGACAAGGGAGGGGTAAGAAGGGAAGCGCAGTGTGTTACCGCAGAAGCAACAAAGCTCCCGGCATGCGAGAGGGGCCGAGAAAGGTTGCCGCAGCAGCTGACGGGTCTAGGGGTTTACATTTCCTGCTCTCGCCTCTAAAGAAACACCCGCCAACCTCCTCTTGCCGCATCTCCCACTTTTAGTTCCTGCTCCTGGCTTCAGGGGCAGGGCAGCTCTAGGACTGGAACATTCCGCCTGTCTTGCTCACATCCTGACCACCTGGCTCATCTCCTCCTTATCTACCATCTTCCCTTCCCGAGGCCCTTACCCTAAGCTGCCCGATCCCATCTGACTCCTCAGTACAAGCACAGAGATCGTCAGCAAGACTTCCAGGCCCTTGGGGAACAAGATCCCTGGTGTGTGTGTGTGCGCGTGCATGTGTGCATGTGTGTGCGTGTGTGTGTGTGTGTGTGTGTGTGTGTGTGTAAGGGGGCGAAGGGGCGAGCCACAGAGTGGGGGTGCCTATGGGAGGGAGGAGGAGGAAAGACAGAGATGCTGTCGCTGGGAGCAATGGGTTTTGGAGGCGGTGCTGGGCACCAGGACTCTTAAGGAGACCCTGTGGTTTGTGCTCTGTTTCCCTCTGTGGGCTGGGTTTATGGACGCACTTGCTTTTGTGTGTGTGGGTGACCTAATGCCAGGGTGGCCTTTGGGAAGCCGTCTCACTCAGATTAAATGGAATTCCGGGGGGATCTGATTTCACCTGGGGCCTCCGTGGGGAAGTTACTCTTCTCCGTCAGGAGCAGAGGGCAGCCATCCTGTCCAGCTCAGAGCAGTTTTCTGAATCGGACAGAGAGCTAGAGGCCAGCAGAGCACGTGCATTTCCCAGAGGGCTGGGCTGTCAGCCGAGCTCCTGGAAGGGACTGAGGCTGAATTCTGGACACGGACAATAGCAGGGGTACGGAGACGTTGGGAGAAAGAGGTGTCTCTGAGTAGATGGGTTACATGCAGCCGGAGCCTGCAGCAAACCAGAAACCCTTAAAACGCAGACACACATGGGCACGAGCAGACCTGAGCTGGCACGTCTCCCTGTCTCCCCTGCCTCCGGGATCTCACCACCTGCTCTGTGAGAAAGACGTGGAAGTCAGTGCCAACCATCTGTATGTATTGGCAAGCCAGGGAGGACCACAGGGCAGGCGGCAGGCCATCTCTGTGTCCAGGACAGAGAGGTGGACAGATCAGAGCCCGCAGGGACATGAACTCAAGCCTTCAGGACATCTCTGTGTGGACTCAGGCCTGGGGGGGGCAGGCAGCCGAGCTGGAGCACGTGTGCACAGTAGGGACCTTCTGGGCTGCTGGGGCTCCTGGGGGTGGGGACGTGGCTGGGGCTGGCTGTCACGTGTCAGCTATGGTGGGGATGATCTAGGCACCTGGAGTACTGGCTGCTCTCACCGACCTCAGTTTATTCTCCCAGGTGAGGAGAGCTGACGGAAATGTGGGTGCTCACCAGCCTAGGTGTCGTTGGCATAACACAGGCAAGAAGGGGACCTACCCCACAGCACGTCCAGGCACCCTCTGCATGGAGGGGTGACCCCACAGCATGTCCAGGTGCCCTCTGCATGGAAGGGTGACCCCACACCACACAGCACATCCAAGTGCCCTCTGCATGGAGGGGTGACCCCACAGCACATCCAAGTGCCTCTGCATGGAGGGGGTAACCCCACACCACATCCAAGTGCCCTCTGCATGGAGGGGTGACTCCACAGCACATCCAAGTGCCCTCTGCATGAAAGGGTGACCCCACAGCACATCCAAGTGCCCTCTGCATGGAAAGGTGACCCCACAGCACATCCAAGTGCCCTCTGCATGGAGGGGTGACCCCACAGCACATCCAAGTGCCCTCTGCATGGAAAGGTGACCCCACAGCACATCCAAGTGCCCTCTGCATGGAGGGGGTAACCCCACACCACATCCAAGTGCCCTCTGCATTTAGGGGTGATGACTCAGAAGAGCTGCCCTCAGAATGTTAGAACTCATTTTCAAAATGCCTCCCATTCCCCTCATTATTAATTATAATCATAATTGTGCTCTGCCTGTTGCCGTGCGCTGCAAACTATGAGATGATGAGCTGAGATTGCAATTTGCATACATTAGGCTCGAAATAACACTCTCTTCCATTGTGCTAGCCTTCTTGTGGGCTTAGCGAGGGGGACTGCCTCCCCCTGCCGACCTCCTGACCCAGCCGGGCGGGGAGCAGGGGGATGGAGGAGGCACAGCCAAGGTGACTTAAGCTGGTTTGGGAAGTTTAACGCCAACGAGAGCTGGCATCAGGTGGAGGGGGGAAGGGGTTCTGGACAGAACAATCCACATGGGCAAGGCCTGGAGGCTTGCAGCAGGGCCCAGTGTGCGTGCACGCACGTGCGCGTGTGTGTGAGAGTGTGTGTATGTGTGTGAGAGCGTGTGGGCATGTGTGTGTGCACGTGTGTGCGTGCGTGAGTGTATATGTGTGTGTATGTGTGCGTGTGAGTGTGTGCCTGTGAGCGCACGTGTGTATATGTGTGTGTGTCAGTGTGTGTGTGCGCATGTGTGTCAGTGTGACTGTGTGCTTGTGCGTGTGTGCACTGTGTCAGTGTGACTGTGTGCTTGTGTGTGTGCGTGTGTGCGTGCATGTGTGCACGTGCGCGTGTGAGAGTGTGTGTATGTGTGTGAGAGTGTGTGGGCATGTGTGTGTGCACGTGTGTGCGTGCGTGAGTGTATGTGTGTGTGTGTGTGTGTGAGTGTGTGCCTGTGAACGCACGTGTGTATATGTGTGAGTGTGTGTCAGTGTGTGTGTGCATGTGTGTCAGTGTGACTGTGTGCTTGTGTGTGTGCATGTGTGCGTGCATGTGTGCACGTGCGTGTGTGTGTGAGAGTGTGTGAGAGTGTGTGGGCATGTGTGTGTGCACGTGTGTGCGTGCGTGAGTGTGTGTGTGTGTGTGTGTGTGCGCGTGTGTGTATGTGTGTGTGTGTGTGTGTATGTTTGCACGTGTGTGTGTGTGTGAGTGTGTGTGTGTGTGTGTGCACGCAGGGGTTCCCCATCCCAGTAGAGGCAGCCGCACTGGCCTGTCCCGATGTCCTGTTTAACCTTTGGATGACCTTGGATCCCTTCTTTTTGCTGCTGCAAGCTCAGGGCACCCCAATGCCTGCCGCCAGCACCCACTCTGCTCCTTTTCTTACCTCCACTCACCCTGCAAGCTTCTTAGCTGGGGGTTAGGGGGGCAGTCGGATTATCTGATGAAGTTAGTTCTGGGGGCCAGGCAGGGTCCTGGACCAGTCACGGAGCGGGAGTCGGAGACGGAATGCCAATCCCCGCTCACCTGCCCTTACTGACCTGGGGGCTTCATTCGCTCATCTGCAGAGTGGGGTGAGGGATGTCCACTTCCAGGATCCCTGGAGGTGATGGGCAGATGAAGCCCCCAGCTCAGTAAGGGGGCGCGCGCGCACACACACACACACACACAACACACACACACACACTCACTCAGCTGGACAGGAGTTTGTGCCAGAATGACAGCAGCAGCACCAACTCCCGATGGAACAGGTCTTGCCATGAAGGAAACGGCAGCTGAACTGAAGCTCCTCTCTGCTTCGGCAACAATTTTAAAAAGAAGAAAGGCCCTGGCCGGTCTGGCTCAGTGGATAGAGCGTGGGCCTGCGGACTCGGGGGTCCCGGGTTCGATTCCGGTCAGGGCATGTACGTTGGTTGCAGGCACATCCCCAGTTGCACATCCATTCCCTTGTGCCTTGAAGTCCTCGGTGAAAGGCATACCTATCCTTGCCTGGGCACCCAGGGTGTGCCAAACACTGCCAGTCACACTCCCCACTTCCGTTCATCCTCTCAGGGGTGCTGAGAGGCGGGGAGAGCGGTTAGTTCTCCGTTATCAATGAGGAGATAGAGCTGATGAGGTTAAACCAGCTCCCCAGTGCAGCTGGTGGGATGCTTAGGACCGGCCCCTGCTCACCCCTCCTTCCCAAGGGTGCTCCTGGCCGCTGGCCGCAGCACCTCTGGGCCCGCCGCGCTCACTCACCTCAGGGTTTTGCCCATGCTGTTCCCTGGGCCTGGAATGCCTCTCCCTGTCCTGCATCTGGGGGACTCATAGATTAGATTGTTGAAACCTCAACCTCAACATCATCTGCGGAATGCCTTCCTCTCCAAACAGAATTTAGCTCTGCCTCTTCTGGCGACTCTCTGGTGCTGTGGGGATGACACCGTGTTCCAGCTGCATGTCTTCTGGCCCGGGTGCCTCCTGGAGAGGGACCCCGGACTGTGTCCCCGACCCCAAGCACAGTCACAGGCACCTCACGGCAGCGGAAAAAGGCGCCGGGAATCAATGGGTGAACTGATCCCCCTGAGGTGTAAACATGGGACACGGGGAGTCGTCCGATGGTGAGGTCAGCACTCAGCCCCTGAAATAAAAGACGGCTCAGCGCCTGTGTGCTGTGGCCAGGACGGCGTGCGGGGCGGGCAGCTCGCCACGGACGGCTGGCTCTGTGCGGGGCGTTGGGGAAGCACAGTGCAGGGAACGGTGACGGTGGGAAACTGTGTAGTTCGATGTTTGCACAAGGGTAGTCCATGAGTCCGTTGTTGGTTGGTTGCACTCAGAGACGTGTGTTCAGGTGCGCGTTTGTCCCTGTTCGGCTGACTGCCAGCAGCGAGGGGCTGACACTGGTCACAAACACCGGCGACTGAGGCAAGGTGTCATTGATTAGCTGAACATTTAGAATCTGTTCCACTGGAATTGAACCTGGGACCCTTGAGTCCGCAGGCCGACGCTCTATCCACTGAGCCACACCGGTTAGGGCCATAGCACCTTTTTTATTCCCTCCTCAGGGAGAATGTAGTTATGGTCCAATATATGATACTAGAGGCCTGGTGCACGAAAATCGTGCACTTAGGGGGGTCTCTCAGCCCAGCCTGCGCCTTCTCACAGTCCAGGAGTCCACAGGGGGTGTCTGACTGATGGCTTAGGCCTGCTCTCTGTGGGGAGCGGGCCTAAGCCACAGTCAGACATCCTTAGTGCTACCACAGAGGCTGGAGAGGTTCCCACCACCACCGTTGTGCTTGCAGCCAAGAGCCCGGCTTCTGGCTGAGCGGCACTCCCCCTGTGGGAGCGCACTGACCACCAAGGGCAGCTCCTGTGTTGAGCGTCTGCCCCCTGGTAGTCATTGCATGTCATAGCGACCGGTTGTTCTGCTGTTCAGTTGATTTGCAAATTAGCCTGTTATAGGATTAGCAATTTTATTTAATGTAAATAACTTTGATTTCTCACATTTCTATGATGAACAGAAACCAGCTCTGTTATAATCACAAAATCAAGCTTCTATATCACCATCCATATATTCACGGTTTCTACCCGTCCTCATGTTTCCCCAAGTTAATGACTTCTTAGAATCGGCCTCTAGGTTACTTATGGCGTCGAAGAACCGTGCGGTGCTCTTGGCGGACCTCGAGCAGAAACAGTGTGCCCGGGCTCCGCAGTCTCTGGGAGGCACTCACAGGACGTGCTTTTTTTTAGATAAATGAGCGGCGTTTAAGAAAGCCTTTTGGAATTTCATGCAACATACAACTTCAGCCGGAAATAATTATTTTATTCTGAGTCAGCCTGCTTTTGCTCCCTGGGCTGGGGAAAGTCCCCCGGGGCCTGGCTTATGGGGGGGAGAAAGGAGGAAAGAGGGCCCCATGGGACTTGGTAAAATACCCCAGGAGTGTCTGCTATGTGCGGCTTGGGGACATTGAGCCGCAGGCCCGAGAATTCCCATGTAAGGAGAAAATGAGACTGGCTGTGCGAGAGACGTTTTGCTGAGCTCACTGTGGGATGCAGACAAGCTCGGACCAGACTCATTTAGAAAGAGAGAAAACGTTGGGAAGTGCGTGTGGAGGCGTGGCTTCGTGCCAGGGGCGGGACCCCCAGGGGACAGGCAGGCCGTGCAGGCCGTGGCGCATCCCGTGGAGGGAAGGAGGCAGAGGGCAGTACCCATGATGCAGGTGGGAGAGGAAGTTGGACTCTCCCCACGAGGGCAGCTCAGGTGTTCCGAAGGACTTGCCGGCTCATGAACCTCATTGAAGTGAGCACTAACGGCTGATTTTCCTGTTTACTGCGTAGGGCACTGCGTTCAGTGCGCTGTGTATGTCAATCACTTCGTCTTTGAGGAAGAAGACCTGGCGTCTTTGGGTCTCAGGGCGGAGAGTGACATTCAGGAAGGCGAAGCCTGGCTCCCATCACAGCCTGTGGTGGCGGAGCGGGGGTCCTCCTCCCAGACCCCGGCTCTGGCTCCCTCCCTGTGTCCGCACATCCCCGGGACCAATTCCTATTTGTGGGCAACCTCCGCCTTGGGGTCCTTCCAGTCAGTGGCTGCTGGTGGCTTTCCAAGGCCGTGTTCCCGAGGCCCCAGCAGCAGCCGCTCTCCGACCGGGCCAGCTGTTGCTAAGTGATGGATTCTCGGTCTCTGTCTTGGCCCCGAAGGTTAGATTCACATCCAAAATGTCATTTGAACAGCACTTTGCCTCCCAGAGGACCCAGAGCCACTTAGCAGGTCTGCCTCCACGGGGCTGCCTCGCAGGCCTGCTCGCCGCCTGCCACTTGGCTGCGTTCCCTGTTCCCGGGGTCCCAGGGAAAGCCAAGAAGGGCGGTGCTGCTCCCTGCACCCCGCTATTGCAGTGGGGGCGAGAAGACGAGTTCGGAACGGGGACCTGTGGCCGAAAGGGTGGTGCTTCTTGCCTCCCACCCTCACTTCCAATAGAGCAACTGCACTTAGATTAAAAAAAAATAAAGATATATAAAGTGAAATACTACACACACACACACACACACACACACACACACACACACACACACACGGCATGGAGCAGCCCTTCAATTCCTCCAGCTCACGGTGCATAGACCACCAGCAGAGCTGACATCCCAGATCTGGGCTGCCAAGTTGTTGCCTCACGAGCTTTGGGGTGAAGATGCTCCCCGCCTCTGGCTGCCCCTCCCCAACCACCGGACCCCGCCGAGGGCCAGGCTGTGCAATGGGAGGCCTGTCTCCACGTGTGCAAGCCGGGGCCGTGTGAGACCACCACGCAGTCCGCCCTTCCTCCGCAGCAGAGAGGAGAGGCCGGGAGAGGTGCTCAGTGCCCGCTTATGGCACCGCCTTTGCTTATGCTGCCTCATCCTGTCCTTTTACAACTGGAACTATTCCCATTTCTGAGTTGGGAAAACTGGGATTCAGGAGGATAACCACTTATTGGAGACCCCCCAGCTCCAAGGTTCAGAACATGGGCCTCTGTAGGCGGCCCTAGGGGGGAGGGCGGGGTTCCGTCAGCACCGGGTGCTGGCCACAGAGAGCACTGGCTGGGCGTTGCTGCCTGCCGTGCGGCCGCTGCCCAGCTCCACGTGTAATAACTGACTCCGTCCTTAGCAGAGCTGTGTTTCATCCCAGTTTCCAGGCGAGGAGGCAGCACAGCGCAGGGGCTGAGGCCTTGTCTGAGGTTGGAGCTGGGAGGGGTGGGGCTGGAGTCAGCCCCAGGCACTGAGCTCTGGCCGCTTCCTCCCCGGCATCCACTCAGGGGAGCTTCAAGCACAGGACACGCACGGAGGCCGAGGACCCCTGGGCGCCAGCCCCTACGCTCTGTAACTGCGCATCCTGCTTCATTCGCTCACTCATTCACTCCCTCATTCATTCATTCATTCATTCACTCATTCACATTTATTTTTTTGTTAAACTTCACCCAAGGATATTTTTTCCATTGTTTTATTTTGTGTTTTTTTTTTAGGGAGAGTGGAAGGGAGGTAGAGGGAGTGGGAGAGAGAGAGGGAGGTGGGGAGAGAGAGAAAGAAACATCGATATGAGAGAGATACATTGATTGGTTGCCTCCTACATGCTCCTGACCTTGGCTGGAAATCAAACCTGCAACCCAGGTACGCACCTTGGCTGGGAATCGAACCCAAGACCCGTCGGTGCAGGGCTGGTGCTCTAACCACTGAGTCACCGGCCAGGACTGCATTTCTTTTACCACATGTCTATCTGTCTCTCTATCCATCAGCCCTTCTTATTTTTTCATAGTAAGTTGCAGACATCTGTACCCTTCACCCCTAAGCCCTCAGCACGGGTATTGTTACCTCGAGTTAACATTTGTCCATGTTTTTTAGGTAAAACTTACATAGAGAGAAGCGCACAGATTTTAATTGTACCTTCAGTGGAATTTAACAAATGCATATGCACCTGTGTTACCCCAACCCTAGCAAGATAAGAACGCTTCCCTCCCTCCGGGCAGCTTCTTCATGTCCCTTCCCACCCCATTCCCACCCCATTTGCCCCAAGGAAACCCCTGGTCTGACCTTTTCCATCATTGATGTGCTTTCCCTTTTCCAGAACTCTCCGTAGTGAGCGCTTCCATGTGCCCCCTCTGTGGCTGTCTCCTGTCACTGGGACAGGGCTCCCAGGGTTCCCCATCCCCCTGGGTGCATAGCAGCTGCCCCTCTACTGAGCTGAGCGGCATCCCAGTGGGCACAACCCCGGCGTTCACGCGCTCGCCTGTCTGCGGCACCTGGCTGGCCCCAGCCGTGCCCGGACGGTATGGAGCAGGGACGCTGTGAACATCACGCCTGGTCTTTCTGTGGACACGGGCTCTCATGCCTTCGGGTTAAAATGCAGGAGTAGACGGATGGGTCAGGGGATGGGTCTGCATTGAGTTTTATAAGAAACGGCCAGACTGCCTCCCGCACAGCCGCATCCGTGGCATCCCCGCGGCGTGCCAGGCTCCCGTCGGAGGCTGAGCCTCTGGGCAGTGTGCTCGCACAACTGCAGGGCTGCCCTCCCCACCCCAGGCCGCGGGCAGCACCGCGATCGCCGGCTGGAAGGCTGCCCTGGCCCAGCTCC
>NW_006292094.1:3343735-3345334 GCF_000327345.1 Myotis davidii | reverse complement strand
CTGCGATGCAGAGCTGATGTCCGCTCTGCCGCCGAAGGCCTCCGGTGGCCCCCCGGACCCAGGCTGCATGGTGCCCCTGAGCCTCTGCACAGGCTCGCTCCCAGCGTTCCCCCAGACGTCCCTTCCTGGCGTCCAGGCGTGGGAACCAGATCTGCCTTCTCACCAGGGCTGCCCGTTCATTCTGGCCTGAGGGTTCCTGAGGCCACGTGCACGGAAATGCCAGCACTTTCCCCACACAAGGCCTGAGCGACACCTGACCCACTTGACTTCCCGAGGCCGCAGGCCCATGGGACCCCAGGCCCGGCCCCTCCCTGCCTGGGCGCAGAGGGGTCTCCTAGCCCGCCCTTCCCCTGCTCCGTGTGGCCTGCACGCTCACCTTCCCGGCCCATCTTTATCCGGGTCTCAGAGCCGCCCGGCCTCTCTGCCAGCACAGATCCCCCCACCCCCCTTTGTCTTTCTCCTGTGCCAGGACCACCTGCACCTGCAGACACTCCCAGGCTGCAAGGGTCTGAGCAGCCAGGGCCCCTGGGGGCCTCTGCAGGCCAGGTCTCGCCTCCGCAGGTGAGGGTGTGAGGCTGGGCAGTGGGATGGAGAAGAAATTGGGAGGGGGTAGCCAGGGGCCGGCCGCAGCTTTAACTGTGGCTCGAGTCCCGAAGGGAGACAGAGGCTAAGAGCCCGGGGACAAGGCAGGGCCCAGATTGGTTTCCAGGAACGCAGAAGGGAGCTCCTCCGTGGGTGCTGGCGCCTCCCAGGCCTGGCCGCAGCCCTGGGACCAGGGTGGCCTCGGGCGGGCACAGGGTCCCAAACCTGGATATACCGTCTCCCCTCCCCCTGGCCCTCTTCCCTCCCCCCTCCTCCTCCCTCTCAAAGCCCGCCCCTGGTGTCCCATGGAGCCCAAGTCCTGCCCCGAGGTCACCTCTCCTGGTTCCCCTCCCCGTTGCACACCCTGGCCTCTGGGGCTCAGGCCTTCCCCGCCTGGGAGCTCAGGCGCCCAGGTTTGTAAAGAAACATTTCTAAGCGGCAGCTGACAACACGCCCCGGCAAGACGACAGACCTCCCACTTGCGGAGTTGGTACCAAACCTTTAAAGGTTGCAGTCTCTTACCCTGCAATCATGCCACCAAAGCTGTCAGGCTCGTCACCGAGAATGAAAACCCACAGCGAGCACAGTGCACACGGAGAAGCTGCCAGTCAGCGGGCCTGTGCGGGAGGGGTGCCTGAGCCCTAGTGCCACAGCCAGCAAACGGCCCTCCGCTCCTGTCCCAGGCATGTCTGTCTCCCTCCTGACCCCCAGGGGCGCCCTGCAGGGTTGGAGAGGCCCCGGGCATTCGTGGGAGACAGTTTTGCTTCAGATTTCAGCTCCTGAGTCCGCTCAGCGCTCTGTGAGCCCAGTTTCCTGGTGTGTAATTTGGAGACGTGCTGCGCAGTGTAACAAGCGAGGAGCCCCGCAGGGTGGGGCGGTCTGACACCCAGTGAGGAGGGTTCCCTTCTCACCCTGGCCCGGCGCCGTCCGTCCGTCTGTCTGGGAGAGGCCTCCATGACAGGGGACTGAGAGCTTAGGCTCTGCGGCCAGAACAGCGACCCGGGTTCAAATCCCCGC
>NW_006292094.1:3334292-3343555 GCF_000327345.1 Myotis davidii | reverse complement strand
CAGTTTCCTGGTGTGTAATTTGGAGACGTGCTGTGCAGTGTAACAAGCGAGGAGCCCCGCAGGGTGGGGCAGTCTGACACCCAGTGAGGAGGGTTCCCTTCTCACCCTGGCCCGGCGCCGTCCGTCCGTCTGTCTGGGAGAGGCCTCCATGACAGGGGACTGAGAGCTTAGGCTCTGCGGCCAGAACAGCGACCCGGGTTCAAATCCCAGCTCTGCCACTGCCTCACTGTGCTGCCTCGGGCGAGTTCTTTCTCCGCCCTGGGCCTCCGTTTCCTCATCTGTGAAATGGTGCTAGTGACAGGGCCTGGCACGAGGAGTTCCTGTGAGGCTTCCGTGGGTTATGACATGACGGTGCTTGAGAAAGAGCTAGGCACTTCGCAGACTCCCGGTCACATCAGCGCGGAGCGTGTGTCCTCATCGGACAGCGTCAGTGCGTGCACAGCCTGGGGGTGGGGATGCGGGTGGGGTGGGGTTAGGCCGGAGGGCCTGTCCATAGGCCTCACAGAGTCTGGTCTCCAAGGACCGTTTCCCAGTGAACTTGTTAGCCCACCCAGCACAGGAGCACATCTGACGTCACCCAGGCGCCATGGAATGCCGTGTGGCCCTGTGGGCAAAGCCGGGCTTTGCAGACAGATAGACTCAAGTTCACATCAGAGCTGTGTGACATCAGACAAGTGTCTTGACCTCTCTGAACCTTGATTTTCTCATCTGAAATAGACACACTGCTACCGACCTCGCAGGGCCTGTTGAGGATGTTACAGCACCATGGATGGCCTGACAGCCCCCAGCATCTCCCTTTTCTCGTTCACCAGGCTGTGTGCAGCCTCAGGCTTTCCTGGAAGGTGAAGCAGCTGACTGCCTAACGCGAGGGCTGGCTCGTGCGTGCGGGCGCGATGCTGCTTCGGAGAGCTGAGAAGGGTGGAAACTGCTGGTCCAGCCCCAGCGGGCTCCCTCTGTCCTCACACCCTCTGCTGCCTCTCAGCTCTGACTCACCCGCCGCTTACGGCTTTCTCTCTCCCGGCGGGAGGAGGTGGTTGTTTGGACTCTAATTTTAGCATCTCACGGCGTCAGACACAAATGCATCCAGACGTTCCCGGCACAAGCAGGGCCCTCTCTCCACTGGTTCATAGAGCCGCCCTCCCACACACGGCCGCCTGTCCCGGGGCTGGGAGGCGCCGGTGGGGATGGAAGATGAAGACATGAGTCATGTCATCATGGGCCGGAAACTCGCCCACACCCCTGACGGGTCCTTACGACAGGCCAGTGACGTCGGCAGCGTCGTCGTCCCCACTGACAAGCATGGGACCTGCGGAAGATGACACCGCGTGTCCGCTAGGGCGGGTTAGGACGGGGGTCTGACCGGGTCCTTTCCGAAGCTTCGCTCTCAGCGGCCAGCCGGCTCTGACGCCGGGTCCTGCAGGTGGTGCTGTCAGCGCCCTGTCAGCCTGATCACCGGGGCCTGTCCGCACCTGCCATTCATCCGATGAACTGGGCGCAGAGGCCGGGGGACTCCTCAAGGCCTCCCAGAGAGACTGACAGAGCCTGAGCCGCCGGCACGGAGCTCCACCTCGCACCCGACCCCGCTCCCACCTCGGTGAGGAGGGGCCGGAACTCGGAGCAGGGCGGCTTCCCAGACGCCTCCCTCAGTCACGGTGTTTGGTGGGAAGATTCTGGCGACGGGTCCGTTTCAGCCTCCCATCGGGCTCTCCGCCCCATGAGCAAGGAGAGGCCAGAGCGGGTCCCGGGGGATTCGTGGAGGTGCAGGGGCAGCTTTGGGGGAGCTAGGGTGGCCCACTGCACTCCCAACCATCGAAGGCGGTTCCCGAGTGTCCCGCTGGCACAGGCTGCTTGTGGGGATGCGGATCAGGTACCTCGAATGTACCAGAGACCCTCATGCCCCCACCTGGACACGTTCGTTCACTGAGCCTCGTGTCCACGCAAAGAGGCGAGTGTCATTCTCTTCACTTAGGAAACGCAAGGCAACCACGGCTCAGGGAGGCCGAGCGCCTGCCCCGGCCACAGAGTGAAAAGGAAGGAGGGTTTCAGGCGCGGACTCTTCCAGCCTCCAGCCTCCCCCTGCTGAGATCAGAGCAGATGGGCCATCTGGTTATTTTATTTTATTGTAACTTTTCAACCTCTGTCCCTGATGTCGTTATAGCCTTGGTGGGCCGGAGGAACTATTTCACAAGCCTTCATCAATGAAGCTGAGCCGTGAGCCGCTCTGTGACATGTCCAGCAACAGGCGACAAGTGACCTGCACACATCACAGCCGACCCTCCGACCTCCGACCTCCGGCCTCCACAGCGAGCTGGCCACAGTCCCGCTTACAGGCCTCTCCCCGCGCCCACTGTGCCCAGGTCTGTGTCTCTCAGTGACAAGGCCCCTCGGCCGTGTACATGAGGACGCGTTGCATCGAACAAAAGCGCTGCCTCTGTGTGCTGTTGGCGGAGACTGACATTGCTCAGAGCAGCTTCAGAAACAGTCTTGGTCCTGACATTAATGCAGCGAGTGGTGGTGCTTGTTGCCGAGCAGTCAGAACAGAGATTAACATAACATCCTCCTCGACTGTCCCATCTCCCAGGCTGGCCTCTGCACGCAGGTTCCCAGGCGGGTGCTCGCCACCGCTTCCCCTTGTCTTTCTGCCGCATCCTCCACCCCCACCCGCCCACCTGCCTGGAAATGTGCTATTTCAAACTGAGAGTTCAGGGAAGTTTGTGTGATCCCAGGCATGGAAAGACTTGCACGTCCATGGCTGGAGCCCTCAGGGCCCGCACTCTTAACTCCTAACCAAAGGGCACGTGTCTTGTCCTTGGGAAGGCGCGCGTGCGCGTGTGTATGTGTGCGCGCATGTGTGTGTGTGTATGTGTGTAGCTCCTCTGCTCAAAACCCTGCAAGACACCTCGTGTCGCACAGAATAAAAGCCATGGTCCTTGGAATTGCTAAAAAACCCTGCGCAGTCAGTTCCCCATTTCCCCCTCCCCTCCTCTCCTCTCCCCTGCCCCCTGCCGGGCCATAGGGGCCTCCCTGCTGCTCTGTGAACACACCCGGTGTGTGCTCACCCCTGAGAACTTCAGAGCCTCGTGCTCCTCTTCCTGAAGTGCCGGGCACATGGGGACCCCACAGGCCATCCTGACAGTGACCGTTCTGCCATTAGGTGATCAACGCAACACAGCACAACACAACACAACACAACACGAAAGCGACTTGTACTCTAAAAATCATGGCTTCCCGAGGGCCTGCCCAGGTGCAGTGAGCGCATTGGCCTTTGATGGCAGCTTCTACGTCTTCTTATTCTCCTGTTAGCTTGGGTATTTTTTCAGACATCTTTTCCTTCTTAAAATTGTTGCCAATACAGAGGGGATGCTTGTATATGCCTTTTTCTTTTTACTGCAAGAGCCTTCACTTGATTTCGTACTTATGAGGTAGGGGTAGCACGGCGCACTGGTGAGACAGGGCAGCGCTGTTAGCCTTGGTGAGGAACGCGTGCCCTAGGGGATGGGAGGGGGGGTGGGGCCGAGCCTAGATTTCCCCGCCTTCAGGCAACAGGCGGTAAGACCTGAGGCCCACTTCCCTGCCCGCCCAACTGCGAGGAGAGGTGCAGAGAAGGCAAGACGTGGTGTTCAGGTCAGTCAGCTGGTGAGGAATTGGACACAAGAGGCCTACATCCAGCTCGCCCCTGTCCCCACCCACTAGGAGACCTGGGCGTCGCCTGTCCCGTCTCACCGTGTCAGGGACTCAGAGAGCGATGAGGTGAGCAAAAGCATGTTCTGCAGGGCTCCAAGGATTGCCAGAGAAATGAGGTGTCTGGCCCAGAGAGAGGGGGACTTTCCCCTCCCCCCCAAAATACAAATTCTTTGGTTTTGTCTGAGAATATATATCTTTTCTCTTTTTTAAGTAGTGGTACATATTACCTACTTATATGAGTGGGATTCTAATAGATGTGGTCTGGGACTTGCATTAGTCAGTCATCCACGTTGATGCAAGTAACTGGGACTCGTTCATTTTTCAGAGCTGTATACTATTCCAGCGTGTGCCTAAACTGTCTTTTGAAAAACCTCTTTCATTTTTGTGGGACCTTTTAAATGTTTTTTACTATTGCATGAAAGGGCTGTTACCAACTGGTGCAAGTGTAAGACTTTATTGAGCCTCTGTACCTAGGAATGAAAAAAAGAGTGACAAGGCGTGTGATTCTTCAAGTGACGAGGTAACACTAAATCATTTTCCAGAATGGCCTTACTCTTTACACTCTCATCGGCCTTTATGACAGTTTCTACTTCTTATTATTCTCCTCATTAACGAGGGACCTTTCTTCTTTTTAAAATTGTTGCCGAAGCAGAGAGGAGCGTCAGTTGCATGTTTCTTATTACCGTGGCTCGGCGTCTGCTCCATGTGGACAGGCCACGTGTGTCCACTGTCCGTGAGCTGCTTTCCCATTCCGTGGCCGGGGTTTTCTGTTGGCTTGTTTGCCATGTTGTTATCGCTTCATGAGCAACAGTTCAATTCTGATGAAGACGATGGCGCGTTCTCTCTCTCTCTCTCTCTCTCTCTCCCTCTCTCTCTCTCTCTCTCTCCGTCCATCCTTACGCCCGTGTAAACTGTCTTCACTGCTGTAGCTTTACAGTAATTCTTGAGGTAATGCCAATTCTCTAGGTAACGTCCTCCTCCTTGTTTAACATTGTCTGGCTATTCTAGTTTCTTTAATTTCCACCCTAAACAGCAACAACAAAGAACCAGTTCATCTCATTCTAAAGTGAAGAAAGACGGGGAATAAGGGGAGCGGGGGTGGGGGGGAATGCTGCTGGCATCCTGAGCGTTTCCCCTGGAGAAGGAAAAAGCTTCCCTCACACAAACCCACGCGTGAGTGTTGTTTGCGACTCTTCCCGTAATAGCCAGACACTGAAGACAAGGCGATGTCCTCCGATGAGTCGGCAGTTCAACTGCGGTGGCTCACACCGTGGAACACGACTCGGCAATAAAAAGAAACGAATGCCCGAGCACCTGACAACTCCCGTGGGTCTCGGGGGGGTCATGCCGAGGGAAACGGGCCAGTTTCAGAAGCTCGCCGACTGCCCGGCTTCATGTACACAACATCTGTGGCTTTTCCGTTTGGGCCCAGGGTTCGGCGGGGTGCTCTGCCCCCCGTTCATTTTCCCTTCTTTTTATTCGTGCCTGGGGTTTTTGCCTCTGAGAACTTCCTTTATTTTTTCTCAAGCTCAGCCACATGTTCTTAAAGGTTCTGTTGCTCCCCAGCTTTTCATGTAGGGGTGTGTGCGCTTCGTTAGCAAGTTTGTGCTTCCCCCGAACATGGAGTCTGTCTCTTTGCTGGAAGGACAAGTTTCACATTTCAATGTGTCTTTTTCCCATTAGAAGGAACCTGAGTTGGGCCCTGTATGTGGAGCTTGGATCTTAAATTAGAGGATTACAATGTTGCAAGAAAGAAAGAAACACAGGCAGATGGGATTGAAAAGGCAGAAGGAACTAGATCACAATGTTAGCAGTTCGTACCACATCATTAAATGTTAGCAATCTGGCAGTTTTTTCCGTATTATCCACTATATTCCCTACAGTGACAGATGGTTACTACTCATCGTGGTGATCACATCAGAAGGTATATAAATGTTGGGCCACTATGTTGTACTGAAACTAATATCATATTATATAATTTTAAAATGTTAGTAGGCGCCGGCCGGTGTGGTTCTGTGGTCGGAGTGTCGTCCCGCGCACTGAAGGTTCTCGGGTTCGATTCCTGGTCAAGGGCACATGACCTGGGTTGCAGGTTCCATCCCTGGGCCCACTCATGGCGGATTTGAGAGGCAACCAATTGTTGTGTCTCTCTCACATGGATGTTTCTCTCTCTGTCTTTCTCTCTCACCCTCTGCCCCCCTCCCTCCCTTCCACTCTCTCAGAAATCCCATGGAAAAATATCCTTGGGTGAGGATTAACAACAACAACAACAAAATATAATGAAAATAATTTAAAAATGTTAGTAGTTCTTGCATTAGGTGCTGGGCCCGGGAGTTTTCTCCTTCTTTTCTGCATTTTCCTGGTTGTGTGGCACGCACACTGGGAGCCCGTGAGACCACAGCCAGCCCCCAGGAGTGCTCAGGGCGTGGGTGCCCCTGGGTGCGGCCCGGTGCCTGTGGGGCTGAGCTTGCCTGTGGGAAAAGGTCTTCTCCGTGAGTCACCCCCTGCAGAGGCAGAGTGGCTGCTCCCTCAAAAGGCGCTGCAACTTAACCTCCAGCTAATTGCTGCTCAGAAAGATCGGCATTTCACACCCCTATCCTTCCCTGTCTCTCCCCCCACAAGGCTGCGGCTGCGTGAATCACTTAGCACGTAGGTGTGATAGAAAGTCTCTCCGAGAGAGCCACCTCCCTCCTGCCTCCTGGAGCGGCCCTCCCGGGACTCAATGGGAGGTGGGACCCTGCTCGGCCATCACTGCGCCCCAGGAAGCTCGATGCCTCCCCCGGTGAGAAGGGTGGAACCCCAGTTGGCCAAGCACCTGCCTGAGGCCCTGCGTTAAGAGCTTCCTATCGGTGCCTCATTCATAACAAGGACGGAGCATGTGGGCTCTGCCGCCTTCCGCCTTCCGGGTGGGGGGGAAAGGTTGAGGGGAAGGTGAAGGTGTAGAGCTGGCGGGAGGCACGTGCGGCTGTCAGCCCTGACCTTGGACAAGGTCTTGAAAGTCCGTTTTCGCTCCTGACTGACCTCAGACAGATGAAGCAACTTCCTGCGGCCTCAGGCCTCGCATCTGCAAAGCAGGGGAGTCACAGTCCACCGCCTGCCTGTGGTGAGGAGGTTAATTTAATGGCGTCGGCACAATTTAAAGTCCCTTCCGGAGGGCTGTCCCTGTCCCCGTGGATTTACCTCGAGACATTTCAGGTGTCTTTTGGGTTTGTGGATCGGATCCCTCTTCCCCATTACACTCTGACTCGGTTCTTGCTGGTCATTTCTCTGCGTGAACTTTGTGCCCGTGTGAATGTAAACCCTGCAAAGGGAGACACGGTACCGCGTTCGCCAAACCCCCAGGAAAGGGCCCAGCATGCAGTCGACTCATCAGATATTTGCTTTAGGGGTGGGTCTGGCCAACTTCCGGAATTCTCGCGTTGGTTCTTGTGCTGCTGTTTCCTTCATTGGGTTTTCTTGCGTGTTTAGTAGAGAGCGAATGTCTGCCACTTGAGCTGCCACTTTCCGAGCGTGTCACTTGCAACGTTAGGCGGTGTTGCTCTGAGCAGCACGTCCAGGGCTTCCCGCAGTGAGCGCGGAGGTTTCTATTGCTACAGAACCAAGTGGGGTGTTTTGGGGGGATTTCTGGTGGCCGCCTTCTACCAGATTGGGAGAGTTTCATTCTATTCCAGTTTGGTTTTTAGTTTGTTTTAAGTGTTGGATTCATGGCCTGTGTTTCTGGCATCCATGGAGGGGGTCATCGGCTCTTCCCCCTTCATTGAATGCCATGGAATTAGCTGTGAAAAGTGGCAGATACTCAGACTAGATACGTGGGACTGTGCCTAGGGAACAAGGACTGAAAAGTGCTCGTCAGCTCGTCCACCCACGAGAGCGGCCTGCACACATGTCAGTGCTGGCGGGGAGGGGGAAGCCGTGACCTGCCCTCTGCCTGCCTCTGGGTCACGCCTTCCGGGGCCAGCATCCCAGGTCGTGTTTACTGGGGGTCCGTGACTGGACATTCGGGTCCCCCAGGCCTCTTGTGGCCTCAGGTCTGCTCATGGCGCTGGGCAGCGAGTGGCACTGGCCACCCTGGGGCTCTGACACCACGTGTGCCTCTGGGAGGCGCCCCCGCCCATGGAGCTGGAACAGGCTCCTGTGGGCAGAACAATCATCCTCCCTCTTCCTGTGACCTTGGGGCAGGAGCCAAGGGTGGGAGCCTCCCTTCACTTCCTGTGACCCCTTTGACTTCTGTCCCTTGTGCTGTCCCCCCACCCCCACCCCTCTGGGATTCTGCCGTAAGGAGTGATGGCTGAGCCCGGCCGGTGTGGCTCAGGGGTTGAGCATCACGGTTTGATTCCTGGTTTGTAGACTCCATCCCCAGTGTGGGGTGTGCAGGAGGCAGCCGATCGACAATTTTCTCTCATCACTGATGCTTCTATCTCTCTCCCTTCCTCTCTGAAATCAACACAAACATATTTTTAAAAAATTAAAAAGAAAGAAAACACCCCCCCCCATCCCAATATCCCTGCCCCAGGCCTGAAACCACCTCCACTCTGGGCCCACCTCCGTCAGAGCCCCCCCATGACAGCCGCCCTGGGGTACGGCATCGCTGAGGTTAGTGAAGTCAGGGTGGCATGTGCCTCTTCTGTTCTCCTGGGGAGTCACTCCGCCACACAGCCCTGCGGGCAGGGAGCCAGGGGGAGGGCCCCGGTCTGGGGCCTTAGAGACAGTTAGTGGATGACATGTTGTCTCAGGAAAAGCAGAGGCTGGGTGGGCCCCAGGAGGGTGTTGGGGAGAATGTATGTGGACCATGGCGGGGGGGCAATGAGGGGGGTAGCGGACTCAACTTCTAATGTGACGGGTGCATGAACGACGCAGAGAAAATGTGACCCCAAAGCTTTGAAATCCAAGGTTAGTTCAAGTAAACAGACTTCAGAATCCACAATTAAAAGATAATCTATTCTCTTAAAATAGTCTCAAATGTATTCTTTTATGTTATATATATAAATCATTCCTCCTTACTCTCCTCCTCCACACCCTTCAACTATTTCAGATCAGAAAGGTGTTTGCTGTACTTTTAATTCTGTGCTCTCTCTCTAATGCATGCTCGCTCTGAAGGAACAGAAAAGTTGAAATCTAAATTACTTTTTCTGACTTTCATTAGGAGACTAGTTCTAGCTGCTTCTAAATTGGCCTCATTAAAACTTTGCTGAGTGCAGACACAGCACAGCCAGTTGGCCTGGAGGTCAAATCCCTGCCAGTATTACCTACAACAATCTAGGCTTAACTATAGCAAGACTGTGCACAAAGACCACTAGCAGGTGCACCAAGAAAGCATAAAAAATGCGGGCACAAAGAAACAGGACGCAGATGTCAGAAATGGAAGATATAGAGCTCAAAACCACACTTTTAAGGTCTTTCAGTAATTTTCTAAAAACTGCCGATAAATGTAGTGAGATCCTCAAAAAATCTAATGAGACCCTTGATGTTGTGATAAAGAACCAACTAGAAATTAAGCATACACTGACTGAAATAAAGAATATTATACAGACTCCCAACAGCAGACCAGAGGAGCGCAAGAATCAAGTCAAAGATACGAA
>NW_006292094.1:3332282-3333905 GCF_000327345.1 Myotis davidii | reverse complement strand
AGAAGAAGAAAAAGGTAAAGATACAAATTATGAACAACAAATACGCATCTATCAACAAGTGAATCTAAGAATCAAGTGAATAAATAATCTGATGAACAGAATGAACTGGTAATTATAATAGAATCAGGGACATAGAAAGGGAATGGACTGACTATTCTTGGGGGGAAAGGGGTGTGGGAGATGTGGGAAGATACTGGACAAAAATTGTGCACCTATGGATGAGGACAGTGGGTGGGGAGTGAGGGCAGGGGTGGGGCGGGAACTGGGAGGAGGGGAATTATGGGGGGAAAAAAGAGGAACAAATGTAATAATCTGAACAATAAAGATTTAATTAAATAAATAAATAAAAAATAAAAAAAAAAACTTTGCTGAGCACCTGTTATGTGCACAGAAGGAAGCTGGGGATGTGCGGACGCTGAGTCGGGGCAGTGATGGACATGACATGGACCCTGACCTTGGCCAGTTGAGACTAGAACACAGCACCTGGCTGAGCGAGGCCGCGGCTGGGATGGGGTGTGATCTCGGAGGTCATGGAGGAGGAGCGGGGTCCCATGATGGAAGGCAGAGGAGAGCACAGCAAACAAAGACACGGGGGTAGGGGTCTGGCTGGAGCCGGCAGAGGGGGCACCGCTCCCGCCTCTGAGCCCTTCCCGCCCATCACAGCTGGTGCAGGGGGCGACCATGTCTCGTTCATCCAGGGGTCCCCAGGCCCAGGCCGCGTCTGGGGCCAAGCTGCCACCATGTAATGTTTTGTCGCAGTTGCAGCCTCAAACTTCGTTGTCCACAGGGCCCAAAAGGTAATGCCAGTGAGTGGAGCCAGACTAGCAGAGGCATTAGAGAGCAGCTGGGACTGCAGCCAACCAAGGAGGCCCGCCACGTTGGAATGTGGGCCCCCTGTTGCTGGGTTTTCCAACTTCTCAAGAGGGGTAAAAAAAAATAAAAAAATAAAAATAAATCTGAATTTATATGTAAAATGTTTAGATTTTTGAAGTGTCCAAACACCAAGCAAAACATGCCCACGGGCCAACTTCAGCCCACGGCTCACCTGTGTGTACCCGAGGGCAGAGTGTCTCCTTGGAATCGGAGGTGCAGGGGAGCCTGGATGTGATGTGGAACCTTCCCTGCCTCCCGTGAGGTCGTGGTCCCGGGGGTAGTTGGGAGCCCCTCGGCATTTTCAGCAGGGGAGTGGCAGGAGCGGAGGGGTCCCTAGATGCTGGGGTCCTGCCCCAGCAGGTCCAGGGGCCCCCAAAGGTGTGGATGGAGTTGGCGAAGAAGGAATGACACGGAGACAGCGTTCAGTTGATCAGCAGCCTTGCCAGGATCTCTAGCCACAATCTCCAGCCAAGTTCTGTGCCCATGTTCTCTTGCTAGTTTCTCCAGCCAGTTTCTCCAGGTTCTCCAGCCAGGTTCTGTAGCCATGTTCTCTCACTAGGTTCTCAAGCCAGGTTCGGTCGCCAGGTTCTGTAGCCGGGTTCTTCAGCCAGGTTCTGTCTAGGATCTCCAACCAAGTTCTGTAACCAGGTTCTGTCCAGGATCTTTTGCCATGTTCTCTCCAGCGAAGTTCTTCTGTCTCTAGGTTCTGTGTAGGTTCTGTCTTCTAAATTCTGAGTCTAGGATCTTCAT
>NW_006292094.1:3330552-3332222 GCF_000327345.1 Myotis davidii | reverse complement strand
TATCTCCATTCCAGGGAGTAAAGATTATGTAGCTTAAGCATGATTGTTCATAGTTAAAGTGATTAATTACACACCTGGCACTTAGTTAAGAGGTTTTATTCCCTCCCTAACTTCAGGGAAAAATCCCTACCTGGGGAAACAACCTTTCTCAGAGAGGTGACCTTGGTTAAAACACAGCGCCAAGAAGGTGAGCAAACATATTAAGAACAGTATGCCATATATGCCAGGTCCCTTGAAACAGCAAGGATGGACCGGCTCCCGGCACCTAGAGCGGAGGGGTGGGGTGGGGAGGGGGAGGACCCAAAGCCGAGCATCCATGGAGGCGACAGGATGAGGCTGCTGGACAGTGTTGGGGTGGCCGCATGCCCAGAGGGATGAGGAGGCAGAGCGGAGGACTGGGCTCGGCTGGGGGCCTGGGCCGCAGACAGGGTGATGGAACCCACTTCCAGATGGGCCCTGTCCCCTCTGCACGCTTTCCAGGCGTCCCCCTGCTGGAGGGCCCCCCTCCTCCCACCTCCGCCTCCTCAGCACATCCCCTCCCCAGCGCTGTCCCCAGGAGCCTCCTCTGCGCCCTGTTCCTCTCCTCCTTTGCTGCTCCACTTCCTTCCTGAGCTGCCTCTGCAGGCTCCGCTCTGTGCCTCCCTCCTCCAGGCGGCCCACCCACCGCCTCTCTCCTGCAAATGAGGCTTTTAAAGCTAATTACCTGGGGTTTGGATCCAGCACAGAACACAGGCACTTAAAGAAGTGAGACCAGGTGACTGGGGCTTATTTTTAGTGGCTGCGGTTTGTAGGCTGTGGCATCTATTGTCACAGCAGCGCTCAGACCAGAACTCAGCTCCACACCCTCCTGCCTAAGGATCTGTAAAATCCTGGTTAGTTGGTTGGTTAGTTAGTTAATCAAGGGACTAACCTAGTGTTGGAGCCCTGTCTCGGGAAGCCCTTCCAGCCCTCCCTGGCCAGGACAGGAAGGAACCAGGAGCAGGAGTGCAAACGGGCCAAGGAGGGGAAAGGGAGCCAGGAGGTCGCCTATGCACACCACAGGGAGGGCTGGTCCTCCACCGCCTTCGCCTCGCAGGTCTCTCCTCCCAGCACTTCCCAAGCCCAGTCCTTCACTGTCCAGAGGGACGCGGGCCCCAGCGCGTGTGTCCTCTGCCCTTAGCACGAGTCAGGCATGAAACTGCGGAGAAAAGGATGCCTGGTCCCCTCCCTCCGGGAGGCGGATGTGGGCCGCCGCTCACCCAGGCTCACGCTCAGACCCACAGGACCCAACCCTGAGACCAGGCACTTGCAGCTGCTGGGAGATGGAGGTTTCAGGTTCCTTAAGGGGAGCGAGAGGCTCATCCGCACAGGGGATCCTGCTCAACACCGAGAGCAAACTCCCTGCACCCAGAACCACACGCAGGGCTCAGAGGGCAGCTCCGAGGACACGCAAACCCCTAGGGGAGAGCCGGGCGGTGGGTGTCAGGGGATGTGGGTGAGGAGAGGAGGTGGGTGTCAGGGGATGTGGGTGAGGAGAGGAGGTGGGTGGAGGGGATGTGGGTGAGGAGAGGAGGTGGGTGGAGGGGATGTGGGTGAGGAGAGGAGGTGGGTGGAGGGGATGCAGGTGAGGAGAGGAGGTGGGTGGAGGGGATGTGGGTGAGGAGAGGAGGTGGGTGGAGGGGCCTCCTTTT
>NW_006292094.1:3324996-3326687 GCF_000327345.1 Myotis davidii | reverse complement strand
CCAAAGCCATGCTGGCTGGAGGGGATGTGGGTGAGGAGAGGAGGTGGGTGGAGGGGATGTGGGTGAGGAGAGGTGGGTGGAGGGGATGTGGGTGAGGAGAGGAGGTGGGTGCCCAGGAGCAGGAGCACCGGGGAGGGTCCTGGACGATGCACGCGGGCGTGACTAACGACCTGTATGTGACCGTGTGCATGTTGTCAAGGCTCATAGACCTGGGCACCTAAAAAGCGTGGATTTTCCTGGGTGGAAACACCTGCCCTCTCCCTACACTCCCCCCCCCCCCCCAAAAAAAAGCAGAGCTAGAACAGGATGGTCTAAATCCAGGTCCCCTCCCCCAGGTCACCCCATTAACATAACAAAGACCCCTTACAGTGTTCAGCATCTAGAAAGTTCCAAGGGTTTTAGGAGCTCTGTGCCGGGAACCTGGGCAGAGACCAGATGTCCACGTTGTATCACAAATTTCAGCCTCCCCGTGGGGACACCTGAGTTTGGTGTTAGGGGCACAGGCTTGCCTTCTGCAGTACCCCGGGCACATGGGCATTGGTAGCTGCTCTGGTATTGCCACGGCTTCCGGACCGCCGGCTCCCTGTGTGGCTTATGTACATCATGGGAGGTTTTATGGCAACAGCAATGTCCTCCGCACCCAGCACCGGAAGTGTGCAATTAATCCGGCTTGACACGTACACAGGCCAGAGGCTGGTCTCCAGAAAACTATTCCAGATCTTTTTGCTCACTATGGGGGGGAAAAGTGATTTTCTTAAATTTGATGATAACGTTAAAAATTACATGGTATTTCCAGTGAAGAGTCACGGAGCTGGAGTTGTTTCCTAAACTACCAATAGGAAAAGGAGAATCTTCATCCACCACAATAGAGGAAAGACTGTTATCTTCTTTTTTCTGTACAAAATACTGCGAGTGTTATATACACAGCGGTAGGAATGAGCGGGTTACAGAGATGTGGCAGGCGGTCACTGAATACAAAGGTAACATTGTTTCTGGATCCGTGCTGCTGATGGCATCTGTCAGTGTTGGATGGCGGACACCATCGGCGCGGTTGGGCGCTCAGTGGGCTGAGCGTGGTCCCAGGCACCACGGGGCCCCCGGTGCGGCTCCAGTCAGGGCACATGCCCAGGTTGTGGGCTCCATCCCCAGTACGAGGCGTCCAACCCATGTTTCTCTCTCTGCCTCTCCCTTCCTCTCTCTCTAAAAAGAAATAAATGCATTTCTACATCTATCTGGTCTCCTTCCTCAGCTCCTGTCACAGCTTCAGGAACCCGTAGAATGTCCTGCGTGATGCGAGTGTCTGCTGTGCTAATGGGGTGACTCCTAGCCCCCCACAGAGCCTCAGGATGGGGGCTGCTCACCAACAAGACCAACATAATCAGAGGTTTGGGACGTCAGCCAGCGCACCTGGGGAACTGGGGGGCAGGGGGGCGGCGGGCAGGACCGGATATGAAGCCCAGCAAAGGCTGTGACTTGAGCCTCCAGAGCTTCCAGGTTGGCAAGTGGCGGGACGTGCCAGCGGCTGACACCCTGTCTCCACGGCGAGAGGGCACGGGAGCCCCGTGTCCCCCTGAACCTCTCCCTAAGGACACCCTTACACAGAACTGCAGTCACGAGTTTGGCCCTCGCCCGTGTGCTGTGCTGGAAGCTACGGAGAGCGCTGGGGTCTGCAGCCAGTGCTCAGACCCCAG
>NW_006292094.1:3316155-3324912 GCF_000327345.1 Myotis davidii | reverse complement strand
GTGAGTCCCGGTGCTGGTGCCCGGCAGCCGCTCCGAGTTGTACTGCAGGACGCAGCCGGGGCGGGGCCCGTGGGGATTCTAGAACAGTTAGTGTCAGGGAGCGGGGTTCCCTCGCATGACCCTGACTCACTGGAACGCGGGTTTGGACAGAGAAAGGGGGGAAGGCAGAGGACGCGGCCCCTCTGGTCCCCAGGCTGTAGGGGCCACCACGGTAGGGAACTGGGGCGACCAGGTCACTTCCTGGAGGTAAACGCCACCCATGGGATGTGGAGGCGATGGATCTGATGCTTGGGGTGGTGGCTCGTGGAGCCATAAAAATGCAACATAATAATAATAAAGAGAGCAACGTAGTAAAATGAAAATAGGAATTGGGCCGCATTTCGAGTGTGGCCTCCAGCCCCTTGGCTGGGGGAGGGGGACTCCAGGACGTGGGCACCTGTGCAATGTGGTATCGACACCTATCGGTGAAGCTCCTATCAACACAGGAGCTGATGAGATTAAGGGGAAGGTGGGGTGCCGACGGGAATGTTAACCAGGCGTCACGTGACATGGTGGCGCCCTCGTGTTAGGGGGAGGGACACTGTCTGATGGAAGCCGCTCCCCCACCTGGGGCAGTAACATCTGCATGCGGGGAGGCGTTCTGACGGGGCTGTGGTGAGTTCAGGGCTATGGCATTAAGGTGAAAGCTGAGCCCCCCACCCCCACCCCCACCCATGACAGGCTTCCTCTGAGGTGAGCGCGTCTCTTTTGCCCGGATGTGTCCTGGGTGGGTAGTGTGGGCCTGGGGGACCTTCCCCTCCCTGGCACTGTGAAACGGACCTGCCTTCCATCGCCGGGACCTCCCGACGTGCCCTGCTGCATGGGGAGCAGTGTGTCTGCCCGCTCCCACACAGCCCGGATGGAAGCCGCGCTGCTGGTGCACGGGAACCCTGGCCCCGGGGCTCCGTGGAGCGTGGCCGGGGCTGAGGGCAGAAGCCCCTGCCCACCCCTTCCCGGCGACAACTGCGGGACCAGAGACTCCCGCTAAAAGGCAGCTCCTGGCTTCCTCGGGGACAGGAATCGCCACATCCTATGGAGGGAGGGTGTCAAGCAGCCTTGAAACCTGACGTGCGCACATGTGCGGTGATGCTGGAGGGCTCCCTAATGGGAGGGCATTGCAGTGGGAACAGAGTCCACAGGACATGCCCCCGGCCCGGCCACAGCGAGGGAGTGGAAGTGGCACTCGCGTGGCATGTGGCCGGCGTCCCGCCCTCCCACAGCTGCCTGAGATGTAATGCTCCCCTCTTGGTCCCCAGGTGCCACCCCCCAGCCACCCCCCACGCCCTCTGCTGGTCACCAGAGGTCACACCTCTGTGTTCTTTAAACACACCAAACCTGGCAGGAGCCCTAGGCACCTTCTCTTTCACTTCCGGCCATTAGAGGAAGGGCGCTGACTTGTTTTAAAATGTGTTTGCCTTTAAGGGGGGAACAAAGCCCCTTCTGAGTCAGCGCAGTTGGAGGGTGGGTGGCGCAGAGGGGCTGTGTGGCGGGCGCTCCTTCCCAGGGTGGCCAGGCCCTCGGGGCTGGATCTCAGATCTGGAGGCTGAGAGCAAACAGGGCCTCATTCAAACCGGGTGCCTGCTGGACTCCTTAGCCGTCCTCCCCCCATAGCCCCCGAGGTCTGCTCAGCGTCAATCACGGCTGGTGGGAGGGCGCTGTGGCTGTCGCTGCTTTTCTCTTAGCCCCTCGCCTGCCCACGTGCAGAGGCTGCGCTGGAACGTGGGCAGAGGGTGAGGCTCGCACGGTGGCAGGGGTGCTCTGTCCCGTGGGCGGTGGATGCTGAGCAGCTCTGTCTTGTTAAGGCCGTGGGCTCTCCCAGTCGCAGCCATGTGACAACGACCTGTCACTAAATACCTGCTGCTCTTTCACGGGAGCTCCCCATTTTACAGATGAGGAAACTGAGGCTCCGAGGGGCTTGCCCAAAGCCACATCTCTGGGAAGGGCCGAGGGAGGACTGGGGGTCATGGGTGTGGCAGCTGACAGCTTGGAACAGCAGCAGAAGCCCCGCCCGCTGTGCCTGTGGCGTGTCCCTCAGTCGGTGCTGGGCGGGCTGGCAGGAGTGGGGCGTTAGCGCCAGACAGACCCGAAGGCAGACCCACTCCTCCTCTTTCTAGGCGGCTCCCCCGCCTCACTGACAGACGGGGGTAATGTCTCTTGCGGGCTGAAGCTTGATGCGACGCCGCAGGCAGTGCCTTGCACAGGGCACGCCTCAGAGGCTCCACGCGTGGCAATTTTCTGCAAACATCCCCCCCCCGCCCCGCCCCGCACCCCGCTTTGGGGTGTGGGGGATACTTTCCTCTCGGGAGGAAGGATCTGACGAATTTCTTCAGACTGAGCGGATGCACGCTCATGCCCAGTCACTCCCCTCCGGCCCTCCCCAGCGCAGTTCCAATACAATGTTCACAGCACACAGCAAGCCCCAGGGCCTTTGCACGGGCTGTGCCCTCTGCCTGGAATACCCGACCCCGACCTCCCGTCCACCATTACCCGGCAAGCTCCTCCCGACTCTCCAGATTCAGTTCAGCCCTCTCCTCTTCTGGGAAGTCTTTCCTGCTTCCACCACTCACAGCTGTGCAGAGAGCTGCTTTCTCAGACTGTGAGATGGGAGCGGATCCAGACCCAGAGCGCGCCGACAGGGGCCAGCCCTCTCCCGCTCTCCGAGGGCCTCGGATGGCTTGCCCTGTGGGAACCTGCCTGCTGAGTCGGGCTCACTGGGAGCTAATGACGTGTCAGGGAGCGGGGCCCCGAAAAGGAGCCGTCTGGAGGCTGGGTCACGGTTTCCTCTGGGATCATACTTTCCCCCTGAATTCTGAGAACACCCAGCAGCTCTTCTCTTTTAGTTGTTAAGATTCACAGACTTTTCAGCACAAATTTGCTCTGGGATTTGAATTGGAAAGTACTGATTTCACAGGGTCCATAAACCGTCATTTATTAACTCATTTACTTACCGGTTCTGTCTGGTTTCTGTCCCTGTCCCCCCACCTGGGTCACTTTCTCCCCCTACAGGGAAGCTTCCTCAGCCATGGGTTACCTCCTGTTATTTTTCTGCCTATAAACCCGCATACATATACCTGCAGCTGGGCGAAGGCAGGTTTGCAGTCGTGAGTACATGAAACCATTTACTCTTGTATGAGTATTTATTAATTATTGTGTTATTTCACACACAAACAACGGTAAGCCTACTTTTGCCCCACCCTATATACACATACACCTACCTATATATGCACATGTGCGTATATATTCTATATCTCTACATGTCTATATAGTCCTTTATTTTCATCTACAGAATACATATCCGTTTCTTTACCTTTTAAACTCACTTATTGACTGTTTAGCTTCATTGGGTGTGAACAGTCTAGTACTGGATTTGACTTTGTTAGCCAGTCTCTGGGAAGTCTTTTTCTGTTAGTGGGTGGGTTAAGGCATTTGTGTTTACTGATGTGATTGATACGTTTGGCTTCAGTTGGTCGTGTTATTTCGTATTTTTAGAAAGTCATCTACACCCAGCGCCTTTCATGGCGCGATGGCATCGGTTGTTCCTGGCCAGTGTCCGTTCTGACGGGATGTTCTGGGACTTACATGTTTCTAACGTGCTCCCTGTGGCTAGAGGCGTCCATCCCAAGCCAGAGAGACGAGCATCCTGAGGTTTGGCAGGGAGAACAGAAATCTAGAATATTCTTTACGTGCTGCTGCCTGGAAGGTGACTGAGATTGGGGTCTCTAAGGAGCACGTGGGCGCCATGGGCAAGCCTTTTCCAACTTGACCAACCCCAAGAACACGCTGTTGGGGCAGAGCAATGATCCTGAGAGCTGTACCCCCCGCCCAGAGGCTGCCAGAGCAAAAAGGAGGCCCAGGAGGTGACTTCTCCGGGACCCAGTGCGTAGGAGTCCCCACTCGCTTGATGAGTGGAAGGTGGGGCCTCAGAACATGCACCTGAACAAGCACCAGCACTTCCCAGAGTGGTGGTCTCTGTCCACGTGGAGAACACCCCACCTGGTGCGCCTGTCTTATTCTGCAGACGAGGAAGCTGCTCGGGCCCCACAGTGAGCCTGTGATGGGCAAGCTCAGCAGGTTCCCGGAGTCCCCACCAGGGTCTGGCCAGGCCCGCACAGGACTCCGCAGGGCAGGTGGCCGTGGGCTCTTCGGCCTGGAGAGGTGATCCATGCAGAGACTGAGAAATAGGAACAGGCCAAGAACTGGCAAATAATGTGTAGGAAGCGAAGCTGCGATGGAACTGAGCGGACCCAAGGCTCACTGAGGACGCACCGTTTATGCCCCCAGTGGCCCTGGGAGACAGCAGCTGTCCTCCGGAATTATAAAACAGGAAATGAGATCCACAGAGGGAAAGTGGCTTGCCCAGGGCCATAAGGAGAGTAGTAAGTGAAAGAGCCAGGAAAATAATGATGATAATAGTGGTGATGATGGTGGTGATGATGATGATGATGGTGATGATAATGGTGGTGATGGTGGTGGTGATGATGATGATAATGGTGGTGATGGTGGTGGTGAAATGATGGTGGTAATGATGATGATGGTGGTGGTGATGATGGTGGTGATGGTGATGGTGATGGTGATGGTAATGATGATGAAATGATGGTTGTGATGATGATGATGGTGATGATGGTGAAATGATGATGGTTGTCATGATGATGATGGTGGTGGTGGTGATGGGGTTGGCAGCCATGATGATGATAATGATGGTGATGATGGTGAAATGGTGATGATGGTAGTGATGGAGTGATAGCCATGATGATAATGATGATGATGATGATGATGATGATGATGATATTAGCAACTAAAGGTAGTAACTGTGATTTCTGGAGCCTGGTCCTGGGTCGCTCTATGTTAAGAACATCATTCATTATTTCACTCACTCCATATCTAAGGGGCAGTGGTTAAACACCAGTCCCTTCCTCCCCGTTTAATATTAGTACGCTGCCCCTTGCCGCGGGGACAGAAGGTAGGGGTCCTCATTCTCTTGTTCTTCTTTAAAACCTTGGGAAGAATAAACTGCTGGGGAGTTGGAACTTGATGTTCTGACAACCTAAAGGGCACCAAGGGAACGGAGGAGCTAACACCGGGGGAATCTGCTCGCCCGGGCTGTATAAATAGCAACTCGCACC
The DNA here is from genome assembly GCF_000327345.1 of Myotis davidii. NCBI lineage: Eukaryota > Metazoa > Chordata > Mammalia > Chiroptera > Vespertilionidae > Myotis > Myotis davidii. Next base: position 3,319,750 of record NW_006292094.1, on the reverse strand, counting down.
TACCTGCAGCTCAGCTGGCACATCGGAAAGCACACTGAAGAACATTAAGATGTCAGGTGCTTGTCTCCCAAGCTGAAATATGACCTGGCTTATTACCTTGTAGGGGGAAGAGCTGTCAGGAGCTTGTCTCCCAGGCTGCCGTGGATATGTGGGGGGCTCGTGGAACACTTGCCAAGAGCCACTCAGGGGAGCTGCAGTTGGCTAGGGCACTGCCCACTCTTATAGCCACAGCTCCGGGCCAGGAGGTCGGGCAGTTATTGTGGGGAGCCTCCTCCAGGTGTGTTTTCTAAGAAAGTCCTCGTTGCTTCCAGTGATCTCTCTCCCAATGCACTGGCTCCAGGCAGAACCCAGCTCCCAGCTGCCCCGCCCACGAGTCTTTGGGCTTGTTTCTGGTCAAGGTCGCTCGAGCGTCCACACACCGGAAGCAGGTCCCTAGGCAGCACCCGTGCTCCCGGAGACCAGCATAATCCCAAACCACGGGGGAGAGTGGATGGGCTCAGCAGAGTCCACAGCTCTGCTGGAAGACTTGCACTCAGGGGGTGGGTGCGTTGGAGGGAGCATCTCAGATAAGCTGACCCAGCCCGTCCGGCAGACAGTGCACGTCACGGAGGGCCCGCCCGTCGGCCCCACTCTGAGTGCCAGGTGAGGACCAGGCATGCCTGAGGACTGTGAGGCCATGCGTTTGTGGTCTCCCCTTTGGGGGGGGGGGGGTCATGGGAGTGAGGCAAGCTTCTGCTGAGGTGGGGGAGTGGCATGAGAGGCCAGGGTCTGGCTAAGACGCAGTCAGTGGTCATGATGGAGGGCCACCTCCCTGCGGTCCGCCCGAGACCCGGCGCTTCTGCAAACAGAAGCCGTAGCCAGGCCCCGTCTCCAGGCCTAGCCCAGAGGAGCCCAGAGGAGCCAGAGGAGCCCAGAACACGTAACGCCGCCCACACCCCCACCAGCATCGGTCTGGTGCTTCGGGCTGAGTACATTTGCAGTACAGACACGCAGTCTGACTTTAAAATGAGGTGATGTATTGGCTCGTGTGACTGAAAAGCACAGGAATGGAGGTAGCTGCAGGGGAACTTGACCCCAGGAGCCCACGGCAGCAGGGAGGGTGGCAGCTGGTGACAGTACACGGCGCGGCTCCCTCTTCGCCAGGCCTTCTTCCGAAACTTTCAATTCACGCGTTGAATCCTCAGGAAAACACTGTGAAGTGGGTATTATCACATCCTCTCTTTCCAGAAGAAATCGAGGCCCAGAGAGGTTGAGTAACACGCCCAAGGTCACACAGCTTGCAAGCTGGGAAGCTGGACTTGCCTGCTGGCCGCCTCCCCTCCTCTCCTTGTTGGGCTGAAGGGGAATGGTCTGTTGTCCTTAAGCAGCTCATGTTTCAGCAGCGGGCGCAGCGCACGGAGTTCCTCACCAGGCGACGTGCTGCCATATGAAGTACACTGGGTGCACGCAGTCCTGCAAATGGAACTGACAGCTCCCGCCTCACAGCAAACCCGACCCAATCGCCCGAGATAGGCGGCCTTTCCGCCGTCCGGAAGCCCTGGTGGCCGGGCCTCGGGAGGGCCCTCCCGGCTCCTCTGTCGGCTTGTGTTTGAAAGGTTGTGCTGCTCATCACTGCTGTGTCCTTTGGGAGAGGAGATCCCCTTGCCCATTGGGAGGCTGTGCATGGGCCTCAGAGAGATGTTGGCAGCCCCCTCTTGACACGCAAGGGCCCTGGGCATCCGCTGAGGCCCTGGGGGGCCAGAGAATCAAGGCAGATGCGAGGCAGCGCAGCCTGATGTGAACAGGGCCGGGTGGCAAGGGCAGCCTGGAGTCAGACCCCGTGGGCAGTGACGATGGAGTGGGGAGGAGCTTGTCAGAGCTTCCTGTCCGTCCCTGCCTCCCAGCACGCCTGGGCTCGGGGCCGGCGTCCCCCAGTTCAAAACCCAGCCCTGCCCTTCCCTTTTTGCGAGACCGTGGGCAAGCCCGGGTCCCTTCAGGGCCTCTGTCTCTCCACGGGTGCAGTGGGAACGGGGCGGCAGGCGAGGATTAAACAGCACAGGGAAGGCGGTGGCTTGGCAGGAAGGGGGGCAGAGTCCTACAAAAGGGTCGCTGCTCACGAATCAACCCCAGTTCTTGCAAGAATCTCACACACGTTTTTCACACATGACCTCTTTAGGGTGTGGAGAGGTGGAGCGGGTCATGGAGAACAGTGTCACCTGCTAGGGCTGCCGTAGCAAAGGGCCACTGACAGCGGCTGAAACAACAGGAATTTCTTTTCCCACAGTCCTGGTGGCTGGAAGCCCAGGGCAAGGTGCTGGCAGGGTTGGTTCCTCCCCAGGCCTCTCCCCTTGGCCTGCAGACACTGGCCTCTCCCCTTGGCCTGCAGACACCGGCCTCCCCGTGTCCTCCCCAGGCCTCTCCCCTTGGCCTGCAGACACCGGCCTCCCTGTGTCTTCGCCTAGGCCGTCCCTCTGTGTGTGTCTGTGTCCTCATCTCCTCTTTGTATAAAGGCACCAGCCGGCTTGGATGCGGTCTCTCCCCCCAGTGATCTCATTTAACTTAGTCATCCCTTTAAACAGTCGCATTTTGAGGTCCCGTGTGTTAGAACTCCAACGCTGGAATTCGGGGGGACACAACTCCGCCGTCACCATAACTATTTTTCAGGGGCTGTGTGACATGCTCTGGTCCGGTCCTCAGGCAGAAACTGAGTGTTGGGTGCAGGCGGGGGGCTGAGCAAGCGGTTCGGGGGCAGCACCCAGTGCCACGTCCCTGCCAGGGTCCCAGCCCACAGGGGCCAGGCAGCCAGCGCCTGCGTCACCCTCAGCCACCGCAGTCCTTCGTGGAGACCCGGGACCCGAGGGGCTGCCGGCCTGGGGGACTCCGAGGAGCTGCCTTCCTGGTGACCTCGGAGCGCTCCCGCCCAGCTGCCTGCAGGGCGGTGAATGACAAATCAGCCACAATGGGCCCAGCCGCCTCCTTGGCGCTGGGTGTCTGCGCGGCTTTCTGTCCTCAAAGGGCTGAAAGGGCTGAAAGCAGCCAAATCAGGTTTCACTTAGAGGATTCAAAAGCTGGAGATGAAACTGCTGGAGGTTTTTATCTGCCCTCCAATGCGCTATTCCTGCTCCAGGCAGAGCTTATGAAGAGCGATTTGCTTTTCAATCCAATTCCTCTCCTTCACGAACATAAAGCACCCATTGCCGTTTGCTCGGTGTCCTTTGAGAACGGACCGCGTCCCAGACCCTGGGCCGGGCGGGGCTTTCATCCCTGATGCTGTCTCTGTGTGTGTGTGTCTGTGTGTGTGTGTGTCTGTGTGTGTGTGTCTGTGTGTGTCTCTGTGTGTCTGTGTGTGGAATTACTTCTACATCCTTGACTGGCAGAAATAGGTGGTGTTGGTACCACTCATTGAGAGAGGAAACATGGGACTAGGAACAGATATTTTGGGGAGTGGAAGTTATGAGTTGTTCTTGAATAAGAGGGACTTTTGCAATATTTTTTTCTTCTTTAGATGGAATTTGAAATTAATTCACAGCGAGTTGGGAATCTTTGACTCATCCAGAGTACTCAGATTCTGTTGAATCTTTACCCAAAATGCTCAGCTTTTTCAGATCTGAAAAGA
>NW_006292094.1:3311178-3315679 GCF_000327345.1 Myotis davidii | reverse complement strand
GCCCTCAGGGAGATGGTGGGCCCCAGGGGCCAGAGGCGGGGACGCGGGGGTGGAGGAGGGGAGGCGGCCCCACCGTGAAAGGCCACGCCAAGCACCCTACAGTCGTGTGAAACGCATCCTTCCTGGCCACGGCGACTCACTGCACACGCGCGGCAGGTGGGCGCTGGTGTTGGCCACGGTTTTAAGTGACTGGCTGTTCAGAGGTCTCATCAGAACCCCCGGGCCTGTGTGTGCATTACAGCTGCTCCAAACCTCAGAAGCAGCGGCCGTTTATGACGGTGTGAAGCAGGACGTGGCCCCTGCGGACAGCAGCAGCGGGCTTAGCCATCAGCCAGCTCTCTGTTTGTGCCCTGGGGTCCCTCAGAAGCAGCGGCCGTTTATGACGGTGTGAGGCAGGACGTGGCCCCTGAGGACAGCAGCAGCGCACGTGTGTGTGTGTGTGCGCGTGTGTGCATGTGTGTGTGTGTGTGCGTGTGTGTGTGTGTGCGCGTGCGTGTGTGTGTACTTGAAATCAAATCATACAGTTGTCTCTTTTTAACAAGCACTCTGCTCTCCCCCCGTTTCTATTTGCAAAGTGAAAGGAAAAGCAGTGTTTCATAGCATCAGTTCTGAAACGAGGCCGTCACATGATCATCTGTCGCGCGTGTCTGTGCGCTGCGGGGGAGGGGGCAGGGAGGGGCAGCCCAGCAGGTTAGAATGTGGGTTCCGGGGCAGCCGCCTGTGGGCATGCCCCACGAGGCCCCTGAACCTGCCCAGTGGCCTGTCCTCCCGGGGACTGTCCTCGCAGCCGAATGACGCAGTGAAAGGACCGACCTTGCGTGGTGGATAGGACGGGGTGCAGCGCGGGCCCGGTGCCTGGCACGGAGCGCTCTTCGCTGCTCTCACACCGGGGACGGGAAAGAGACAGTGGTGATGGAGTCAAGACAGACAGGAGGCAAGAGGGGATTCTGCGAGGCAGCTAGGGATGCAGGAACGTGGGTGAGTGAGGCGGGAGCCAGGAGAGAGCTCGGAAGGCACCGGGTGATGTTTGGCGACACACGGGACCGTGGTGGGCTCGTGGCCTCCCTGCGGTCCGGCCGGGTCTGCAGCAGGAGTTTGGGAACTCGCCGGCCGGAATGGAAAATGGTCCGGACTAGGAGACACGCCTTAGGATTCCGCTCACCAGGACCCGCGGGAGAGCAGGACTGGCAGGAGCCCCTTGGCACAGCACTGACGGTTCAGACCGCGAATAACGGTGGGAAACGGTGGGAAACGGCGGAGCTGCCCGGGAGTTCAGACCCAGTGGCGAGCTAGTCCTAGAAGTACAAGCGTTGGCGTGCACGGAGTCCCGACCGTGTGCCAGGCGCTCACAGGCCATCTGGTGATGTTCCCGCTTTGCAGGTGAGGCACCCGAGGCTCACGAGGTCGGTGACCTGAGAGGCGTGACAGCCGGTGCCGTCGGATGCCAGGTGGGAGGATCAGACCTGAGCCCCTGACTGTGGTCCTCGGCGAAGGCGGAAAGGAAGTGGGGGCCTCTGGAGATGGCGAACATTTCACCTCCACGCCTGTCACCGGGACTGGTGGCGGGGGGCACGGAGCCCCGTCAGTGGGCTGTGCTGATGGCAGGGCCTGGCCTGTGCTCCTGGGTCAGGCTGTCCCCGACTGGGAGGTGCTGGGGCTGTGGGAGCCGGAGGAGAAGGGCCGTAGAGTTTGATGCAAGTGTCAGGAACACGAATCGCAAAAGCAGGCCGCCCGCGGGCTGGGGTTTTCGGAAGCTCGCTCCTCCTCAACCCGCACCCAGGTCTCCGGGCTCAGCCTGTGCCTGTTGTCCTGGCTTCATTATGACCACACTCTCGTCACCGCCCAGAGACTCCCAGTTGGGAGACAAATGACATGCTCCCCTGAAGTCACCGTGAGAGGGGTGGACCCCCGTCCCCGATAAGCCCAAGTCCAGGTGGAGACTAGCATGGGTGCAGGGCTGAGACCTCGCCCAGGCAGGGCCGCCATGCTCTTCCCCAGAGTGTGTAGGCCTGGAGAGAGAGAGGGAGGGAGGGAGAGAGAGAGAGAGAGAGAGAGAGAGAGAGAGAGAGAGAGAGAGAGAAAACAAACAGACTAGTTCTGGAGACAGAAGGGCCCCTCCACCCGTGCGGCCGTGCTGACACCCTGAGCACCCACTTTTGAGGCAATGCATTTGCATTGATTCTTTTAGTTTAAATTGATTTCTGCTGCCTGTAACGGGGGGAAATCTGAGAAATGTGAAGGGAACCAACATCGCTCAAGTTCCTATTGGAGACAAGCCCAGTACTGAGTGCGTCATATGATCTGTCACTTGGGGTCTGGGCAAAAGTCATGCCACGAGGGATGACTACCCTGCACAGCTGAAACACCCCAAGTTCTCACGTGAAGGACTTGTTTAAGGTCAAGCGTAGCCTGGGAGGGCCTTGCAGGGGTGCTGGTAGTGGAGACGGAGCCCGCACCCCCTCATCATACGGCATGGACCGGATTGAAGGGGTCTGCACCCCACTGCCCTAAACCCGCAGGCCTGCACCACCTTCCTGCTAATGACCTTCTCCTTTCTCCCCTGAGGAGCACGTGCTGGTGTTCACCCACATCTGGACCGCGAACGCATCGGTGAATACCTTTGATTCCCGGTTGCCATGGATACCATGAAGCCTAACCCATGGGATTGCGGGAGCGTGCACATGATGGCAGGCGTGATGGGTACACAGCGGAGTCCCACCACTGCTGCTCGTGTTTCCATCTTCCTCTAGATCTGATCCATCTCTGCACGCATCCGTGGCAGCCCTGCGGCAGGCGGGCAGCCTGTGCACCAAGTGGGCAGCCTGTGCGCCACGCAAACCGGCCGCCCTGCTCTGTCCAGCCTGGCGGGTGAGGATGCAGGACTGTGGGTGCTGAGCCGGGGCGAGGTCCAGGTGCTGCCAGGCACGGCCTGACATGGGCTCTCACACCCGCTTCTACGGGTGCCCTCGGTCTTCCTGGGAGACGGGCAAGCCGGTCCCATCCCCCTCCCCCACCTCCCCTCCCCTGCCCAGCAGAGGCTGGATATGTTGGGGGGCAAGGGGTTAATTATTCAATTACTGGTGACACTGAGTAGTAACACTAGTTTCAGGCGTCCAGCGTAGTGGCTGGACATTGATATCACTCCGAGGGCGATCCCGGACACGAGGCCGCATGCTGGTTAGCGCGGGCGTGTGCGTAAGTAAATGCAGGGGCAGCACTGACAGTTTTACACACACACTTCCCTGCCTCCCGCGAAAGGCAGTGGCTTGCGCGGGGCTGCGGTTGGAGGGGTGGGTGCCCTGGGCGGGCGCACGGAGTTCAGGAGGGCACGTGGGGAGAGGCCAGCTCCCGGACGGTCCCCGCTCCCCGCTCCCCTGCCCTGTGACTCTGGGCTGGTCACCTCATCCTTCCCTTCATTCGTTTACTCGGCAACGGCAACGGTGTGTTTGCTCCTGTGCGTTGATCTGTCTGTCACGCTGCAGTGAGGTGTGATGGTGGAGCCCACACTGCGCCTGCGGCATGCCTGTGAGAAGGCCAAAAGGGCTAATTCAAATGTCATCCTGGTATTTGGGGGGCTGGCAATTGGAAGCCATGCCAGCAAGCTAACCTATAATTAAGTCATTACCTCCTTCCCAGACACTGGTCTTGCAGAATCTGTCACAGAGGCCATAAGCCGGTGAATAGTGCACTGCCCGGAGGGAGGGTTGTTAGCGCTGGCGCCAGGCCAGGCCATCAGATAGGGCCTGGAGACCCCCAACACCTGAGGGCCTCTTGCAAGCCCGGAAAAGGACCAGAAACATAATCCATACTTGCGGGACGAAGACCGCAGGGAGATGTAAAATGAAGGCCCCTGCATGTTTGGGGACTCTGATTGGAAATTACTTCCCAGAGTCCGCGGTGTAATTAAAACAGTGTCTCTCCATGTCTTCAAAGTGTCGCTTGGTTTCTCTGGGATCTTCTGCAGCACCTGCGTCTCGCGGCGTTGGGCTCGGGCAGCGCGTCTGGGAGGTTAGACCCGCGTTGTGGAGAGCGGAGGCGTGAGGCCCTGGTTGCTGGCCTTGGAAATGTGCCAGGTCCTCACCCCAGACCACCCTGCCTTCTTTCGTTCCCGTGACGAGCTGAAACGGGAGGGACGGGGAAATGGATGGAAGGTGGCGGCCAGTCACTGACCAACACAGGGGCGTTAGTAACAGGGAACGCGTCTGCGTTATTCGTTATAGAGGTAACAGGGCCACGGCTGAAAAATCCAAATGACACAGAACAAAAGTAAAGTCCCTGCCCCCGCGCCAATGCTCACCATCGTCCCCAGACATCACAGGACCGTCTGCCACTCCTGTCTTCCCCTCTCTCCCTCCCTTCCTTCCCTCCTTCCTTTCCTCCTTCCTTCCTCCTTCCTTTCTCCTTCCTTCTCCTTCCTTCCTTCCTTCCTTCCTTCCTCTCTTCCACTTTTTTCTTTAAAGCAATTGCTTTCTCACACAATTGTGGGGATTGGCACATCTAA
>NW_006292094.1:3300219-3310930 GCF_000327345.1 Myotis davidii | reverse complement strand
CTCCCTCCCTGACAGATGCCTTTGTTTAGGATGCACAGATCCTGAGCCTGTGATGATCTCTGCTTTACGAAGCGCACTAGGATGTGGAGGTGACAGTGAGACGGAAGTGAGGTGGAGAGATGTTCATGAAGCCGGATGGGCTGCCCTTCCCAGAGCGGCCCAGGGCCCAGGGCCCAGGCGGGCAGGTTTAATGGAGCAAACTCAGGTTCCGAGTCTGTGCAAGTGGCACAGACGCTCCTCGCTTCTGGGTGGCACACAGAGCCGGCAAACGGTCTCCATGGAGACGGGGACACTAGAGATGCTCTCTAGCATTGCTCCTGGGCTGAGTGGCGAGGAGAAGCAGGCGCTGCAGAGGCCCCAGGTAGCTGCATCGGGTGGTTCATCAGGCCTGGAGCTTGGCTGGGGCGGCTTTGGACCCGCTCACCGAGCAGCGCCCAGTGCCTGGCCGGTGCTGTCGTGACACCGCCGTCAGAGGAGGCACCTGGCGGAAACGCAGGAACGCGGCCACTCGGCTTTGTCCTCCTGGGAAAGTCCCCCTCCACGTCCCACAGTGGGTGGCGGGCTCCACTGAGGGAGGAGCGTCCCTTCACCACAGAGCCGCCCTGAAAGAAGCCCGGGCAGGAAAGGTTCCGTCCTGTCCTGTGGGCGCAGGAGGCCGAATGCCTGTCATTGAAGGAAATGCGGACACGTCCCCTTCCCTCTCCCGGGTTCCCGGGGCCTGACTGCTCCTCCGCATGATTACAAAGCCCTGCTCCTCCCAGCTCCTCGCCCCAAAGCCCTGCTCCTCCCAGCTCCTTGCCCCAAGCTGCACCTGCAAACGTGCCCCTTGTCAGGGCCCTGCCGGTTCACAGCCGGTCCCGGCCGGCGTCCAGGGTGCCCGGCCCACACTCATTCTTTCAATAACGGTGCCCGCTCTACCGCATCCCCGGCGGGATGCAGGCGGGCTGGTTTGTCACTGGCCCGAGGGAGATGTCAGAGGATTCCTCTGTTCATTGAGGGGAGAAGGAGAGGAAGGGAGGGGAGGGGGGCGAGGCGAGGCTCCTGCCACTGCTCCTGCCACTACTCCCCACACACCCTCTCCTCCAGCTCTTCACCTCGGGGGATGTTGCTTGCAGGTGCTGTGGCCTTCCTGTCGCTCCTGCAAATTAACTGCCCCTTTTCCCAGTTTTAACGAGGCCGGTCCAGTGTAACAGTGAAATCCGGAGAGGTTGCACATCTCTGTTTTGTTTTTTTTTTTTTCCCAGTCAACAAAACAGAAACTTTATTGAGGCCCCAGCATCACAGGGTTCAGGTAGAAGGCAGCCCTGTGGATCCAAGGAGTTGGTGGAGGGACCTTATTTAACCTTCTTCTTGGGGCGCAGGTTGTTGGTGTGGCCACACTTCTTCTTGCGGCAGTTGACAGCACGGGGGTGCAGGTGGGCATAACACTTGCGGCAGATCATCTTGTCGCAGTTGTACTTTTGCGCAAGCTGGCGGAGGGAGGGGTCGATGATGCCACCCCTGAGACGCAGCACCAAGTGCAGGGTGGACTCTTTCTGAATATTGTAGTCTGAGAGAGTGCGACCATCCTCTAGCTGTTTGCCCGCAAAAATCAGACGCTGCTGGTCAGGTGGGATGCCCTCCTTGTCTTGGATTTTAGCTTTGACATTCTCAATGGTGTCACTGGGCTCAACCTCAAGGGTGATGGTCTTGCCAGTCAGGGTCTTCACAAAGATCTGCATCTCTGCGTCTGCTCCCGCTTGACCCCGATCCGACGCGAACCCGCACGGACCGCACATCTCTCTTTTAAAGTGCTCTGCACGTCATTATTTAATTGTGATTTTTTAAACATAAGGCTGCATGAAGGTGCTTGGGGGAGGGACCTCCTTCTCTTTGAACAGAGTAGGCTTCTTAAATCACGAGGGGTGAGGGTCCCAGATTTAACAAGTGCAAACGCAGGACGGCCGGTTACATTTAAGTTTTCAACAGACACCGAACAGCCTCCTGACGTGTGTCTTGTACAATAGTTACAGCGCCTGGCAGCTCCGAGGGCCCCACGGTAAGAGGATCTGGCCATGGACCTGGAAGGGTGAGCCTCGGGGCACCCACACAGGAGAAGTTTAAGGAAAGAAGATAAAGAGTTAGAGGAGCTGATGTTTGTAAGGGCAGCTTCTGGAAGATGTCAACCTACAGTGAAGTCAGCGATTCCCGAACTTGTCCCGCCCAAGGAACCCTTATTAGATCCTTCAGGATGACCCCTTGGCAAGGTGTATACTGTCTAATGACCGTGGTGTACACCTGCAGCTAATAGCCCGTGTGTGTCAACTGAAAGAGAAAAACAAACAACAGTGCAAAGCAAAGAGTCCCAGAGGCGGGAAAACAACAAGAGGTAAGCCCTCCACGGCCTGCCAGCCCTCTGAGCAGCGCCCAGTTCCATGGGCTCATCCGCACGCGATCAGGGCGTCCGGTTGGCATGAGTCAACGCTCATGGCAAAGCCGTTGTTGACAGTCACCGGCGTTGCTATGGCTCCAGCCGGAAACAACTTGAAGCAGCCTGTGTGGACACGTGTGGGTGTACAGACCGCCACCCCCCCAATATTCTCCACCACGGACAACAGTTCCAGGACCTTAAAGGACCTGCATGAGAACCTCAACTTCATCCTGGTGACGGGGGCCACGTCAGATAGAGCACGGGGTGCTGTGTTAACACTGTAGCTACAGTCAGCAGCTCCATGTGTTGGCATGATTTCCTCCTTCCTCTGAGCAACAAATCGCTGGAGAAAAGCTTCGCTTCCGCCTCGCTCAGTAGGACTGGCTGATGCCTGTGTCCCCGCCTGGGACGCTCACCAGCAGATGTGATTGCTCAGGTGTGTGATGGGGGAGGGGGGACCGGCTGGTGCTTAAAAAAAACAACTGTGCGGGGTGGAGTCAGAAACTCCGTTCACTGAATAACAGTTATAACCAGGAAATAATTAATTTGATAGAGAAAAATCCAGAGTCAGCATAAATAGCTTTAAACTGCAAAATAACCTGACTCCCAACTTAATTGCTTGTGTAATTAGAGTTAATTGCAGAGTAGAGGTTTTGTTAACATAGTAAAATCCTATTAAAAACAAAAAAAAACAACACCAACCGCAGTGATTAGGAAGCTAGCCGGAGCATTTAAAGTCGTTTGATTTTAGCGGTGGTGACAGGCCAGGGACCTGGGCTTGTGTGTGCCCCGGGCAAGTCCTTGTACCCTGGAGTCCTGCTCCTCTCGGTGGCGACAGCACTTTCTTCTGCAAAGGGCTTGTTGTTGTTTTTTCTGAGAGTTAAATGAAGCCTGGTGGGCAGAGTGCTACGGGGTGCCTGGCGCATCGGAGGGCGGAGGGCGTCTGTAAGTGTGGCCACGACAAAGGTCCCTCCCACTGAGGTGCTCACTCTCTTGTCTGACTTCCCCACCACGGGAGAGACCAGCCCGGCAGAGCCGCCCTCCACACCCCTCCCCTTCCCCACCCCCTCGCTCCTGCTCCACGGGGTGAATGACATCCTGGGGGTGTTCTCATTGTCCTGTTCCGTCTGCCCCTCCGTTCATGGGGAGCCCTTCCGTTGTGTGTTTCGTGGGCTGTTCCCAGGAGACTGGGTGCCAGCAACAGAGCGCACAGGGCCAGGAGCCGGGGAGCTCAGTGCCGACCTAAAGAGCTGGACAAGGAGGCTGAGACAGACCCCCAAGTCCGAGCATGCGCCCCAGCAGCACGGTGTGGTGGAGGCTTTGTTGTTGCTTTAATTGTGGTAAAATATGTCTATAACGTAAAATTCATTCAGTGCCAGTAAGTACATTCACACTGCTATACACCCAATCCCCAGGGAAATCAGAGCCCCTGTACACTGCTGGTGGGAATGTAACGGACTCTATGCTCACTGATCAACCGCTCTCCATCCCCGCCCAGGCCGGCACCACCCGCCCTCCTCTGTCTCTGCGACCTGGGCCACTCGTCAGTGGAGTCCAAGGAGGTAGAACCGTACGGTCTTTGTTGCTTGCGACTGGCTTACCTCACTCAGCCTGATGTCTCAGGGTTCGTCCATGTTGCAGCAAGTGTCAGAGTTTCTTGCTTTTAATGCTGAATAATATCCCCTGTAGGGCAAACCGTCTTGTTTATCCATCCATCTGTCAATGGGCCCTTGGGTTGCATCCACCTTTTGACTCATGTGAATGTTACCATGAACCTGGGTGTGCAAACATCTCTGAGTCCCTTCTTAATGATGCTCTTTTACTTTCACATTTTAGCTTGGAGGAAAGTTTGAGTTTGGCACATTTTAAAAAATATATTTTTATTGACTTCAGAAAGGAAGGGAGAGGGAGAGAGATAGAAAATCCATGATGAGAGATGCTACCCACTGAGGATCAAACTTGCAACCCGGGCATGTGCCCTGACTGGGAATCGAACTGCAACCTCCTGGTGCATAGGTCGATGCTCAACCACTGAGCCACACTGGTGGGGCTGTTCTTAATTCTTTTATACACATATTAGAGGCCTGTACATGACATTCGTGCACTCGGGGGGTGGGGAGGGGTGTCCCTCAGCCTGGCCTGTACCCTCTCGCAGTCCGGGTCCCCTCGCTCCTTACCACCCGCCTGCTCACTGCTCCTTACCGCTCAGCTCGCTTCTCCTTAGTGCTGCCATGGAGGCGGAGGCCGGAGAGGCTCCCGCCACTGCCCTGCACTCACCAGCTGTGAGCCCGGCTTCTGGCTGAGCAGTACTCCCCCTGGGGGAGCGCACTAACCATCAGGGGGCAGCTCCTGCATTGAGCGTCTGCCCTCTGGTGGGTAGTGCACATCATAGTGACCGGTTGTTCTGGTCACTCTGCCATAACGGTCGCTTAGGCTTTTATTATATAGATATATATACCCAGAACTGGAATTGCTGGATCATATGGTGGTTCCATTTTTAATTATTTGAGGAATCGCCACACTATTTCCCCAACACCTGCACCATTCTACTTTCCCGTCACCAGTGCACAAGGGTCCCAGTCTCTCCGCGTTCTGGCATGGAAGCATCTGAGTGTTCTGAAAGCCCACGGAACAGGGAGGGGAGAAGGCAAGGGTATCGCAATGATTAATTTCTGAACTCAGTCAAGTGTCTAAACTGCTCATAGGGGTGACTGGGCAGGTGAACTGGGATGAAAGCTCTTTGAAAGAAGGGTTATATTTTATGTGTCTTTGTATTGCCGGGCTCTCAGTGAATATTGAGTGACTGACCTGAGTGGACAGGAGTGTTTGTGCGTTAGGCCATGGAGAAAAGTGTGGTCCGTTTTCTCAGCCTTTGGAGGGAATGTCATTCTGTGGACAGGCAGCGTCCAGGGAGGCTCCTCCTACTGAGTCCTGTGGGGCTCATCCTCGTAACTGGCAGAGGGCCAGGCCAATGGCGGCCCATCCACAGATGGTGCTGGAGTGAATACACCATCTGCAAGAACAAACAGGGCCAGTGGGACCGTGGAAGCTGCCCCCAACCTGTCTTTGCATGCCTACCGACTTCTTACTGTTTTCTGGACATGGTGGTTGATGCATTGTAGGGACTCTGGATGTTAGTTGTTGTTGTTGTTGTTGTTTTTAATGTGGGGTTGCTCATTGAGCGTTGCTTGTCACTGCAGCAAAACCTAGCCCATTCTTGCTAACACAAAGCCCATCACTGAGCTGGCCTGTGGTTACAGCACTTGCAGGTCGCTCTGGCTCTGCCAAGGTTGATGCTAATCCGGGGCTTTGTCCATGGTCCTAGGATGTGGCCCCTCCTTAGGACCTGGTATTTCCTTCTAAGACTCGTCCTTTCTGGGGGTCTCCACTTTATGGGGGTGCTCATGAGGTCTTTCCATCTGACGGGACCAGAAGTCAAGCTCCTCTCTGCTCGGCCTGTGGACTCTGGCCTGTGTGTGTGTGTCCAGTCTGTCCTTGGCCAGGGAGACGCCCAGCAGACCCTCCTCATCCCCTCCCCTCCCTCCGGTACCCTGGCCTGCAAACCCCAGTCCCATCTGTAGCTGAAAGCTGGTCACTATCCCCGCCGTTCAGGGAGGTTGTCTTGCTACTACCATGGACAGTGCCCCAAAGGGGGACCCCAGGCAGAACACCAACCAGGCTGACTTCGCACGGTTTTCTTTTCTCAAGGGCCAGGGGCTGCCCGCTGTCCAGAGCCTGAAAACGGCCGCTGCGTGCGCTTTGTACAGCGCGTGGCTGTGCGTGGCTGTGCGTGGCAGGAGCCCAGGACCAGTTCCTCCACCCACGGAAATGGGAGGCTCCTCCCTCCTCTTCTGGGTCTCACATCGTCAGTGCTGTGTACCAGTAGAGCCGGGTTTCCTCCTTTAGGGCCCAAGATGGGCTTATACCTCCTGTCCCCTTAGTCAGTCACCGGCATGTCACTGTCCTGGCTAAACAAACGTAATCGGAAGTGGCTTCCCTCCTGGGTGACAGCTTTCACAAGCCACCGTGCATTTCACCAGGTCCCAGTCCCTGCCTCAGCGATCGGTTTACACCAGGTGGTGGGCACCCTGTCAGCCCGCATCCCGACAAGAAATATGATGCAGGACAGACTCCCCTAAACTCCCCCGAGGTAAACTGTAGTGTGAAAACTAAATCTTAGGTTTTTTTATAAGCTCCTGGGATTTGGAGGGTTGCTTGTCACTGCAGCAATACCCAACCTATTCTTACTAATGAAAAGTCCCATCATGTCTGCTTCCCGAATTGCTCTCTTCTTCTTCTCCGCCCCGACTTGACCCTCACTGTCTCCCCTCTCCCTCCCATCTTCAGGAGGTCCCTCGTGGCTGCTCTTAAATAAAAATCGGGCCCTATTACTCCTTCTAATTACACATCTGGGGCACCTCCCCACTGCCCTGAAAACTACATGTTTGCCCTGGAATTCAAGCCTCACCATGATCGGGCTGCAACGTGTCATTGCAGCCTTAGGTCCAGCCAACCCACCGTCGTCACACAGTCACAGGAAGCCGTTGTCCCGCCCTCAAACACAGATGCCCTCCGCCTCCCTGGGCTTCGGCGTGCTGTTTCTATTGCTGATCCCACTTCTTTCTCCTCGGCAGAGTCATCCCTCGGGGTGCAGCCTTCCTATTTTATGATATCAGCGGTTACTCCGGGAGCACCAGCTGAACTCAGTCCTCGTGTGTAGTATATTCTGCCTGCACAGTGATTTTTTTTCTAAACGGAATTAGCTGTCAAAGTGTTGGCAGTAGGAACTTTCATGCACACACAGAACCACCCTGGGCCACTTTTTAAAAACCAGAGGATCTGGCTGCCCCAGCTGCTTTCCTGCGTGGCCCCATCAGGGAGAGCCCGGCCCTGGTTCCCTTCTCGGTGGGGCATGGGCTCTGATTTGCAGGTCGTTCCACACGGTTCATTTCGTCCACTCGCAGCCACCTGGCCATCCCCCTGGGAGTGGCAACTCCTGAAATACAGTGACCTGTTTACGTCCCTGTCTCTTCACTAGATTGTTGTCCTGGAGGCAAAACTGTCTTTGATTCATGCCCAGATCCCTTCTATCTATTACAGTCAGAGCACTTAGTAGGCACACACGCACACATGCACGCACGCACACACGTATGCAGGCACGCACACACACGCACACACAAGGGTGATCACTGTCTTCCTGTCCTGCAGTCTCCAAAACTGGGTCCCTGCCTATCATTTGAACATGTCGACAGCCCCTGTTAAGCCTGTGATGAAGGAATACGGGAGGAAGCCATGTGGACGCCGAACCAGGAACGTTGGAGAGGACCAGGGCACGCCATCTGAGCCCTGCTTTCCCCGTAGCCACGGGATCCGGGCTCAGCGGCTCAGCCTAGCGGCAGAATGTCCCCGCATCTCTCTGTGTGTCCGTCTTTGTCCCTTTTTCTCTCTTACACACCCAGCCCCCGCCTCCCTGTGTGCGCCCACACACATCTGCCCCTCTCTCGGATTCCCCGATCAGCCGTCACCTGACTGGGTGTGCCATCCAAGGCTGTCTGCACGTGGAGAAGGAAGGCGAAAGACAGTGTATGAGCCTAGCTAGTTTTTCATCTTTTTTTTGGCGCATAAAGGAGATAAAAAACTAAACAACCTTCACGCGCCTGAACACGGAGCCTAGACAGCGCGGGGAGGCCGTGGGGCTGTTCCACACCCGGGTGGCAGGACCCAGCCCACCGACCCGATGCCAGGCTGTGGGTCCCCCTTGGCTCTTACTCCCGTTTGCTGCAATTAAGGCCAGACGTTTTTTTAATTACCCACTTTGCCGTCTGGACTCGAAGCAGTGGAGAAGAGGGAGACAGCAGTTGTTTTTGTGTTTTCTTAAATCTCAGGATCTATTTTTATCTTCCTCCGGAGCCTTTCCCATTCCCTCGGGGCGATGTGTGAAGTGTTACATAATGAAACCATCACATGTGCGATGGCGTTTCCCTCCTCTGCCTGGGTGGGAGGGGAGGATTGGGGGCAGGGAACGAGACTTTCACAAATGAGACAGATGAAGTGTGACCTTCCATTGCCCAAATGGTGCTAATACACTGGAGAGGCGTCTACAAGGACCAGATAACGGCGGCCTGCAGGTCGCAAAGGCCTACTTGGTTTCCCACCTTTTTTCTTGAAATAAAAAATACTAACATAACACTGACCTTCTTGACCATTTTTCAGGGTCCAGTTTGGTGGCATTGAGCACGTCCACCATGTTGTGCAGCCGTCACACCATCACCTCCAGAACATTCTCTTCTGCCCAAACCGAGACTCTGCCCCAAGAAACACTCCCTCCCCCCTCCCCTGCCGCCCTAGTCCTGTCTCTGCACATCTGACTGCGCTGGGGACCTCGTGCAAGCGGAATCGCACAGTATTTGTCTTTTTGTGACCAGCTTGCTTCACTCGAAGTTCATCCACGTTGTGGCGTGTGTCGGATGTCCTTCCTTTTGAAGAAGGAATAAAATGCATACGTATTCCGTGTGTACGAGACACATTTGCTGACCCGCTCACCTGTGGCCGGACACCTGGGGTGCTTCCCGTGTTCCAGCGGATGTGAATAACACTGTTAGGTGTAGACGTGCAAATATCTCTAGGAGTCCCTGCTTCCAGTTCTTGGGGGGTGTGCCCAGGGGGGAAGGCAGATCATGCGGTCATTCTCCCTTTAACTCTCTGAGGCGCCTCCATGCGCATCAGCAGCACCCAGGGGCCCAGCGGCTCCACGTCCTCATCAGCTCAGCTCTCGGCTTTGTTTTGTTTTGTTTTGTGTTGTTTTGTTTTGTTTTTGATGGTAGCTCCCCTGCTGAGTATGACGTGGTAGGTAGCTCATTGTGGTTTTGGTTTGCATTTCCCTAATGATCATGATATTGAGCATAGTTTTGCGTGTTTATTAGCCACATGTATATCTTCTCTGCGGAGTGTCTTCAAATCTTCTGTCAAAGGCACTTTAATATATTTTTTTTTATTGACTTTAGAGACAGAAGAAGGGAGAGGGAGAGAAAGAGAGAGAAACATTGCTGTGAGAGAGAACCATTGATCGGCTGCCTCCTGCACGCCCCCTACTGGGAATCAAGCTGCAATGGGGCATGTGCCCTGAAGGGGAATCGAACCGGTGACATTTTTGTGCATGGATGACCCTCAACCACTGGGCCACATCGGCCAAGGCTCAAAGGCATTTCTTGTTTAATAGGTCTCTGCTCTAGGGTAGGGCAGTCAGAGGAGAAAGGGACCGAGGTGTGCTGGGCACTCCACTCTGCGTGCCAGCTCCCACCCCGGCTCCGGGAGTTCCAAGATCAGCTCATCAGCGGGGCAGGGAGGTCCCGGGAGGGGGGGGCGGGGGTAGCTCCAGACAAGGAGCCTCGTCAAGGTGGGTGGCAGGTGGCAATTCAGAGGGGACCCCAGGGAGCAGCTTGCAAGAGGCCCGTGGAACGTAGACTGGACTCTAAAGCCACGGATCTCCCTGTTCTTCTGCTTCATGTGTCAGCGAAGTGACGCTTTAGGGTTCCTGACACTACTTTCCTCTAACATGTCCTCCCTCCTTACAAGCCTGTGTTCCCGGATGCCCACGTTCGGGTGGTGGGAAGAGGCTGGAGGGCCGTGTCTTTGTCCCGTGGTCCCTGGAGGGCTGGGTGTGATGGTCACTCCGCTCCTCCTCCTGTGACTGGCAGCAGCTGGGGCGGGAACGGACCGGGCTTTCGCGTTCCTGTGGGAATTGGCAGAGGGCACAGGGCGAGCGAGGCAGGGTGTGGGAGAGGGCAGGCCCAGCGCCCTGGGAGAGGTCGCCTCATTCCTCAGCTCTGCCCTGGTCTCCGGTTCCTCTCCCCGGAGCTGTCCACGGCCTGCTGTGCTTGCCGGGGGCCATGGGTCAGACACTGCACAGGGTCCGCAGGGCAGGGCAAGGTGCCCACAGGAGGGAGGGGTCCAATGTGTGTGCTTGCTTTCCCTGCACCATGGCCCGACTCATTGGCACTCAGCAACAAGCCCCAAGGCAGCTTAGCTTCCTTCTCGGCTCATTAGCTTTTCAGCACGGCCTTTTCTGTAAACCCAACGTGGTTTTAACCATTTGTTTTTTTTAATGGTGTCTTCGGTTGTATTCTTCCCATCCAGGCTCCCTTCATTTGCATATTAAACTCATCAGGCTATTTTTAACTTGCACCAGATAATGTGTTTGCCCCAATTTTTCTTGAAACCTGTGGCCCTTTTTTCTCAACAGTCTCTCTCTCTCTCTCTCTCTCTCTCTCTCTCTCTCTCTCTCTCTCTCTGTCTCTCTCT
>NW_006292094.1:3296225-3300187 GCF_000327345.1 Myotis davidii | reverse complement strand
AAGGGTCCTCTTCCAGAAGCAGCACATCCGTGCCAGTGGCGAAAGGCCACTGTGGCTGGCGCTCAGGGTGGGGGAGACAGTGAGGAGTGGTGGGGAGTGGGCGCCGTGTCCTGTCTCCAGGGGCCCCTGCTGCCAGGTGGGACTGTCGGCCCAGTGTGGCCAGAACTTTTGCTTTTCAGGACAATCAGGAGTTCTGATTTTTATGTAAAATCTCTTGTAAGTAATGGCTAATTAAAAAGGAACTTAAGAGCAAAACCACTGCAGGCCCCAGCAGACCCCTCTGAGGGTCACGTCCACCTTCCAGGCTCTTGCCATGGGACCCTGTAGGCTGCGGAGTGGCATTGCTTCATCTTGAGAGTAACTCTGCCAGATGCAGGGACAGCCCCTGAGTGCACGCTGTCAGCACTTCCCCAGGAAACAGGAGTGCATCTCACTATGTACTGCTCTTTCCGCCCTGAAACTCTCTAGTCCAGCGGTTCTCAACCTGTGGGTCGCAACCCCTTTGGTGATCGAACGACCCTTTCACAGGGATCGCCTAAGACCATCCTGCATGTCAGATATTTACATTACGATTCATAACAGTAGCAGCATTACAGTTAAGAAGTAGAAACAAAAATAATTCTATGGTTGGGGGTCACAACATGAGGAACTGTATTTAAAGGGCCAGAAGGTTGAGAACCACTGCTCTAGTCTGTAATTCCCCTTCATTTCCCCAGCTGCAGGCCAGGGCTTGCCAAAGGTGGCCGTGTAAGAACAGCGTTTTGCCTTATGTTTGCACACTTGTGCACTCACTGCCTTAACACGATTCTCCAAAGAGCCTCATTTTCTCATTGGATAAACTCATTTCGAAGGAACCTGATATCATGATCAAAAACAGAAAACCATAGCTCTGTGTGCGCGTGTCAGTCTTACCCTAAGATTAGCTGCTGTAACAAGCCATCCCTACGCCTTAGGGAAGTTTACTTGGATTTTGTGTTAAAGTTTTGTTGGTGCGAAGTCCACCGCCGACGTTCCTGACTAGGCGCGTGCCCCTAAGCATTCCCCTCCTTCCCGTGAGAGTACCGTCTGTAGGCTGCGGGTGTGAGGTCACCGCGGAAGGAAGAGGGATTTCTTGGGGGAAAGCACACCAGACACTTGGCCACTGTCACCCCAAAGCGACTCACTTCACTCCTGCTCGGGGTTCACTCTGGTCAGATTCCAGGGGGTGGGGGGCATTGTCAGTGGCTGGGTGGTCACTCCCCAAGAGTGACTCTGCCCAGGGAGAGAAGCACAGGCCGCGTGGTCAGTGAGCCGTCTCTGCCACGCCTGCCATCCAAGGCGATCAGAACAAAAACACAGGAAGATCCCCGGCCCGAGTCCCCACCCCCTGTGTCTGCGATCTGTCTTCTGCTAGGGTCCAACCCCAGCAGGTCCAGGGGTCCCCAAAGGTGTGGATGGAGTCGGCAAAGAAGGAATGACATGGAGGCAGCATTCAGTTCATCAGTATAGTTGGGTTCTCTCGCCTGATTCTATCCAGGATCTCCAGCCAGGTTCTGCCCGGGTTCTCTTGCCATGTTCTCTCACTAAGTTCTGTCTCTAGGTTCTGTGGCCAGTTTGAAACAACCTTTCTCAGAGAGGTGACCTTGGTTAAAACACATAGCGCCAAGAAGGTGAGCAAACATTAAGAACAGTATGTCATATACACCAGGTCCCTTAAAACATATGCTGTGCTGAAACATATGCTGTGCAGCGACTGTGTCAAGCAGCAAGGATGGACTGGCTCCTGGCAGTCTTCCCCCTGTCGCATCGGAGAGGCGCTAAGAAGGTTCCCCCATGCCCCCCTTGTCTCTGGTTCCTTGGAGCCTCTACTTCCCCCCAAGTCCTCCCAGGTCTCTGCTTTGGGTGAAGGTGGAGGCAGGGTCTGAAATGAGATGACATAAACCTAGCTAGGCTGCACCAACCCTCACCTTCCTCCTGGCACACCCCCTAACATCAGCGCCCCCGTCGCCCCAGGACCCCACATCCCTCCCAGGAAACATTCCCACAGGCTGAGGAGCCATGGTGCCTGGCCCTCAGCTAAGCCAGTGATGCCCTGGCATCCCCTCCATTCTCTGCCCGCACTGCTCCTCTGAGGCCCCAGGAAGGGCTGGGGAGCATGGCCCCGGGGGCACCTACCGCCGCCCGGAAGCCCCTCCCCCGTGGGGCCGCTGGCACTGCCTCTGTGGCCCTTCCTCATCTCTGTGGCTGCCTGTTCTTTATAGAAAGGGGCCCAGGACTCCAGAACCACGGCCCCTGGCCAGGCTCCCATGACCTAGAGACGTCTCCAGCCCCCCCTCCAACACCCCCCGCATCTGGCCAACCCTGCCGGCAGCTCCCGTCAACCTGGTGAGGTCACTAACTCTAGACCATAATGTGGATGGACACTGGGCCCTGCCTTTCAGCCGTGTGTGCTGTGCCCAGACCCCAGGCTCTCCCTGACCCGTCCATGCCTGTGAGCCCCAGAGCCAGGCCTGCCAGCTGCCCCGCCCCCCTATCCTGCCACCCCCCGCCAGCCAGAGCCATGCCACACTGTGCGGCAGAAGCCACCCCCAGGAGCCTGCCCTCTGCCCCCGGCAGCAGCGGCCAGAGGAATCCCGGCCGGGAACAGCCCTCTCCCGGCAATCTGCGAGGCCTTCCGCAGTGCGTATGGCAGCTCCCTGAAGAGAATGGGAACGGATGGGCTCACTGAGCAGAAAATGCCACAGGCTTCCCGAGCCCAGAGCCCGGCTTCTAAGGGCGGCGCTGGGAGGGGTCCTTCCCTGTCAGGCCACGTGGCTCGCAGGGTCATCTGTAAACACGAGTGTGCCCTCCAGGCAGCTCCCATGTGAGGCAGGGCAGGGCGGCCATGTAGCCGGCGCAGTCACCCCGACCTCGGCCTCCCCCGGGCTCCGCCTACACTCAGCACCCAGCAGCCGGCAGAGGGCCTGCTGTGCGCTCCCGTCCCCTCCTCCCAGGAGAATCCTCTGCTGTGGGGACGGGATAGAAGGTCTGGCCATTCGCAGAATTGTCCCAAAATATGGCCGATACCGTTTCCTCAGTGTTCTCAGCGCGGCAGCCACGTGCTCTGAGGCGGCTGCGGGGCCCTATCATCATAGCAGTGGCCACAGGAAACGCGTGTGAGTGAGCGGGGCAGGGCGCCCACACAGCTGGACATACAGTAGCAGGTGGGGGCCAGGCCCGGCCTCGGCTCAGGGCCAGATCGGCTGGCCCCGGGGCCACGGCGTCAATGTCTCCCAGTCATTGAGCGTTTGGGCTTTGAAAGCTTGAAAGACAAGTTCTTACCACCGGCAAAGCGGGGAGCAGCTCGGCCCCTTCTTCCCAGCCTGCGGGCCGGAGGGAGGGCTCAGCTGCGCCAGGAGGTGCTGGGACACACCAGCGGGGAGCTCTGGGGTTGTCCTAGCGACGGGGAGTGGGCATTGTTAGCTTTTCGTGACCTGAGGCCAGGGGTTGAACCTCTCGCCATGTGTGAGATGGTCCCTCACAATAAAAAGTTATCCCACCCAGCCACTGAGGCTCGGTCTATGACCCAGGAGGTCTCGGTTCGATTCTGGTCAGGGCATTGCCTGGGTTGCGGGCTCTATCCCCAGTAGGGGGCGTGCAGGAGGCAGCCGATCAATGATTCTCTCTTATCATTGATGTTTCTCTCTTCTCCCTTCCTCTCTGACATCAGTAACTAGATATATATTTAAAAACAAAACACAAAAACATGTCCCTCTCCAAATGCCACTAGGACCCGAGAGAAGTGCTGCCGGAGCTGCTATCTGCATGGGGTGAGGTCGGAAGACAATAGGAAACGGAAACGCACTGGGAGCAGCAGAGGCCACCCCCAGAGTCCGGCCCTCGCAGCATTTGGGCGTTCTCTCCCCTCTCGAGTCCCCTGGCGCTGAGTCACCAGGGAGTGCTCCGGGCCCCAGGCTTCCAAAGCATTTTCTCTGCCTGGAGAT
>NW_006292094.1:3294475-3296184 GCF_000327345.1 Myotis davidii | reverse complement strand
CCCCTGCCCTGTCCCCTTTCCCCCTCTCGCCCTGGGCACTTGTTCCCACGATGGCGCAGGAAGTTCACGTCAGAACCCATTAGCTGTGTGAGCCGCAGTGAGAAACAGCCTCCTGATCCCAGATATGTTGACCCTGATTCACGGTGGCGAGAGCTGGCCCTTAACAAACTCCCGTGGTGCCCGCACCCGCATAAACGGGTGCAATGTCTCCGGGAGCGGGGGCAGGACGAAGCCAGGGAGCTCACCAGGCCCAGCTGTCTGGTTTTACTGTCTCTGCTCGCGGTTAGAGTCAGACGCTGCAAAGGGATGTGCCATAAAAAGCAGCCATCGAAAGGGAGCGGCTCTCGAGCTGAACGTGAGCATTACGTCAGCGCTGAACACAAGCAAGCAGTGGAGGCAGGAGAGTGTGTTCTAGGCGGCACCGCATGGGCCACGGCGCGTAGGGGGGGAATGTTTAGAGAATGGGGTTGATGGGTGGTTGTCGTTGGACTGTGTGATGTGAAGAGGGTGGTGGTGGGTGAGGCTGGGGCAAGGGCAGGTCTCATAGATCTTCCCAGTAGAGACCGAGCCCCGTGGACAGTGGGAACCACGGGAAGGCGAGGGGGTGGCTCCCCGCTGGGCGTGGTTCTGGCGGTGGGAGCACTTGACAGGGTCTGGAGACACTGCTGCCACAGCTGGAGGATGCGGTGTTGCTGGCATCTAGTGGGCAGAGGCCAGGATGGTGCTAAATTCCGACCGTGTAGAGCATGGCTCCCCCAGAGCGAGGGATGCTCCAGCCCGAATGGCCGGGAACCTGGTTCAGTGCAGGGAGTCGCCCCATCAGGTGGTGCCTCTTGCTGGTCCCTCCACACCCACCACCAAGACCCGTGGGCTCCTGCAGACGGGGCAGCCCCGCGGGGCCTGGGTTAGAATTGAGCTGCTCTCCCTCCGTCCGTGGGACAGCATGAAGGGGGGTGTCTCACAGGCCTCACGTGGTCCCAGGGGTCACCTGGAGCAGGACGTCCCCACCTTAGGCGAGAGTGGGAGCATCTGCCCCTCAGAGGGCGCCCGGGCAGCCCTGTTCCAGAGACCGGGAGACTCAGGGCCGTTCATTCCCTTGATTTAGAAACCGGAAGGCTCGCCGTCCAAGTGGGAACTTGAGTTTAATGACCGAAGGCCCCGCAACTTGAATACCTGTGCCTTCCTTTCCTCCTGCCCTGAGCTCTCACTCTGGTCAGAATAGGATCATATCATTTCGTCCTCAGCTGCGCGTGGGGTTTGAGAATTCGCTGCCCTGCGTGTGGTTCCCACATGAGAGAGCGTGCCCACTGGAGGAGGCGGTGGGTTTTGACAAGTGGATGGGCCCAGGGGTCTATCACCATAACCAAGACACGGAGCATTGTCACCCAGGACGCGCCCTGTGCCCTGGCCGTCAGCCCTCCCCTCCCAGCCCAGCGCCCGTCTGCGGTGTCGCCAGGGATGCTCTGCTCTGCGGAGTCACCTGTCTGTGCTCCTGGCGCCTGGCTCCCCAGCGCCCGGGCCTGAGTTCACCTTTCCACGGCTGAGCGGTGTCTCTCTGCACGATGTCCCGTGTGTCCATGCATCACCTGTGGAGGGACATTGAGTGCCCTGCGTTTCTGCAGCTGTGGCTCTGAGTAAAGCAGCTATGGACGGTCATGCATTGCTTACAGGTTCTCAATGGTTTCCCATGACGCCTGGAATCAAGTGTA
>NW_006292094.1:3285549-3294425 GCF_000327345.1 Myotis davidii | reverse complement strand
TCCCCCTTGCCCTCTTCCTCTCCCTCTCGCTCACCCTCACCCTTACCCTCTCCCTCACCCTGGGGGCTCCACACCAGCCCAGCACCACTGGCCGCCTGCCTGGGATGCGCATTAACCTTCCGGAATCGTTAAATCAAACTGATACTTGAGTCCTAATCTCCAGTGAAGCATTTTATTTATTTTAATCCCCTAAGCCCTTCAGCTGGACTCTTCCTCGGGGCCTGCCATTCCGGGAGAGCTCGGGCCCCTGATGCCTGTGAGGGAGGTCCCCCAGAGGACAGGGTGCTTAGGGGTGCTTCTGCCCACAGCTCCGCCTGTGGCGGGCATTGTTAGCCCACAGCGACCCCCAGCATGAGCCGCAGTGGGAGAGTCAGGTCTCGTTTGCTGGGATCACAGGCCTGGCCCTCCTCCCGCGCACCAGTGGTCCCGCAGCAGCAATCCCCCCTGGATCGGGTCTCATCTGCAGGGGGCCTGTGAGGCGGGCTGCCCTCTCTGGAGGGAAATGGGATGCGGGAGAGGTGCAGTGCGCCGGCCACCAGCTCCCCTGTGACAGCCTGCCTGTGTTTCCAAGTGGAAATGTTTATCCCGGTGGATCCCACAGGGGCCTTCTGCTTCCCGTCATGGCCAGCACGCCTCCTGGACAGCCCTCCCCCGAAAACAGTGCCCGGGCGCTCTGTGCCCGTGGGTGTGCCCCTGATGGTGCTGGTAAGACCCAGAGGTGCAGCTCGGAGATCCCTGCCCTGCAAACAGGGAGCAAACGCTCCGTCCGTCCGTCCGCACTGGGGGGGGAGCGTCCCAAGCGATCCCTCCCGGGAAGCCGGAGACATGCGGGCACAGGAAACCCACCTCGTCCTGTCCAAGGTGTCCACTGCCAGCGGCCAGCTACCCACAGCTCGGAAACAGGTCGAGGAGGAGGCACGGCACTATATTCAGGAACATCTGACAGCTGTGTCAGGGGACAGTAACTCTATGGCCGCCGCCCGCAGGTCACGCTCGTGGCCGAACAGACTGGCCTTCAGTTCTGCAAGGCGAGGAGAGCGGAGGTGGGGAAGCCACCCCCTTTCAGAAAACTCCGGAGGAGCCGGTCACTGCTGCCCTATGGTCTCGGCCATCCCTCGGCCACGCCCCTGCCCCTGGCTCAGTGGAGGCAGACTCCCCTTCCCTTCCGTTGGCAGCATCATTCAGGATACAGGAGACGGCGAGGCAGCCTCCGAGCCCGCTGCCGCCCAGGACCCTGCAGGCTCCCGCCGTCCAGCACAACCACTCGATGGAAACACAAGCCTTGCTTACAGGAGGACCAAGCGGGACACGAAGCACCGGCCGGCTGCTGGCCCTCTCGGTGCTCCTCACGGGCCTGTGCCAACCACGTGCCACCACCGGCCACAGCTGCCAGAGGGACGCAGGAGCCTCTCCGTCATCGGTGAAGACACTCGAATTCAATCAGCCCTTCCCGGGCCCCGGGAGCCCCCGCCGTCAATGCTCACGGGCACAGGGCAGACCTGGCACCCCAGGAGGGGCCTTGGTGGGGGGTGAGCCCGGCCTGGACCTGCACCCCCTCCAGAGCGATCACAGCCCATCCCCCTCAGTGAGAGGAGCAGCTCCTCTCCAGTGTATGGATCTGGTCATTTCACCGAGAGCGAGAGGCCGCAAGGAAGAAAGACGGGAGGCTGGGCCCGAAGGCGAGGCGGGTGGCTGGCCGAGATGTCCTTCCTGGCCTGGCTGGTGTGGCTCAGCTGGTTGGGTGCGTCCTGGGTACCAACAGGTTGCTGGTCCGATTCCGGGTCAGGGCACAGGCCCGGTTGCAGGCTGGATCCCCATGAGGGGGCGTGCAGGAGGCAGCGATCGATGACTCTCTCTCTCTCTCTCTCTCTCGGATGTTCCTTTCCATCTCCCCCTTCCTCTGAAATCAGTAACAAATTTAAACAGTGTCGGGCAGGGCTCTCTCCTCCTCAGCGGCCTGTGCGGCTCCTGGGCTTTCCCCGCAGTCTAGCTCTGTGGCCGCTGAGTGAGGATTGGAGTAAGAGCTGGAGTGCACGCTGCCGCTGTCCGTGAGGCGGGCTCTCCACGCTCTGTTCTCATGTTCAGTCCGTTCTCCGTTTTCCCGGTGAGTAAGCCAGGGAGCACATACGTCTGCCTGCACCCAGGGCCTGGGCTCCGGGCGTGGGGCCCTGGCTGAGCCTCATGCCCCTCCTCGCGTCTGTCCCGGGGCCTGGCACAGACGTTCAATGTGGAATTTCTGGTTTATCGACCTACCGAGCAACACAACAAAGCACACGTCCCCCAGAGCACATCCTAGCAGCTCCCAGGGGGATGAAGTAGGTCATGGATGGAGCTTGGGGCCCAGCTGAGGTTGGCCAGCCCAGGGCCACCCCAGCCCGCAGGACTGATGTCATGTGGCTCTGCAGGGAGACCTGTGGACAGAGGTCAGCTGCTCGGAGCTGGGCTGAGGTCAGAGCCTCCCTCTGGCCGAGGTCTTAGCATGGCCTGTCTCCCCACGAAGGCCTTATGCACTGTCAGAGAGTGGGGTCGTGGGAACAGAGAGGGAGGGAGGGAGGGAGGGGACAGGTAAGAGGTGTGAGTTAGGAGGTGGCTCACATACTGAGCTTCAGCACTTTGATTTTTAAAAGCATAGCCATTACTTGATGCGTGTGAGGAGCAAGAATCCTGGAGCAGATGAGCCCACAGAACCGTCAGGAAAGGGGAAGTAAGAGACCTAACGCCGAGGAGGGGAAGGCAGGCCTGCAGAGGCCAACCTGGGACCCCACATTTCCCCAAGGGGCTGCCCGGAGCCACAGGGGTGCTCAGCTCTGGATCCACACACTGCCCCGGCCTTCACCTCGCTGTCACCGCCCCATCTTGAGGCTGATTAACTCCAGTGCGCAGCTCTGCCAGCAGCCGAGAACTTAAAACAAAGGGTCTGCACAAAGGAATCCGAGGGCCCCTCCTCCTGCTTCTTTAAAACGATTCCCCCACCGCCACCCCCCACCCCACGCGTAGTCCCTGACGGTTCCTCATAAATCACTCTGCAGAGCCAGCCTGCGGGAGCGAGCCTGCCTGGCTGCCGCTGCGCCCGCTCCCATCTGCCAGTTACGCTCGAAGCCTCTCGAACATGCATTGTCTGGGACGCAACAGCCAATTATGCCTTCAGGTTTTGTGGCATAATATCGCAGAAACCAGCAATTACAGAATCAGAGTGGCATCAAATGGGGTAGCGGGAGTGAGTCCCGATTATTCTTTAAATAGCAGTTACATGAACTCATAATAAATAGGTATTAAGTGGTAAATGTATGATAAGTAATTCTTGACAATGCAGTTACCCAAACAGAAGAGGGAAGCGTGGCAAAATGGCACTGTCAGCCTCTTCCGTGGGCAGCGCTGGCGACCCAGAGCCGTGGCGGGACGTGGCCTTTGTCCCCGAGGCGGCGGCAGCGGCGGCACAAACGTGCAGCTGGTTCCTGGGGAGAAGGTGGGTTTTCAGGAGAGCAAAGACTCCCCCCGGGTCAGAACGTGGCCGACCAGAAAATTCCATGACAGTGAGCTCTGCTGAATGCACAGCCATCGAACCACACACGCATTGAGGAGTCCCTACCGTGAGATAACATGCGTGTTCGTGGGTAGCCTGGTGCTTGGCCAATGGCAGGTGCACAGACATGTTTGTGGAACCGCCGGGCACATAGAGACAGGGCTGCTGTGTCCGCTGTGTGGGTTGTGCCCTGCGCGGTTCTAGGGAGGAACGCCCGCTGGCCTACCCTTGCGTAGACTGACTCTAGGTTTTTCCCGTGGACGCGCTCTGGCCAATGGGACCATGAGAAGGTGATGCGGGAGCAATACCCGGGGCAGGTACAGGACGGCCTGGAGAGCTTTAGGGTGAGTTCGTGCACCTGTGAGACACCCCGAGGTAAGATGACTTCCGAGTGTTGAGCAGAAGGGAGCAACGAAAGATGCACTGCAGCGAGAGTAGTTCCAGGGGGTGGGGGCACTCAGGGGGGCCTTTCTGAGAAGGGGATGTTGGAGCCGAGCCTTGAATGTCAAAAGGTACCTGATCTGGGGGGAACGTGTCCCAGGCAGAGAGAACAGAAGTTACTTGAGGAGGACAAATGTGGGCCTCAGAAAGAAGGCCAGGGTGTCTTAGAAATAGAAAGAGGGGAGACAATGGTGTAAAATTAGGCCTGAGGGGTTAGGAAGGTGCCAGAAAATGTAGGGCTTTGGGGCCAGGAAGAGGAATTTTGAGGACCTAGTAAATAAGCGTATTGAATACCTAGTAAATAAATGCCTAGTAGTGACCTAGGCATTACTAGTGGTCGGCAAACTGCGGCTCGCGAGCCACATGCAGCTATTTGGCCCCTTGAGTGTGTCTCTTCCTAAGCCTTAGGAGTACCCTAATTAAGTTAATAACAATGTACCTACCTATATAGTTTAAGCTTAAAAAATTTGGCTCTCAAAAGAAATTTCAATCGCTGTACTGTTGATATTTGGCTCTGTTGACTAATGAGTTTGCCAACCATTGACCTGGGAAATAAGCAGGAGCTGTCACATTTCTAATCTCATGTCCTCTCGGCAGGATCCTGCTAGTTTGGGACTTAGGTTCCCACTTTATGTGGTTCCTGGCACAGATCAGGCACCCAGGCGATATTTGTGAGGAGAAAGAATGAAGGAAAACATAAATGAAAACAAGGGATAGACGGAGGCACAAGCTCAGAGCTCTCCCTCTCTCTCTCTTTCTCTGAAATGCCCGCCGTGGGCTGGAAGAGGGTGATAAAATTGTCATCCAACGATCGAAGAGCTTCTTCGGGCTCACCGAAACTGCAGAAGTTTCTTAATTCAAAGCGATATCCTGACAGCAACGATTCTGAGAGAAAGAGAAGTCACTGCAAAACACAGGCTATGACAGACTTTGAGTTGAATGCAGCCCAGCAGCCCACAGCACTCCTTTGGCTAATTGTGGGCGGAATTATTTGAGCAAAACATTTTGTGCCTACAAGCAGCTGCAGGTGCAGGCAAGGAAGCTTCAGGAACCTTCGCCAAATATGGTCCTTCAAGTTCCCCCAGACGTTGGCACCGGTTCCCTTCCCTGGCAGTGTCTTCAGTCCCCGCTGTGACAGCGGAAACGCTGTGCCGGCTGTGAAGATTTTGGCAAGTGTGTCCACTCGGGCGAATTCCCGCCTCCTTCCCTCTCAGCAGATGCGAGAACACAACTGAATGAATCTCCGAGTCTCTTATTTCAGGGACTTCTTAGATCAAGCCCAGAACTTCAAGAGTCCTCTATCCTTTGTACCATTCATTCAACCCATGTTTTAAAAACCTCCAAGCACTGTGTAGGCAGCCAAATGGGCACAGTTCTGACCCTCAGAGAGCTAACAGCTAATTATGTAGGCAGTTGTTAAGTAGTAATTATGACAAAGGCTATGAGTAATAAGTGCAGAGTGCTGAGAATGGGAGATGCTAACTTCAGCAAAAAGATCAGAGAATCCCCTGGGGAGACACATTTTGAACTGAGTTTGGGACAATGAATAGAAATGAACCATGTGTACCCGATTAGTTTAGTAAGACATGGAGACCATTCTAAACAACGGGACTTAAAAAATCCTGGAGCGGGGAGGATGTGGTGCATTGGAGAAGTTGAAAGACCAGTGTGGCTGGAGGTTAGGTTAGGAAACGAAGGAGAACCTGTAAAGATAAAGAGAGGAGGCATATCCGTTAGGGTATTGTGGGTCATGTTGAGGAGTTAAACGCTTTATCTGGAGAGTGATAGAATAGTAGAGTGAGAGCTAGCTATGCTACCTATAGCTTCAAAACAAATCAGCCCACATCTCAGTGGCTTAACAGAATGATCAATTGTAAATCACCTGTTTATGGATCATCTTGGAATGACTGATCTAGTTGTGCTGAGTTGCTTATGGCTGTGCTCACCAGGACTTACCTGTGTTTGGTTGATCTTGGTTGTGCTTGGTTGATGTTGGCTGTGCTTGGTTATTCTTACCTATTCTTGGCTGATGTTGGTTGCACTTAGCTGTGTTTGGTTGATCTTGGCTGTGCTTGGCTGATCTTGGCTGTGCTTGGCTGATCTTGGTTCATCTTGGCTATTCTTGGTTGATCTTGGTTGTGCTCAGTTGTTCTTGGTTGTGCTCATGTGCCTGCAAGTCAGCTGGGAGCTCTACTCTAGGATGAGCTTGGCTGGAGCATCTTGCCTGGAGAAGTCTCATCACCATAGGATCAGGGTACTAGCCCAGGAAAGTCTACTCCTAACAGGGCCTAGAAATCGGCCTGTAATATATCCTGAAACTTATTTATCATCCTGAGCCTCCCTCCCCAACCACAACAAAACTCAACAATCTTTACTCCTCTATTGTCAATTTTCAAAACCATCCCCTCTGTCTATTTTACTCCTTAGTTTCCATTTCTGTCATCTCCTCTCTGAACTACCATAATTGTCCTAACATCCCTTTTGTATCTTCTCCTCCCATCTACCTTCCACATTGTCCTCAGAGAGGCTTCTACCTAATCTCTCCCACAAGATAAGGTCCCCCCCCTCCTTGGCTTGCCATTCGAGGCCCTTAAGATGGTGCCATATTTTCTCTCATGCTCATTCATGCTCCACACTCTCTGCCCCATAAGTCTGTGATCCAGACACAGCTGAGCCCTGCCTATCCCTTCACTCTCGTGTGTTTCTGTGCCATCTGGGAAGCAGCTCATCCTTCGAGACCCAACTCAGCAGTCACCACCCACTTGCTATTGCCCATCCTCCAGGGAAGAACTATCGGTCCTTATTCCAGTCCCGTCTCCTCTTACAGAGTTGGGGGTGTACCTCATTCTTGCCCAGGTGCAAGGTAAATTGGGTGTGAGAAGAAAGTATTAAAGCTTCACTTCTACTGATTTTGACTAGTATGCTTTAAATTTTTAGATTTCTTGGCATATGTTATAATACACTTGTGCACTTGGGGGGCTGGGGGGGGGGGGTTGTCCCTCAGCCTGGCCTGTGCCTTCACGCAGTCTGGGACCCCTCGGGGGATAACAACTTGCTGGCTGAGGCCCGGTCCCCAGGGGATTGGGCCTAAGCTGGCAGTCAGACATCCCTCTGGCAGCCCGGGAGCCCTTGGGGGATGTCCACTTGCCAGCAGGGAGCAGGTCTAAGCTGCAGTCGGACATCCTTAGTGCTGCTGAGGAGGAAGGAGAGGCTCCCACCATCACCACTGTACTGGCAGCCATCAGCCTGGCTTGTGGCTGAGCAGAGCTCCTCCCAGGTGAGAGTGTGTGTCATAGTGACCAGTCATTCCCAGTCAGATTCCTGTTAGAGTCAATTTGCATATTACCCTTTTATTATATAGGATTAGTGTAGGAGTAAAAGAATATAATTTACAAATAATACATTAAAATAATTATTGAAGATGCATGCTCAAAAATTTTTTATAGGTTGGTGTGCCCCCAAAAAACAATGTTTGGAGACCACACTTCTTGACAATACACTCCTGGATAGATGGGACCTCAATATCAAAACCAGACTTGAAGTCACTACGTTTTAAATGGCAGCCAGAGCACTCACTGCCTGCCCCCCCTTTCCTCCCCCCCACCAACCCCAGGAGACTCTCGTTGCCACACTGAGCAAAGCTGTCAGCTAGAAAGTAGAAGGCCTTCTGTGCCCCTTCCTCAGAGAGCTCTTGAGGAAGGCTTCATCGAACATTGTCATCTTCCTTCAGTGCCTCCCCGCCCCCGCCCCCGTGGGGCTCCCTGGGACCCATCCTTGACCTTGCCCTCTTTTCCCAGGCTCTCTCTCTGCATCCCTGCTAGCTGTTGTGGGTGGATTGAGGCTTTGTGTTCCTCAGAGTCAACATCGGTCACGCCTGGGATCCCAGGGAAAGACGAAGTGGGTTCTTCTCCTTATGAAATGTTCTAGAAGGCTTGTTTATATAAGGAAAGGCCACCGAGTTCTGGTAAAAGCAAGCATGGTTGAGAGAAGGAGTCTGGATTTAGGCTGTTGGCCATACAAATAATCCTATTTCGAAAGGCTTTCCCCCACCTCCCAGGCCAGTAGACTGGCCTCCTGGTTGCCAGAAATGGAGGTGATCACTGCAGTGTCTTGTCACCAGGACAAAGGACTTTTACTACCTGTAACAGCGAGAGCTGACAGCTCAGAAACATAGTCTGTTTCTCACAATAGCAGCAGCAGTTTAGCGTTTCCAAATAACGCTGAGTGCTGGGCACCCTGCTGCCTGCTCCTCACCGTGACCTGGACATCGATGTTCTCATTGTTCCCATTGGACGGATTAGGAACCTCAGAGCTCCGGCGGCCCGTGCAGGGCCACAGCACCAGCCAGCGGTAGAGCCAGATGAGCGCCCAGGTCTGTCTCTCTACAGTGAATACCTTCAACCACCTGCCAAACAAGGTCTCAAAATAAACCAATTAATCCAAAGGAAGGGGCTGGCTGAGAACATTAAGGCTCTCTCCCTGTTCTAAAATTACATGGGAAAATATTCTGGAATATTATGTAATGTGTTCTGAAGCCAAAGAACAAGGTCTCTGTCTAGCAGCCGCTGCTCTGGAAGCTCCGTGCTCAGCCCCCCATGGAGGCAGCCAGATGCCCCAGGACGCCCTTCAGATCACATGTCACTTCTTAAAGCAAAGCGCCGGAACCCACGGTCACACCGAAGACCGCAGCGTTCCCACCAGGAGGACATGCGTGACTCGGCTCTCTTCTCCTTGCCAGATGTGGAAACGAGTGTCTTAATCTGGGAAAGTTTTTTTTATCATTGCCCAAGATGACTATGGTAGCTTTTCTTTCTTTCTTTCTTTTTTTTCTTTTTCTTTTTTTTTTTAGAAACACAGGCTCATTTTTAGAAAAGAAAAAAATAACAAGGATTGCATAATGACTGCGGGGAAA
>NW_006292094.1:3285148-3285487 GCF_000327345.1 Myotis davidii | reverse complement strand
GGGGACGGGACTTCACTTAAATACCAGTTTTATTTCGTTTCCACAGGGGAGATCATTCCTATGGAGGTGAATCTAAATTTTTAATTTATTTGATGTAACAAATGTTATATCACATAAATATTTCCAGAGATTTCATGATCAAAAAGAACAAAGCCAAAAAAATGTTAATAGAATATCTAATTGAAAAGGAATGACATAAGCCAGGGTCATTCACTAGTAAGAGGAAAATGGGGGCGGGGTGGGGGGGGAAGGATAAAAGGAATTGATGACAATCTTGGACACCTGGGTATTTTTCCTTAATTTGTAGGTTCTGGGTCACCCCCTTCTCTCTGGCCGTTC
>NW_006292094.1:3283745-3285044 GCF_000327345.1 Myotis davidii | reverse complement strand
CTGCCCCCCGCCTGCCCCAGCATGGCCTGAGGTCCATCCTTTGCACAGCTCTCTGCTCTGCCTCTGTCCAGCAGGGACCCTGCGCACTGCCCTCGTTCCAGGTTGCATCTCCATGTGCAGGTGCTACTCCCCTCCGCCCCCCCCCCCTCTTTCAAGCTCTAGCCTCCTGTTTCCTATCATTCCCTGATTTATCCAACAAACGCACTCAGTTATTTAACGAATGAAATTTCGAGAGCCTTGGATGGGGCAGGCATTGTTTAGATGTTGAAGAAACTGGTGATGGGGCAGATAAAAATCCCTGCCTTTGTGGCAAGAGGCAGACCAAACAGTAAGTTTAAGTCAAATCCAGAGTTTGTTTGGTGGCAAAATATGGTACATAGGGAAGGGAAACCTGGCATATTGGGATGAGAGTGGCAACTTTAAAACCGGTCGTCAGTGAGGGCTGCTCTGAGGAGGGCATCTATATATATAAAAGCCTAAGCGACCGTTAAGACCGGATGACTGGACTACCAGACAGGACAACCAGCCGGTAGCTATGATGCACACTGACCACCAGGGGGCCGACGCTCAATGCAGGAGCCGTCCCTGGTAGTCAATGTGCTCTCACAGCCAACCTCCCATTGCCAGCCAACCTCCCATGGTCCCTCCCCCAGCCGGCTAGTCCCGATCGCCGGCCAGACCAAGGGACCCCACCCATGCATGAATTTGTGCACTGGGCCTCTAGTTCATCTACAATCCCGGGCCCCTTCAGTCCACAGGCCAACACTCTATCCACTGAGCCAAACCAGCCAGGGCCATATAATTTGATCTTAAATTGAGAGAGTGGTGGGCACAGAGAAATACAAAGGACAACAACGACTCAAAAGATAAAACTTTCCATTATGTGTAGAAAACAACTTCCCCTGATCCAGGCAAGAACCCCTGGGTAGGATTTAGAATGTGGAGGTAATTGAAACATGAAGGATAGAAGTAGAATGACCAAATCTCATCTGCAACTGGACAGACTGGAGTGCTGGGGCCCAACCCCAGCAGGTCCAGGGGTCCCCAAAGGTGTGGATGGAGTCGGCGAAGAAGGAATGACACGGAGACAGCGTTCAGTTGATCAGCAGCCTTGCCAGGATCTCTAGCCACAATCTCCAGCCAAGTTCTGTCCAGGATCTCCACGAAGTTCTGGTGTCCATGTTCTCTTGCTAGGCTCTCCAGCCAGGTTCTCCAGGTTCTCCAGCCCGGTTCTGTAGCCATGTTATATCTCTGTTCAGTCACCAGGTTCTAGTCAGGTTCTCTTGCCATGTTCTATCC
>NW_006292094.1:3277134-3283637 GCF_000327345.1 Myotis davidii | reverse complement strand
GGCTGGAGGGACCGGCTGGGCCACAGCGCGGAATGATGGGGCAGAGGCAGTGACTGTGTCAAGCAGCAAGGATGGACGGGCTCCCGGCACTGGAGCATGGATCAGAAAGTCACAAATATATTCAATTCTATGCTCTTGTACATGCTAGGATACTTTCTCTTGGCTTTGGGGGGAAAAAACAGGGTTTGCTATTTTTTTAATGTAACTTTATTTGCTTCCAAAATATACCCTAAACAAATTCTAACTTCAGAAGCATCTGGTTGATTCTCTTTTTAAATTTTTAAGAAATCTCTATTGTTGAAAGTATTACAGATGTCCCCTCTTCTTCCCCATTGATCCCTTCTAGCCTACCCTGCCCCCTGCCCCAGGCCTTCACCACACTACTGTCTGTGTCCATGAGTTATGCATATATGCCTGCAAGTTCTTTGGTTGATCTCTTCCCATCCACCACCCACCCACCCCCACCTTACCTTTGGGATTCAACAGTCTGTTCCGTGCTTCCTGTCTCTGGATCTATTTTGTTCATCAGTTTATTTTGCTCATTAGATTCCACATATGAGTGAGACCATGTGATACTTGTCTTTCTCTGACCAGCTTACTTTGCCCAACACAATGCTGGGCTGGTGAGCGCAGTGGTGGTGGCGGGAGCCTCTCCCACCTCCATGGCAGCACTAAGAACGTCCAACTCCAGTGGCAGCACTAAGGACTGTCAGTTGGACATCCCCTGAGGGCTCCTGGACTGCAAGAGGGAGCAGGCCAGGATGAGGGGACCCCACCTGGGTGCACTATTTTCGTGCACCATGCCTCTAGTTTAATATAAGATAGATAAGAAACCAACACCTTGATCTCACCATTGAAAAAGTCATTCAGCCCTGCTGGCATGACTCAGTGGTTGAGCTCTGAATTAGGAGATCATGGTTCGATTCCTAGTCAGGGCATGTGCTGGGATTTCAGACTCAATCCCCAAAAGGGGGCATGCAGGAGGCAGCCAATCAATGTTTCTCTCTCATCATTGATGTTTCTATCTCTCCCTCTCCTCTCCTCTCTGAAATCAATAAAAATATATTTTAAAATGTTGATATTTAAAAAAAAGAAAAAGTCATTCAAGTGTTGTCTCTCATATGTGGAATCTAATGAACAAAACAGATCCAGAGACATAGAAACATGGAACAGACTAGCAAATCTCAGAGGGAAGGTGAGGGTGTGGGGGGAAAGATGAACCAAAGCATTTATATGCATATATGCATAACCCATTCACTAGTGTGGTGAAGGCCAGGGGACAGGGTTGAGTGGGTCAATGAGGGGAGGAAGGGGACATCTGTAAAACTTTCAACAATAAAGATAAAGTAAAAAGAAAAAGAAAGCTATTCATGTGCAATTGGAGGGAGAGAACTTGGAAGTGAAGAGAAGCCATACAGCAGTGTAGAAAAAGTAAAAGCAGAAACCGAGCCAAGATAAGAACTTAGGAATGCACGGAGGGTATAAGGGCCGAAGGAAACCAGGGTCCTAGCAAGACTACCCAGATGGTCCAGAGAGTTTCGGTTTTACTGGCTGGAGATTGTGTGGGTTACCAAGACAAAAACGGGGTCACAATAGCTCTGAACGTTTTTGTGAAAAGTATATCCCACTGTCATAGACCATGGGAACTGCCGGGCTGGCCAGCAGCCCCTGAATGACGGCCGAACAGATTACTCTGACACAGCCTCACAGCGCCAAAATGCTAGAATGTTGCAGACTTCACATGCACACCCCACACTGGAGGGACATTTTCTTTTCCCCAGCTATTAAAAAATACCAGGCTTCCCTCTGATTGGATCTGCTGCCAGGGAAAGCTGTGTCCTGATTGGCTTGGGCTGAGTTCCTGCCCTCTTTGAGCCAGTCACTGTGCTGGGAAGAGTGGCTTAGTCTGATTAGGGTTTGCCCCTGGAGGAGGGGCGGGCTGGGCTGATGGGAGAGAGGAGGGACATAGTGGAATTCTTCCCTCTGGTCAGTGAGGTTCCTGGGCCCTCCCCGTTTCATTTTCGCTGCCTGCGGCCTGGCACAGTGGGATTTCCGGAAGTCGTTTACTTGATCAGCAGGGAGGCCAGCTATTCAGAAGCTAACAACCCAAAGAAGCCGTTTCTTTCCCTCCCAGACCCAGTAAGCCCCCTCCCCGCCCCCCAGGAAGCTGCCTCGCAGGCTCCCCCAGCCTCTCCCCAGCTCAGCCCTGCAGCAGCAGAGCCTCGAGCCACATGATAATAACTCACGTCTGTAAACGACTTTGCAACTCACCAAGGGCTTCCATGTCTGTTGTGCCACTTAATCAGCAAGGGCACTTGGGGAGGAGGCTGGGTTGCATGCTGCCCTGTGGGTTCCATAAACGGCGTTGAACTAAGGATGGAGGGAGGGGATACAGGCTGAAGGGAGCGTGTGCCTGCAGGGTTATGAGGGCCATGACGGTTTCTGTCCGCCCGCACCTCTTTCCGTCCGCCCTCCTTTTGCTCACAGACCCTCCACTTCCTTCGGAGGATCCAGTGTTTTGCTCTGGACACGGTCTTAGGCGTCAGTGAGGTTGTTACCCAGGATGCCCATCTCTGCTGGCCAAGCATGGCCCCGACCTGAGAAAGGCTGGCCAGGGGCTCGCCTGGAATCTGCATTTGGGTCGCATCCCACAGAGAAAGGGATATGCTGACCCTCCTTGACCTGGGTTCCCTAAGAGCCAGCTCTGCCCAGGAGCTCCTGTCCCTGAATCAGGTCCCACAGACACACACAGGACGTGGTGTGTGCACCCTGAGGTCAGGAAAACACCACCGACGCACAATGGGCAGGGAGGTTGTGGCATTTGCAAATCGCAGGAGGTGCTGGGACTCAGAAGGCTTGGCTTGGCCGGGAGATGGTGAGGGAAAGGGGGAGGGAGGCGTGGCCTACGTGCCCCCCACCCCCACCTCCACCCCCACCCGCATCCAGTCCGAGTATCTGTAGCTGGTGCTGTTTCCCAAGTCTTTCAACTACAATCCGTGCTGCCGAAACCCCCCTGGGCTCAGGGACTGTTTGGCTGGGAGAAGGTGGGTGAGAAACATTTGGAACCAAAAGAGACAGTCCCTTCCTGGGTGTGTGGATGGCCAGGCTCTGTCCTGGGGACCTGAGGCAGGACTTCCTCTCACACGATGATGTCACTGTAGTAGCCGCTCCCGCCTGTGGCTGATCCCCATGAGATGTGCTGTGGACGTAAAATACACGCCCCGTTTCGAAGACGTAGTGTGTAGGAAAACAATGTAAAATATCTCAATAACCTTTATGGGAATTGCCTGTTGAAATGATATTTGAATATACTAGGTTAAATATTATTATTTTTGTTGTTAACCCTCACCTGAGGATATTTCTTCTATTGATTTTTTTAAGAGTGAAAGGTAGTGAGGGAGGGAGCGAGGGAGGGAGGGAGGGAGAGAGAGAGAATCAATGTGAGAGACACATCAATTGGTTGCCTCCCACATGTACCCGACTGGGGCTGAGGATTGAAACTGCGACCCAGGTACTTGCCTGGGAATCCAACCTGAGACCCTTCCGGGCGCAGGCCAATGCTCTAACCACTGAACCACCCCGGCCAGGGGTAGGTTAAATATTATTAAAATTCATTTCACCCATTTTATTTTACTTTTTAAAATGCGGCTCTGGGGGAATTTCAAGTCACGTGCGTCTGCATGTGTGGCTTTTTGTAGGCCTCCATCAGGGTGCGGCCACAGGGTGCCTCAAGAAGTGGGTTCCTGGGTCCCAGGTGATGTCAGCCGGGTTGCAACAGGAGCTGGGAGCTGGGAGCTGGGAGGCTCAGTGGGAGAGTTTTCCAGGTAGAGACGCTGGAAGGGGGGACGCCTGGCCTGGGATGGGAAGCCTGTGGGGCTGACACCGCAGGGAGCTGTCAGCACCCATGGACGGCGGGGAGGGCCTTCCCAGGACCAGGAATAAGCCAGAGCAGCTGCTGGCAGGCGTCCTGGTGTTCCCTGGAAGGTCACGGCCACTGCTAAGCCTGGTCCGGCAAAGGGAGAGGCGGGAAAAGGACTCACTCCCCACTCTGCCTCCCGCCCTCGAGCCACTGCTCCTGCCCAGCTGGGAGCAGGAAGTCAGCCCGCTCTCCCTGTGGGGCAGCCACCCTCCCGGCACAGGATGGGGAGGTGGGGCTGCAGAGGTCGGTGGGAGTCCCCAACGTCTGAGGAGCGGCCTTTGTCCACTTCACTCGCGGTGTCGGAATGTTCTCCAAAGTGGCCCGGCCAGTGTTGCTCCGTCCGCATGGGAAGAGCACCTGGAGCCGCACATGGTGACCAGCCCTTGGCGTTGAGGCCTTTTGAACGTTTTCGTCTGGTGGATGTGAAATAGCACGGTGTCCGTGTTCTCATTTCCATTGCTCTGAGTCCTCATGAAATCGAGTAGCATTTCCTGTGCCTGCTGGCCAGTTGCTCTTTCTCTGCAATGAAATATCTGTTCATGACTCTTGCTTATTTTTAAATTGACCTTTTTGCCCTTTTATTATTGACTCGAGGCCCAGTGCACGAAATCTGTGCTCTGGTAGGGTCCCTAGTGGCTGCCAGCTGCTAGCTGCTGGCCAGGGCCTCCCTCCCTCCCCCTGCCCGGCCCGCCCCCTGGTCAAACTCCCAGAGGAACTCCGGTGGAGGGGACAATTTGCATACTATGCTTTTATTATATAGGATTTGTGAACATTATATGTTTGGGATATCAATCCTCTATTATTTATATGTTTCTCTCCCTTTGTGGCTTCCTTTTTCTTTTTTTTAAGTTATTGATCAGTAGATGTCAGTTTTAATACCATAGCTCATCAATTCTTTCCTCTATTGGCTGTTAGTGCGCTATTTAATGAGCCACAGTAACTCCAAGGTCAAAACATGACTTTCCTAATAATTAACATAAGTTTATGTGAAACACATAAAAAATAGCGATAAGCAAAAAGTAAGAAGAAAAATTATCCATTCACAGAAATAACCACTGACATTGTTTTTTACATAAGTCTCAATCTCACATAAAAAAATGAATGTGGCCTGGCCAGTGTGGCTCAGTGGTTGAGCATCGACCTATAAACCTGGAGGTCAGTTCCTGGTCAGGGCGCATGCCTGGTTTGTGGGCTCGATCCCCAGTGTGGGGCGTGAGGGAGACGACCGATCAATGATTCTCTGTCATCATTGATGTTTCTCTCTCTCCCTCTCCCTTCCCTCTCTGAAATCAATAAAAAATACATATATTTTAGAAAATGAATGTGGTGCCTAGATAAGCCTGCCAAAAAAAATTCATAATCAGCATTACATTCTTCCTAATAATCTGCCAAAATGTCCGGTCCTATGGTAGAAATCTTCAGTATTGACTAATTTTTATGTCTTCCCTGAATTATCCTCCTTTTGCTCTGGGAGGAGTTCAGCTTTGCATTGCAAGCACGTCTCACACTTCAGGCTGGAAGAGGAAATACCAGAGGTGAGTCAGATAAAGGCAGCCAAATGTTGAGGACCGACCTCAAGGCATCAGATACCAGAAAAGCCATCTTGCATGTGCCGCACGGAATCGCAGGCCGGCCTCTGTCCAACGCCCGGCAGCTCTCCAAGGCCGAACTCAGCAGGGTTTTGTTTACAAACAGTTTCCCTGGCCCCTGAGTGAACTGTGGCTGCCGTGGCCACCTGACTGGTTCCTCCAAGGCGACGTCCTCTCCACTGGGACAGGCTGCCCTCGGAGCGAGGCCTTAGCTGATGGAGCAGGTGTCTCCGCTGCCTATTGCTATGCAACAAATCACCCCCAAAGGTAGTGACTTAAAACAATTGTATCATGGCTCCTGGTTTCCAGGGGTCAGGAATTGAGTTAGGGCTCAGATGGCGGTTCTGGCTCGGCATCTCATATGGTTGAAGTTGGACTCTCGGGGTCTGAGGCGGCTGAGAGCTGACCGGGGTCTCTCTTCCTGTATGTCCTGGCCTCCCCAGTGGTCTCCCGGGTGCTGGTCTCCCCGATGTGGGCTGGGCTTTCTCATAGCAGCTGGTCTCGACTGTACATGGTGCCTTCAAGAGTGAGTGTCCCAGAAACTAATGTCGAGGAGGCACTGCCTTTTATCACCCAGTCTCAGAAGCCACAGAGTGTCGTTGCCACCACTCAATGGTTGCAGAAGCCCACCCAGTTTCCAGGGAAAGGCACATAGCCCCCACTTCTCAATGGGAAGAGTGAAAATGAATTTTAAGGTGTATTTTTAAACCATCATAGTCTGGTGAGAGAGGCGGATGGTTGCTCGGTTGTCTAAGCCTAAATGTGTCCTTGTGCCTCCCACAAAGCTCTGGCCTATTGGGTGGATGAATGGATGAGTGGGTGGATGGATAGATGGGTGGGTGGGTAGATGAATGGATGATGGATGGTGGATGGATTGGTAGATGGGTGGACAGATGGTGAATGGTTGGGTGGATGAATGGATGAGTGGGTGGATGGATAGATGGGTGGGTGGGTAGATGGATGGATGATGGATGGTGAATGGATGGATGATGGGC
>NW_006292094.1:3269778-3277106 GCF_000327345.1 Myotis davidii | reverse complement strand
TGGGTGGATGAATGGATGGTTGGATGGTTGGGTGGATGAATGGATGGGTGGGTGGGTGGATGGATGGATGATGGGTGGATGGATGGATGGTTGGATGGTTGGGTGGATGAATGGATGGGTGGGTAGGTGGATGGGTGAATGGATGGATAGAAACCAAAAGAGTTGACTTGGGGTGGGGTATGCCAGATTTGTATTAAACAATGAGCCCCTGATTGCAAAGGGGGGAATGATTTTAGAGAGGAAGAAGTCTCTTTTGCCTCTAAACCTCAGGGCTATCAGACAGGAGCTTAGCTGTGATCTCTCTGAGGCTGACCTAGGAGATTCTGGCCCTTGAATCCGCCAGCTCTTGGGTCTCTGGCTTTACAACTCCGCCACCTAGTGGCCACAGTGTGTATTCAGCAATGATCATCTAAGCCGCCAGTGATTAACACAGGACAATAATATGGGTGTCGCATTAAGGCCTTATGTACAGAGCGTCTAGAGGACCACGTGGTAATTCTAAGTGTAAATGTTGAGCATGACTCCTCGGAGTAAAGTCATTGATGAAATGGGTATGTCCTGTATTTCTCTTTTTAAATATGCAAATGGGCTGGCCTTGCTCTGTTCGCCAGGCTAGCACGCTGCATTGACCCCGAGGGCCCCTGACTCAGCCACCCCCTCCCATATTTACAGTATTCCATGGCATCGCCTTTGTGCCTCTCTGTGCCGGCGACGAGGATGTAGAGGAACGAGGCAGGGAGACGTCCCCGGCACCATTTCTTTTCTCTGTGACTTTGGGCCGATCACTCAACTTCTGAGACTCATGTTTCTTGTCTATAAAATGGGGACTAATCACATCAGGTACGGGGAAGCAGTTTTCCCCATTTCACAGCCGAGGGTGTGACTCACAGAATAGAAGTCGCTGCCGTGCCTGGAGGTGGACAGCTCGGGCCGGTGCTGTGCCCCGGGCAGGCCCTGTGCGCCCGCTGTGAGTCAGTGAGCATGATTGTTTCAGAGACTAATGTGCGAATGAATATTATCTGCTCTCCACACACATGTTGCCACGCTCGTCCCGCCGTCTGAGGCCAGCCCCGGCCTCAGCCCCACCTCCACGCCCACCTGGAACGTTCTCCTGGCACTCAACACCGCGGGAAGAGAAGGTTCTGTAACACCGCCTGTTCCTCCTCAGGAATCCACACGCGGATGTCGGGTTCTGTGGCTTTTAACTTGCCGGCCAAGCAAAGCTCACGCCAGCTGCCCGCTCTGTGGCTTCTCGTCTGTCAGGACCGGGTATTCCTGGTCTTTACCGGCTGCCGTCCATTCCACGCCCCGTCTCCTGCTGCGCCCTGCCCTGCCCCCTCGGTGTGCGCGTTCGCAGCAACCACATTACACTTTACATCATTTTCCTGAGGAATGAGGTGTGGGGTGCTATGTTTTCTGGCCCAGAGGCCCTATTTTTGGTAAACCTATTAGAATGCAAAGTAGAAATAATGTGCGAATGAATATCATCTGCTCTCCACACACGTTACAACGTGCTCTTTCTGGTACATGTTCTGCACAAAATGCCTCCCACCCCTGTGGCCCCTGGGCTCACTCACTTGTGCGTTCATTCTTTCATTCGTTCACCACATACTCCTTAGGGCTGACCATGTGCTGTGAGTCAGTGAGCATGATTGTTTCAGAGACTAATGTGCGAATGAATATTATCTGCTCTCCACACACATGTTGCCACGCTCGTCCCGCCGTCTGAGGCCAGCCCCGGCCTCAGCCCCACCTCCACGCCCACCTGGAACGTTCTCCTGGCACTCAACACCGCGGGAAGAGAAGGTTCTGTAACACCGCCTGTTCCTCCTCAGGAATCCACACGCGGATGTCGGGTTCTGTGGCTTTTAACTTGCCGGCCAAGCAAAGCTCACGCCAGCTGCCCGCTCTGTGGCTTCTCGTCTGTCAGGACCGGGTATTCCTGGTCTTTACCGGCTGCCGTCCATTCCACGCCCCGTCTCCTGCTGCGCCCTGCCCTGCCCCCTCGGTGTGCGCGTTCGCAGCAACCACATTACACTTTACATCATTTTCCTGAGGAATGAGGTGTGGGGTGCTATGTTTTCTGGCCCAGAGGCCCTATTTTTGGTAAACCTATTAGAATGCAGAGTAGAAATAATGTGTGAATGAATATTATCTGCTCTCCACACACGTTACAACGTGCTCTTTCTGGTACACGTTCCGCACGAAATGCCTCCCACCCCCATGGCCCCTGGGCTCGCTCACTTGTGCATTCGTTCTTTCATTCGTTCATCACATACTCCTTAGGGCTGACTATGTCCCACACTCTGAGGACCCCAGGCCAGGTCGGGCTGCACGGGGAAGACTCACCCTGTGAGGGCACACTGGCACAAGAGTTAGAACCCAGGTCTCTTTGACCCCGGGT
Organism: Myotis davidii; assembly: GCF_000327345.1. Taxonomy (NCBI): domain Eukaryota; kingdom Metazoa; phylum Chordata; class Mammalia; order Chiroptera; family Vespertilionidae; genus Myotis; species Myotis davidii. The sequence goes on along the minus strand of NW_006292094.1, from coordinate 3,274,702 downwards.
TTCCTGAACTTTCCGCCTCACCCAGCTATGGGTCAGAATCCGTTTCCTACCAGCCCCAAGTGGCCCTATTGGCTATAATGAATTCATGGGTTCCCAGAGGGATGTGCAGGTGAGCCTCCATGTGGCCACTAGAGGGCACCAGCACCCCACAGACGCCGGTCCCAGCCACCAGGTGGGCTCCTTCCTGCCATCGCCGTCCTCCCTCCTTCTTTCTTCCAGTCTCTAGTCCACAGCCCAGCAGACCTCAGGGAGACCACCTCCTGCTGGTGGAAGTTCTGAGCCTCCCCGATGCGCAGTGCCGTCAATTAGCTTTAAATGCTCCCGATCTGGCCCCAGGCCTCCCTCCTCCCACCACCCCGGACACACAGAGTCTCAGGCCCTCGATTTGCGTTCCCTGCCTAATCGCCGTGGCAACGACTTCCAGGACTTTGTGGAATGGAAGCGATGAGGGGGCATCCTTGTCGTCTTTCTGACCTAGAGGAACGGCCTTTAACTTTTCCCCAGTAAGCGTGACGTTAACGGTGGACCTGCCAGATATGGTCTTTCTGATGTCAGTCCGCAATATCTGTGTGAACCAAATTAGCACACTCCATATGCAGTCACATATTTGTCGGTTAGTCCTCCATAAAGTCTGTGAAAAATTAATAAATTTTTAAAAATTATAAAGCTGTTGTAGGCTGGAAAGCAGACAGTCGAAGCCGTGTCCAGAGGGGGGGCCGGAGAAGAGAACAAGTCGGTAGAGACGCCCCACAGCCCGGGACGGGGAGAGGTGGGGGGGGGGAAGCAGGGGTGGCCGGTGACCTTTCACCTCCTGTCAACCCACCGCGCTTTCCTGGCCTTTTTCCACGACACTCCCTGGGAGCCTGCTGCGACCGTTTGAGTAGGTTACTGTTCTTTGCAAAACAAATGAGTCCTGGATGAAACAGCAAAAAACAAGAATGTATCGGGGCCATTGCAAGACTCGTATGTCCTGTCATCACAGCATAATACGAGTGTGGTCTTGGAGCCCGCGGAGGGTACACATCTCGGGGGTCTGTGTGCACCGAGAGACTAGCCACGAAAGGCAGAGTTTCCGCCACAAATGAGTGAACCCCAAACAGTCATCACATCACATGCTTGTCCTGCGGCCTCCGGACACACATCTCCAGAGCGGGGAGGAGGGGCTGGCCGTGCCTGGCCCACAGCCGCCGGCTGCCAGTCCCTGTTCCACGGCCCCTTCCAGGGACCTTCGCTGGGCGCCCCACGTGGTATTTTTCCTCAGTTTCCCCCTTGAAAGGCCTCCGGCTCATGGCCTTCCCCTCCCTCCAGGAGTCCTAGTTCTCCCCCGCACTTGTATATCCAAACCCACCCAAGTCCTCAGCGGAACCACCGCCCTCGCAGCGCGTCCCTGTTCTGCAACCATGGCTTCAGGGGGAGCGGGGACTGGGCACGGTGCTGGCTCCATGTCCAGGGTGCTTGCCAGCAGGGGCCCCGCACAGCTCTGCCAAGCGCAGGCAGGAAGGCCGGGCCCTGGGCAGCCATCGAGGACTAGGGTCCAGGTCAGTCCCCTCATGAGGATGCAGTGTGACACCCCCCGCCCTCCCCATTGCCCTCTCGCTCCCCTCCCCCGCCTGGCTGAGGGATTCTTGAAGATGTCACATCAGGCAAATGCCAAGTTGTCAGTGCGGGAGGCGGGGCCTTCACGGGGCATTAGGGCTGAGTCACAGACTGAACAGAGGCTGGGGCCCGGGCCTGCCTTATGGGGAAGATACTCTCTCCGATAAAGGGGCGCAGTCTGGCAGGAACGGGGGGCGGGGTGGAGGCGCTAAGAGAAACCCTTCCAACGCACCAGATGTGTCCTGACACGTCGTGTGCCTCACTCTCCACGGAGCTCCGAGGCGGATGAGCGCCTTTCCAGCCAGAAGCGGGCCTGGCTGTGAGCTCCGAAACGGGGGAGCTGCCAGCCGAATCCCAATTAAACCCCAATGACCTCCGGGTGACTCGCTCAGGCACCTCAGTTAACTTGGTGTCATGCCCACGGGGTCGGCGATTCTACAACACAGATCCTGTGATTGCATTGGCCCCGGATCCATGGGCACATGAGCTTTGAACTGGCTCAGTGTCGTCACAGCCTTTCGCGGATAAATCACCGACACCCCTCCCCGACCTCCCTCCCCGGCCCGACCTCAGCTGTCATCATCGCCCCAGCTCCAAGTCTGAAATTCTGCTCATGCTGCCAAGCCCAGGACATCGGAAGGCTCTGTGTTCGAACAAGAAATTTATAATAAAAAAATACACGTGACTGTCACACCCAGGAAAACACACTAGGCACGTGGACAGTTATGTGCTGATACGGGTGGGAAAGACAACCAAGTCCCACTTTCATCCAGCGCCTAGGAAATGCCAGCTCCTGGGCCGGTTCCTGTGTGGGGGAGGATGTTGGAGACGGACGCCCTCCTCCATGGTTGCTGTGATGGAAATTAGCACCACCATTTGGGCAGTGCCTTAGCACAACCCGACCAGATTCCCCACGTATGTCCGGCCGCGGACGTGGGCGGGGCCCACTGAAGCCGGGTCACACACAGCGAGCGCCAAGCCAAGTGGGTTTCTCTCGGGGCCTCCCTGGGAGCCGGCCCTCCGTCCCCAAGAGAAGAGCCCGCCCAGCCGCGTTCCCAGCTTCTGCCTGTGCCCCCCTCCTCACCGCCTCCCTCCAGCCCCCGGTCCTGTGCCCACTCCCAGCCCCAGCCTCTCGGCTCCTCACACTCACACCTGCCTCCGGGCACCCCTCGCGCTTTGCCCTCAGCCCAGGAGCACGATGCCTTTGCAAGCTCAAGGGAAGCATGGCACCCCGATTGCCCCAGTTGTAAATGATTGTTCAGCCCGGGGCCTGCTGGTGTGGGAGAGGAGGGAGCAGGGCATGGGGCCCGGAGGGGTGCGGGCAGGGAGGGCGTCTGCTCCAAGCTCAGAGGCGGGCCTGCCCCACGAGGCAGGCTGAACATGATGGTGAGAATGTGTCACCCCCTCGGGTCCTGCCCACTCAGTGAACTCTGACTGAGAGCCGGGCTTGCCCAGCCGCATCAGCCAAGTTACTTAGAAGCAAATTAGCTTTTACTAAGCCCTGACATGATGACAATATAAGTATTTATGAAGGAAGAGCTGGAAGCAAATTTCCATTTTGTTACAGAGCTCTTCTCAGGCGAACGCATCAGAGCAATTCTCTCTAGTTGGCTTATGTGGCTGGCATGGTTCCTGGGTCAGCTCACACAGTTCCTGTTAAAAGTGTATTATTCAATGGCTGCAGGATTTATAACTTTACAAAGTTTTCCCCTGGCACTTTGATACACCATAGGACATGCAACGCAACTAAAAAACAAACATGGGAAAACTATTTAACAGCACTGATCATCAATGAAACAGGACTAAAATTATCGAGTCACTGTCTTACTCTATTAAATTTAACCCCAAAGTATCTTTTTGAAAAATGATGGCCCATGCCAGTGACAGTGAGGTGAAACAGGTCCATTCATTGGACCCAGCATGAAGCTGAAACAATGTAACTGCACACACCCAGAGCAAACAATGTTCCTATCCATTCACCTAGTGGGAAAACTTGAATAGGGGAACAGGGTCTTAACAAAGGAAAAACTAAATAAATAAGTGCTAGATATTTAAGGATGCTTATTACAGCACTAGAGGCCCAGTGCACAACATTCGTGGGGGGGGGTCCCCTCAGCCCGGCCTGCACCCTCTTGCAGTCCGGGAGCCCTTGGGGGATGTCCGACTGACGGCTGAGGCCCACGGCCCGCCCCAGGAGAGCAGGCCTAAGCCGTCAGTCGGACATCCTTAGTGTTGCTACGGAGGCGGTAAAGACTCCCACCACCGCCCCACTGCGCTCGCCAGCCGTCAGCCCAGAAGCATGAGTGGTGCTCCCCCTGTGGGAGCACACTGGCCACCAGGGGGCAGCTCCTGAGTTGAGCATCTGCCCCCTGGTGGTCAGTGCACGTCATAGCGACTAGTGGTTCCGCTGTTCGGTCAATTTGCATATTACCCTTTTATATAGGATGATTTTTTAAAAAGATAAACCTGAAAGCAATAGCAATGTCCAACTATAGTGGCTTAGTTAAATAAAGTCTGATAACACTATCTATGTAGTCCATTAAAAAGCGGTAATTGTGAGGAATATGTACCAACAAGGAAGTGCATGTGTGACCAATGTTGATGAAGATGGGACGCAACACGGAACGTGCATTCAACCAGGAGGGATCCCCAAGGGGAACAGTGGGGTCAGCACGGGGCAAGACTTTTTACTTAAAAATCCCAGTCGCCTTCCCTGTGTTTGTGCTGGGTTTCCGATGGAAATGAAGGAAACTGCGCGTATTGACGCTGAGATGGCTTTAGTTTTTCTCCTCCCGGGGAAGTGGCTGGCGTGTCGGCCTCCTGCTCCCCGAGTATTAAGCCCTGCAGCCCGTATTACCCTTTCTCAGCCTAAGTGTCCTGGGATAAGAGCACCAGCCTTTCAACGCAGCGCCGGGGGGCAGGGTTGTGCCAGTTCATTTAGCAAAACGCACTGGCACGATGACTCACCAGTGCCCAAATCAAAGTGGTTTTCCAAAGTGAGGGAGATGTGAGCCTACCCCCCCCCCACCCCGCCTTCTGGTCCTTGAGGGGTATGGGGAGTGGGGGGGAGGATTATGTGCTTACCGTGCAGCCCTCGCTCCACTAGGCCTTCTAGTGCCGGGACGAGAGCCCGGATTCTGGAGTCTGTGAGCCTGGGTCGGATGCCAGGTCGCGTGTGGCTCTCGCTAAGTTGCTCCAGCACTCTGGGCCTCCGCCTGCTGTGCACTCCTTCCTTCCTGTTGTATCCCAGGCCTTGTGGGCAGCGGATGCTGTGGGGGGAGGTCGAGAGCTGCAGTCACTACACGTGTCTGTAATGTACGGACCCTAC
>NW_006292094.1:3268979-3269706 GCF_000327345.1 Myotis davidii | reverse complement strand
ACGGAGCAAGCAGGCACGGCCGCTGGGGAGCCCGCGGAGGGAGTGAAGGGGCTGGGTGGACGCTAGCTAGCGTGGGGCTCCTGCTTCAGATGGGACGCCCAGCAAGGTCTCCTCAAGGAAGTGTCTTCAGTTACGAGCTGAAGCGAGGGGCGGACCCAGGCTTTGACTCGCCCGGGAAGAAGGTTCTAGGACTAGGAGCGAAGCTGGGATTCTAGAAACACCCGTCTCGTGGTCTGTGGGGGGTTCCGTGGGCGATGCGAGGTGTCTGCGTGGGGCCCCTCAGGAAACAGCAGCTGCCCCATGTGTGATTGGGGGGGGCAGTTCAGAGGGAGGAGAGCGAGTCCGAGTCCTGGGTGTGCCATTTCCCAGCAGCTAGACTGCCCCTCTCTGAGCCTCAGTTTCCCCACTCATAAGAGGGGGTCACGTGTGTGGGGTGCGACACGGCGTCCTCCATACTTAGCCATCGTGGTGACGGCATGGACAGTGATGCATGACTTTCAGCGAGTGGCTGACCCTCTGAAGCCCCTTTTCATGATCTGGAAATGCAGCTGTGGATGGGCGAGAGCCTGCCAGCCACATGATACCCAGCGGTGCTGATGCATGGACATTGAGCCCCGTGGACGTTGAGGTCCGTGGACATTGAGCCCCGTGGACATTGAGGTCCATGGACGTTGAGCCCCGTGGACATTGAGCCCCATGGACATTGAGCCCCGTGGACGTTGAGCCC
>NW_006292094.1:3268200-3268558 GCF_000327345.1 Myotis davidii | reverse complement strand
TTGAGCCCTGTGGACGTTGAACCCCATGGACATTGAGCCCCATGGACATTGAGCCCCGTGGACGTTGAGCCCTGTGGACATTGAGGTCCATGGACATTGAGCCCCATGGGCAGCTCCATGACAGGCCTGGACCGCATGGGACCGAGTTCCCACTGGGCAGTCGTCACAATCCCCTGAGCCTCGAGGCCGCGGCCGTCGCAGCTGAGGTTGTCTGCAGATCAGCCCAGCCCAGAAGGTGCATTTAGGTTTTCAGAGGCCGCTGCCCTCACACCCCTCATTCCCACCGCACCCCCACCCCCAACCCCGGCAACTAGAGCCTCACCACGCAGCCCCCGTGGCCCTTACATGTCCCCCTTCA
>NW_006292094.1:3253603-3267767 GCF_000327345.1 Myotis davidii | reverse complement strand
TCCGTCCGCACGGGCTGCAGTGCTCCCGCCCTCTGTAGAGAGGGCAGTGGGTGGCGATGATAAATGACCTTTTCTTGTCACGCTCACTCTGCGAAGGCCCAGCCTGTCGGACCACGTGCCTGTCACACATCCTCGGGCCTCTGTCCTGCCCTCACCGCTTGGCCATCGGCGCCCAGCCCCTGCCGCCTCCGCCTCTCCCTGGAGGAGGAGGACGAGGGGGTGTCAGGGGAGCGGGGGGAAGCCAGGGGAGGGGTCCCCAGGCTCCGCTCCCCTCGGAAGGGAAGCCCGCAGCGCCCCGAGGTGCAGAGTCCACACCCGCCCATCTCAGTGCTTGAGACCGTTAAGCGGCCAAATGCTATGCTTTCAGCTACTGATCACTCCGCTGCTGTGAAGAGCCTACTGTGTGCTCCCTGCACTGCCAGGCACCTCGTACTCAGTAGCTAATATATGCCAGGCACCCTTCTGAGCTCTGGGGAAGTCCCAGACTTCTGAGTGACTTCCTCTCTGGTTGGGGGATATGAGCAGTTAGCAATGAATTAATAACGCACACTAGGATTTTCCTGGGGCCCCCAGAGCCGGGGAGGGCAGGGGGAGCCTGCAGGGCCAGGGGCCTGGTGAGGTGAGTCCCACAGAGGCACAGGGGCTCTGGTTCGGGGACTGCAGAGGGAGACATGGGGGCGAGGGTTCCAGGAGAGGGACGCACCTGGTCAGAGACAGGCCGGGCGCTGACCACACTGGGAGGTGCGTGCCCCACAGCGGATGGCGGGTGAGCAGGCACAGGGCGGGGCTGGCGGCTGGAGGGCCTCGAACGTCCAGCCTGGAGCCTGCCACGGAGGGTTCCTGCCCTGGCGACGGGATGGAGCTTGGCCTTGGCGAGCTCCCTCAGGACAGGGTGGAGGCAGGACGGGAGGGAAGGCGGAACAGGGAGGCAGTGAGGGGACTGCTGCCCGGATCCAGGCGGAGCCACTGAGGCAGGACGGAGGGGGCAGGGGCAGGGCCAGGGCCGAGTGAGGCGCTCTGTGTGGAGGCGCCTGCTCACTCGGGCTATGGGGGTGCGGGCTCTGCCTGAGGCCGGCCTCCTCGCCACACCCTGGGCCTGGCCCCCTCGCCCCACCCTGGGCCTGGCCCTGGGCCACTGTGGGAGCTCCCTGCACTGCTGGAGCCCCGTTTTCCAAAGGCGAGCGCCTTGGGGTGGCGGGCTCATGAACACTGGCTTTCCCTCAGCGCTTAGGGGTGAAGCAGGGACAAGGGCTTCAATCCTGCCCACTTCTCTGTCCCTCTCATCCCTCCTGGTCGCCTCGTATTCAACATGGACCCCAGGTCCTCGGGGCCGGGGCGGCTCCGGTTAGCAGAGGGGACGCGGGGCCCGGCCCGGGGGACACCGCTCCGTGACCCGCTGCCTCGGCCACTGGTGTCTGTTTCTCTGAAAGACCCCCAAGGCCAACAGGTTCTCTTTCATGATCCACTGAGCGTGATTTCAGAGCCTGTGGCTGCTGCCCCGGGCCCCCCCCCCCACAGCGCCACACCCGTCCGTCCGCCCCCCCCCCCCCCCCACGGGCTCGCCGCAGCTGCCTCATTAACTGGAGAACATCTGGGCCGGGCTTTTAGCAAGAGCCGCACATCTGGAAAATATTGGTCAAGAGTCAAATTAAGTCTGTCAATGACAAATTGTTCTCACAGGAAGTATTTAGGACGAGCAGATAATTGGGATTTAATGCCCTTGGCCTCTGTCCTCGCTTCCTGTTTACTTATCCTAGCGGGGGTGAGGGGGGCGGGTTCCACCGCCCAGCCCCCCTAATTCTGCCGCAGGAGAGCCAGGCCCGGGATGCACCACTGCCTCAGGTGGGGAAGGCAGGGCAGGGGGTGCTCGGAGCCCTGCTGTTAAAGCCGCACCGTGCCCCCCACCCCATATGGGAACCTCTGGCCACCTCACGGCCCCGCGCTGCAGGGAGAGGAGGCTCGGAGGAGAGCGTTTTGTTTCTTTCTTGGGCTTTTTCCTTCCTCCTTCACGGAGGCCACGGAGGCCCAGTGCCACCCCCAGGGGGACAGTCCCCACTTCTGAGACAGTGGCCCTCAACGCACTTTCCACGGAACCTCCTGGGGGAGCGAGCACCTCATTCGCAAAGGGCTCCCGTCCCCCTGAGCCTTCAGGACGCCTGCACCTTCCCCACCCCCATTCCCCTGGTCCCCACAGAGGTCCCGGCCAGGAACCAGCGAATAGGAGGCACATCCGGGCTGCGGGCACTGAAGGGCGTTCCTTTGGGCACCTGGAGTCCTCGCCATTCATACCTCCAGCAGCAGGTCCCATCGGCTCTGCCTCAGAAACAGCCCCCAAATCATTCCCCCGCCCGTCTGCACGGCCACCACCCTGGTCCCTTGGCACACCCTCTCTCCCTGGGCCATGGTGATGGCCTCCCTGCAGTTCCCACCGGCCCCTGTCCGTCTCCGCAAACCGGCCAGGGGCTCTGCACATGTGGCCCCGTGCACCGCGGGAGTCACCCCAGCCTCGTGGACCCCACAAGGCAGGGCTCCCAGAGGGAGGCCCAGTGCCCTCGGGCTCAGGCTGAGGCCTCCAACTTAGACATTATCACCCAGAGAGGTTACACGGGGACGGGATAGCGTGCGTGTGCTAACGACGTCCATTTGTGGCAAAGCCAGCTGAGCAGAACCCAGCCATGGGGATGCTGTGTGTGGTTTGGGTCCTGGCGCCATTCAGTTCCCTCCCCCAGGCAGGTCTGGGTGTGTGTCTGCTCTCAGGCCCTGCAGCTGCCCCACCAGCTGCCAGGCTCAGGCAGAGTCCCAGGCCGAGTGGGCAGGAGGGCGGGCTCCCCGCACAGGGTCCAGTCTTCCCCGCAGGCCTGCGGGCAGCTCTGCAGCCGGACCTCAGCTGCTGGCGCCCTCTAGTGGCCCACACTGCGGGGACTTCAGAGCAGACTTCTTGGTCCCTTCCTATTGCCGCCCAGGCACCTGGTGACACAATGTCACCGTTGATGCCACGGCTGTGGGTGCTGCCGCACTTCTCACCGGGTGGCTTCTTGCTTCTGCACAGAAACCCTCGGGCCTCTCCAGGGTGCAGAGCCCCAGGAACCTTAGGAGACACGACGCACGTCACCTGAGGGCCCACGACGGGCCACGTGGCAGAACCATCACAACATCAGGGAGCTGTCACCCCAGGTTGACAGAGGAGCAGAGGGACGAATCGACTGTCGAGTCACACGGCAGGGGAGGCTGTGATAAAAGAATTCCGCCTCGGGCGCCGCTCTAGCGCTTTCTCCCCATCATTTCAGGGGCGTTCATTAGGGGAGAGAGAAGGAGCACCCCGGGCCCCGTCGGCACCCGCTCGGGGCCTGGGCACCTGCCCCCGTTTCACTCATCCCGAGCCACCCACGCGTGCGGCCCCGCCGTCCACTCCCCCCGTCCGCTCCCTATGGACAGGCTAGTTCCCATCTACAAGGTTCCGGGACCCTCAGACGCGGGCCCACAGCGAGCACGGGCCTGGTGAGGACCTGGTGTCGGGTTTGGAGGCCCTGGCATCGCAGACAGGGAGCAGTGGACCGTGTGCTCACACACGGGCAGGGGTGAGGCCTGGGTACTGCCTAGGGCGGCATGGAGGGCCCTGAGGCACCGGGAAGGCCGTGGCTAAGAAGTCGGGCTTCTGGGGGCCGGGGGCCGGCCAGCAGGGTGCTCGGCTCTGACTCACTGCACCTCACAGCCCCCTGGGGGCCACCGCTCAGGCCCCTCATCACAGACGAGGAGCCTGGAGAATGGAGCGCGAACAGGCCTTCCCAGGGACGTGTGGCTTGTGGTGGAGAGGCCAGACTTCCAAGTCGAGGCCCACTGGCTGCAGAGCCACCGCTATTCACCCCGGGCCTGGGCCCGCGGTGGGGAGGAGGGGGGCAGCGAGGGCAGTGGCCACGGGAGCTTTGAGTTTCATCGGCTCTGGCCTTGTCCTGATGATCTTTGCAGAGTGTTGAAGGCTCTGGGTCAGGAGATGCTATCGGGTGGGTTTTATGAAGATGGACGGGAGACACGCCATGGGGAGCAGGCTGCCGTGATCCCGCCCAGACCAGGGGAAGGGCCCGGCCCCTGGGACCCGGGGTGGGTGTGAGCCCAGAGCGCAGGGCAGGGGCGGCTGGGAGTAGGACCCGGGAGTTAGAATGCGAGTTCAACCTGAGACAGGGCGGGAGGGGGGGGGGGCAGAGACCCAGGATGAGGACCTGGGAGGGAACAGCAGGTGGACAGGGGACCCACCAGCCAGGGACGCGGCTGCTGTGCAGGATGGAGCTTCCGGGAGGAGGCGGTGGGGAACACATGCGCATGAGGGGCTGGGACACCGGGGCCAGGCCGGGCCCACGCCCCTCTCTGCCCAAGTCCAGGAGGGAGAGGGGTCAGGATGCAGGACATTGGACTTGGTCCCAGCGACTCACCCCCAGGAACTCAAACTCCCTCTCCATCTGGAAGCAGAAAATGATTTGCAGTGCTCAGCCGCTTACAAAGGCCTGGTTTGCCCGTCACATTATTTGACAGAAATGGGCCGTGAAATGCCTGCTAATTGCTACAAGATTTCACAGGAGCGAGGCGGGAAGGAGGTGCCTGTCAGACTTCCATGTGGGGCACGGAGCTGGCCGATAGCAGCGCGTAATGGGCCCGCTCCCCGCTCCCCGGGCTCCAAATTGCCAGGATCATCTTCTCCGGTGAAAGGAGGTGAAGCTTCTAAAAATGGGCCATTATGGCATGTTCACGTCATTGTTGTCAGGAAGCTAAGCCCCAATCATCCCGCTATTTGGCGGGTCTGCAGGCGCTGAGCCATTTCGGGCTCCCAGCCGCCCGGGCCCCAGGGACGCTTCTCTGCCGGCATAATCCTGCTTCATCCCTCCCTCACCCTGACAGGTCTCTGCAGGGCTCCTCGCATGGCTCTTGTCCTGTTCTTTCCTCCTCGCCGCCCCTCACCTCCCCCCGCCCCCACTTTTCCAAATAGCTGGTCACAGAGGAGCGGGAAATGCTGGGCTCAGACCGCATGCCCCGCTGTCTGGGCCTCAGCAGGTCCCTCGGATCGCGTCTCCCCTGATCTCAAACCTCCACAGCTCCCACCGCCCAGCAAAAGGCCTTTTCCTGTAGAACTTGACCCACACTTCCTTCTGGTCTCACCGTTCTCCCCATTCTGTGATGTATCTGCTCATTCACTCCGCACACAGATATGGAGCAGGTTGTAGGCACTGGGCATTGGAGGACGCGCTGGAGGAGGAGGGGTGGGCAAGGAGGCAGGGTGTCCTCAGAGGGCGGGGTGAGGGGGGGCTCTGTGGGGTGAGGCTGGAGGACTTGAGACTAGAACGTGCACTTCCATCTGCTCCCAGGGCTTAGGTGGAGGCAGGTGTGGGGCGTGCAGGGTGACAGCTGGACTGCGTGTTGAAGGAAGTGGACACGTACTGACAACATATGTGGGCGGCAGAGTCTACAGGACTGAGTGCCGGTGGGACGGGGTGAGGACGATGCCAGCCTTCACGCTGGACAGTGTGGGAGGTGGCGCCATTGCCAGCAGAGGGGCTAGTAGTTCCGCTGATGTGTGTGTGTGTGTGTGTGTGTGTGTGTGATATGTTATGTGTATGTGTGTTGTGCATGGTGTCTGTTATACGTATGTGTGATGTGTGTGTTATGGGTATGCTACGTGTATGTGATGTGTGTGTGATGTGTGTATGCTGTGTGTGATGTGTATTGTGTTGGTGTGTGTATGTTATGTGTATGTGGTGTGTGTGTGGTTGTGTGTGATGTGTGTGTGTTGGGGGTATGGGAGGGGCTTTGGCTTAGACTCTGAATGACATGGAAGTCATTAGATCACGTTTTGATCTAATTGATGTTGGATAAGGACCCTTCTGGCTGCTGCGTTGAGAACAGGCTGTGGGAGCAGGGCTAGAATCAAGGAAGTCTAAGTCATCCAGGTCTGAGGGGAGGGGCTTGGGCAAGAAGGGCAGAGTGGGAGGGTGTGATTCTGGAAAACACTCAAGGCAGAGCCGGGAGGTGAGCTGATGGACTGGATGGGCCATGGCAGAAAGGAAGGATTTGAGGACGACTTCACTATTCGGGGATGGAGCCCTGGGAGGCTGAAGTTGCCGCCGACTGAGATGGGAGAGCTCACGGGGGGTGGGGGGGAGGGCAGTTGGGGCAGGAGGTAGAAGGGAGATGTGCAACTCAGCCAATTGAGTTTGTGCTGTTTCTCGGACAGGCAAGGGGAGATGTCCCGTGGGTGGAGGCCATCGGAGGCTGGGGCCCAGGAGGGAGATCTGAGTGGAGCTGGAAATGTGGCATCATCAGAATATAGGAGGTATGTGAAGACGAGAGATCATCAAGGAAGTAAAGATCGCGAAGTGACACAGACCCAGGACCGAGCGGGGCCGCTCCCCACAGAGCGGTCAGGGAGGAAAGGGAAGGCTGCCGGTGTCCTGGCAGCCGGGCGAGAGCCTGCCTCCGGGGAGGCGCGGGGTCTGGCCAGGGCTGCTGAGCAGCCAGCAGGGCTGGGCCCCAGGGCTGACCCCTGGCATCAGCAGTGAGGAGCGCATGGGCGCCCTTGGCAGGAGCAGCTTCAGTGGCACCGAGGGTGCAATGCCCGGTGGGCGCTGCTTCCAGGGAGAGTGGAGGGGGCACGAAACACTGAGGGTGGAAACACTGTCAAGAAGTTTTGCTGCAAAGGGGAGCAAGAAACGGGCTGTAAGCTGCAGGGCAGCGGGAATAAGAGACGCGGTCTTTGTGTGTGTTTGCCTTTTAAGAAAGTAAGATGGCCCGGCCGGCCTGGCTCGGTGGTTGAGCATCGATCCATGAACCAGGAGGTCACCGGCTCCATTCCAAGTCCGGGCACAGGCCCGGGTTGTGGGCTCGATCCCCAGTGTGGAGGGTGCAGGAGGCAGCCGATCAATGATTCTCTCTCATCACTGATGTTTCTCTCCCTCTCCCCCTCTCCCTTCCTCTCGGAAATCAATCCCCTCTCCCTTCCTCTCAGAAATCAATAAAAACATACCAAAAAAGAAAGAGAAAGTAAGATGAAAAAACAGTGGATGTAAAGCCAGGATAGGGAAGGAATGACTCTCTAATAGATCCACAATTGGAGCCAGTCCACGAGCTTACATTATAAAGTAGCCTCGGGGACTGGGGGTCTACATTGCAGGGGGAAATATTATTCTAAGACTAGTCTGTGGCCCACATTTGGAAACGGCTTCTTCTAGAATTTTGCACCATTTCAAGTCCATAACAGTGGCCTGGAGCATCCCAGGTCATGCCCGTCTCAGGTAGAAAGGGTGCGAGGGGTCCCCTGTCCCGGGGCCTGGACTGGGGGGTTCAGGCAGTGCAGGCGTGCATCGGGCATTAGTCCAAGCATGACAAGCATCCTCCCTCTTTTAGGTCTTGTTCTGGCGGCCTGAGCTGAGATACCATGGGTGTCTCGAATTCACCAATGCAATTTAATTCCCAAATTCTGATTTGTAGGCACACTGAGAGTAGATACATTTAGTTCCCAACTTCAGGCACAGAACTGTGCTGACCCAAACCAGTGCCAAAAACGAACACACAGACGTGCGTTTAGACATCAGTGAGCTTGTCTTTGCCTCCCCCTGACTGTCCCTGGTTAGGTCCGTGGTCTCCTGGCTTAGCAGGCACCCTGCTTCTCGTGGGCAAGCCAGGCCCCAGAATCATTAACGTGACACCTGACACCAGAAGGCATCTCCATGGAGCCCGGGCCTCTCGCATCTCAGAGGCCAATCTGGCGACACATCTGATGGGGAGACCACAGCTGCCAAGAGCTGGGCCACGCCCGTCTTGAAGAAGTGGCCACTGGACTCGGTGAGTCCCATCTGATGTGGAGTCTCCGCCAGATTAGCCTTTTCCCAGAAACAGCAGCCCCTGCTTTGTCACGTGGACGCAATGCACTGAGGAGAAGCCACTGCCCGAGGTCGCGCCCAGGGCAGAACCAGGCGCTCCCAGGCTCAGAGGCCCCGGAACAGGACCGGATGGACCCAAAGAAGGAAGACCTGCATCGTTTCTCGCGGCCAGGAAGGGGGACTAAGTCTTCCCAGGCCCATATTCCTCGTTTCTTTAAATTCCACAAGTAATACATGACGATCGCTTCCCTCAAAACTGTCAAATGGCAGACAACGCTGATGTTCCTTCTGACCGCCGTGCTCAAACCCTCTCCTCGAAGGTCTCGCTGCCACCACGGTGACACCTCCCCGCCCCAAACTCCTCTGCGTAGTGCAGACATCCGTGTGAGAACCTTAAACACAACCTAGCATTGCTCAGTGCGGTGTCTGTACCAGCAGCACCGTTCTCCCGGTGCCTGAACATTGGCTTTCCGCCCAACGTCTGACTCCGACCCTCTGTGAGCCCGTGCAGCTCTGCGTGGGTCTTTCATCTGGCACATCGTGTCCGTGCGTGTGCCCCGGTGTCATGATCCATTCCGCTCTCCGAGAGTCAGGTGTTTGGCCACCGCAAGGACCCTCGCGTCTGCCTCCTGGTACTCACGTGGGAAGGTTCTTAGAAGGCGCCACCACGGACGTGCTGGCCATCGTGGGGGGTGGGGGGGGGCGGAGCATGCTCTTAGCTTTCCTGGATGGCGCCCACTGCTTTCCAGAGGAGCCCTTTGTCCGCACTCACCAGCCTCAGGGGCCAGACGCCTGCTTGATGGGAACAGTGGCTGTCAACTGCTCTGGAGCTGGGCGCCCTGTAGCGCTCAGAGCACCTCCGTGTGCGTGCATTGCTGGTTAATATCCTTTGCACATCTTCCCATTGAGCTACTTACCTTTGCTCCCAGCCCGTTTAGAAAGACATGAAAGTACTAAGCCCTGCCGAAACGACGTGAGTCACAGCTCAGCTATCTCGGCCTGGCCTGCGCGAAAGCAGGATTTGCAATGTTGTTTTTAAAGGGCGGGGTGGTGAGGCTCGAGGGGCCGTGGGGGTGACAGGCAGATCCCCGGTGAAAGGAGACCTCACGGGAACTGGGCCCGGGACGCGGAGGGTGTGGAGGGCTTGAGTCAAACCTGCAAGTCCCTCTGCTGATCATCAAACGCAGGGCTGAGGCCCCATGGCGCGGGCATGCCGGCTGGAGAGGCTCCTGTCCGCACAACCAGGGAAAACCATTCACTAATGACTTTGACTTGGATCGCCATTTGGGATGCTAACACGTGGGGTGTATTAAGTTAAGGACAATACATCGCTAAAACCAGTGTGAACTGTTCTCCACAGAGCATGGCCAGAACGGGGGGGATGGGAGGATGCGGGGGGGGAACGTAGGACAGATAATGCCACACACCACACAGCCACAGTGGGCCCTTCACGGGAGCAGCCCGTTCAGGTCGCACCGGCCAGAGCCACCCTCCATCTCCAGACCCCTAGACAGTCTTTAAAACGGTGGGAGACGCGCCCGGGCAGCTTGCTCAGTTCATTGGAGCGTTGCCCCGGCACAGAAAGGTTGCAGGTTCCATCCCGGGGTAGGGCGTGTAGGGGAGGCAACGGATCAGTGTCTCTCTCTCTCTCTCTCTCTCTCTCTCCCTCTCTCCCTTCCTTCTCCCCTCCTTCCTCTCTCCCTTCCCCTCCCTCTCTCTCTCTGTCTCAAAAAAAAAAAATCAATTAAAAAATATACCCTTGGGTGAGGATTATTTTTAAAATGATTGAAGACTCTAAGGAGATTTTGTTTATGTGGGTTATACCCATTAGTATTTAGAAATTAAAACCAAGACATGTTTTAAATATGTATTGATTCAATTATGTGTACAAATGACATATTGTTATTAAAAAATAACTGTGGTTTTTTTCTTTCCAAAACCAGCAAAAATTTAGTGAAAAGAGTGGCATCATTTTACAGTTTTGCAAAACTCTTTAAGGGTCTGGGTTAACAAAGCTGGCCCTTCGGGTCGGCTCCCGCACTCAGCTCGCCGTGATAAGTTGTTGGGTCGCGGGGTGTGGAGGAGATCTGGCCTCACACGGGTGTGGCGATGGGAAGGGTGGAGTGGGGAGTGTGTCCATCGCTTTTCCGAGCAATTGCGTATATTCCCTGACAGCACAGAGGTTGCAGCTTCCTGGCGGTTACTGCAAGCTGGACTCTGAAACCCTCTCACTTGTTCCCACGCTCATGGCTCTGCAGGCTGACTGGGCCTCGCTCCTCTCTCCTGGGCTCAGTGAGCTTCTCGTCTTCTCTTGTATTAAATCCATTGCCCTCGCCCCTCTCCCCCCAGCACTTTGAGTGGATCTTTTACTAATACATGATTTTGTTGTTTGTTTTTAAATATGTTTTTATTGAGCTTTAGAGCGAGGGAAAGGGAGAGGGAGAGAGATAGAAACATCGATGGGAGAGAGAATCATTGATCGGCTGCCTCCTGCACACCCCCCACTGGGGATCGAGCCCACAACATGGGCCTGTGCCCTGACCGGGAATTGAGCCAGCGACCTCTTGGTTCATGGGTCGGTGCTCAACCACTGAGCCACACCAGCCGGTCCCAATACACCATTTTGTATTGGTTCACTGCGTCACGCAGGGCTTCCCAGCTGTTGACACCTTCCATTACCAAATCAAAAGACGCGCTCTCTGCTTGACCGCTGGGCTCCTGGGAGAAGCCCCAGTCCTGGGAGACGGCAAGCTCACACCCACCCGCAGCCACAAGTCCCGCCTCTGAACCTTGGTTTTAGAGCTCAGCTTGTCATTGGCCCCAAGTGCTGCCCGTCGTCTTCCTTGAAGGGACAAGGTCGCTGGATTCCTTTGTTGAGATGTGTTTGCTGAATCCCTGAGTCTGGCGAAGCCTCGCTTGCCCGCCAGCCGTTTCCGAGTAAGAACGGTGCTCCGTGGAGAACAGGTGGCTCGAGACCACACCGCACCCTCACGCAGCGGGAGTGCGCCCTGCCCCCGCCCGCGTCACCAGGACATGAAACGGCTGTGGCGCAGGGTGCGGGCGTAATGACACCGACGTGTCTCCTGCTCCGTGAGGGCCATTCTTCAGTGACGCTGGCCTTTCGCGGTGAGTGCTGGCAGCGAACAGCTCAGACCCCGTCGCTCCGTTGTGGCGCCTCGGCCTTGATCTGCGCTGGTGGTTCCCCCGTGGCCTTTGTCGGGGTTCCCCAGGAAAACAAACCAACAGAGAGATGTGTAATAAGGAGTCCTAGAGGCCGGCTCGCCCAACTCGCCGGGCGGGTGGCTGCCGCAGCCCCAGGCGAGCCAGCATTCTGGTCCAAGCCCGAGGGCTGTGTGCTGGGGATTCTCTTGCTCAGGGCATTGGGACCTTTTTATTCTAGTCAGGCCTTCAACGATTAGATGGGGCCACCCACAAATGGCTGGCAACCTGCTTTCCTCAGCAGCCCACCCATTTCCATGTGAATGTCACCCAAAACGCTCGCACAGAAACATCCAGAATAATGTCCGACCAAGTCGACACATGCAGTGAACCGTCGCACCGACCACTCTTTCTGCACGTGAGTGCAAGTGTCACCGCGGTGGACGGGGCAGGTCACGTGTAGTATCATTGTGACGACAGCCTTGACCCTGTGGGCCCCTGACCACGTCTCGGTGACTCTCGGGGGGGTTGCAGGCAACACCTAGAGAAGTGCGGTCCTGTAGGTCCTGCAGCAAGCTCCGCCCTCAGCTCACACCGAGCTCCGTTCAGCCTCTCAGGCAGCCTCCTAAACCGATGGACACCGAGGATGCCCGACGTGGGTTGAAAGCTGTACTGTGAAGGAAATCAAACCGAGAACAAGAAGAAAAGGGAAGAGATGGAGGGGGAGGAGGGAGAGATGGAGGAGGAGGAGGAGGAGGAAGAGGGGGAGGGGAGAGAGGAAGAGGGAGCAGGAGGGAAAGGAGATGCCCAGCAGACACGATTGAATGCCAGGGGCGAGAAAACACAAAAATACATCGGCGTTCTAGGAGGCATGACGAGGCGTTGCATTTATGAAATAAAGTGGGCGGCATGGCAAAGCTGGGAAATTAAGGGGAACCCTTGTAATTAAAATTATGGCAGAAGAAAAGTTTAAACCCGCTAGGAGGGTTATAGGGTAAGTTTGGAGAAAACCCCAGAAAGTAGAATGGAGAGACAAATAGGTCAAAAATTGTAGGGGAATTACAGGAGGAGAGAATTTGTCCGGGTCTGAAACCCAGATCACAGCAATTTCATAAACGGGGAATGGAGGGCGGGGGCGGGCTGGAGGGGCCGATGGGAGGAAAGGGGCATATGTAACACTTTAACAATAGAGGTTTTTTAAAGGGGGAATGAAAGTGGGGGGATATTACTAAAGAGAGCATTCACGTTTCTCGCAATTAAAGGGAATGTGTCCATATTCATACTGAAAGGGCCCAGCCGCGTCCTTCCAGGAAACATACGTGAAAAAGGACCGCACATCACGTGAGACTTTACAAACCAGAGACTGTACTAGCTCCCGGGGAGTGGGAAAGAGAAAAGGCAGGAAATCTCATCAAATAATCGGAATTGAAAATGGCGTCAGCCTGCTCACCAGCAGCACTGGGACTACACGTGAACGCACAGGAGCCTTTAAGATGTGACAGAAAAATTATTTTGTTTTAAATATAATTCAAACTGGTTAAGACGTATCACTAAAAAAAAAAAAAAAAAAAAAAAAAAGACGTATCACTAACTATCTTCTATATATAAAAGGCTAAGTTACCGACTGTACGTCCGTCCAACCAACCGGCCAGCACTGGCAATTTAAAAATAAACGGTGACTCGCGCATGCACGATACATGTAAAGCTCTCGCTGGCACCAGTCGCGTGCGTGTGTTTCGATCTGTCATTGTTGATCTTGAATTTGGTTGTTTTTGTTGACATTCAACGTGAACCACATTGTGATTTATTCATCAACCGTCGGCCAACAGACGGGCGGGTACATATGGCGCGCACTGGCAATTTAAAAATAAACGGTGACTCGCGCATGTGCGGTACATATAGAGCGCTCGCTGACACCAACCGCACATGTGTTTTAATTTTATAATACTATGTTATATGTACTATTTTGACACGTAATTTTTTGCAGTAACATAATTACTGCACGAACCTCCTAGTTAATTTCATTTCAATGTGCACGAGTCTGTGCACTGGGCCACTAGTAAAATACAAAGCAATGGAGAGTTCAGTGTAATTCAAACTGGTTAAGACGTATCACTGAGTATAAAATATGATGCAATGGACACTTCAGTATCTCCCAACTTAACGAACGAGCCATTATCACGACAGCTAACAGGCCTCTCCACTTCACGGCATCTCCCGCCTCCTAGAGGCCAGGACTGTCATGTCACCCTGGCCCTGCTGTATCTGAGGCCTCAAACGGCTTCATTCTTTGCTACATACGTGCATATGTGACGACGTTTGAAGAAGTTGTAAGCAACATTGTTATTCTGCATGTTACAAATGCTATAGAATGACACATGCATGTTATATCTAAATCATATATGTGTAATGTTCATCGTTTTCCACAGCATTCTGTTTGTAAGACTCGCCCCTGTGGTGGGGATTGCTCTGGTTCGTTGTCACTGTGGTCGGTGCTCGTGGAAACATCGTGACTGGGTGGTTGCAATGCAGGGCTTACTGTCATTTACCCAGCCCTTTACTTATCGATGCTGGCGTTGTTTGCAATATTTGCTGCTTCAAAATATAAACGAGCTGTTAACTTGGCCGTTTCCTCTGAGGCACCAGGGTACGAGGACCGTCAGAAAGCACGGGGAGCGCCACATGCAGAATTCCCCCTCCCCCCCAAAAAACATTTCAAACCAATAGCAAGACTCGTGTGCCCCCTGCCCACTCTGATAACACAAAAGCATGAGAAAGGATGGTTGGGGAGAGGGAGGACTGACTGAGGAGGGTTAGTTGGAAGAAGGCTGCTGCAATGATGTGAATCTCACCCCCTGTGGGGGACAGGATGTCTGTGCCTCCCTCAAGCCTGTGAGACATCTCAGCTGTCACTTGGGACCCGCGAAGTTTAGGGGCCGCAGCGAATGACTGCTCAAGGACTCGAGTCCAGGAGCTGCCCAGACAGCAGTGATGTCCATCAAGGAGACTGGCTGCTGCCCAGGGTCATCCCGGCCTCCCTGCGCAGGGGCAGAGGGCACGCGCATGCTGCTCGTGAGACAGAGGAGGCCCCTGGGGACAGAGAGATGGACAGCAGTCACTCCGGGTTTTGTCCAAGGAAA
>NW_006292094.1:3249732-3253525 GCF_000327345.1 Myotis davidii | reverse complement strand
AAAGGGAAACCCGGACTGGGAGTGTGTGGAAATGGGTTCACATCCTATTATGAGCGCAGTATTGTACATACTCAAGCCAGTTACTCTGTCCTGGTTCCCCTCCTCCAACAACAGAAGCAAAATGGTCTAATTTAGTGTGCGCCCCCCGCATCCTTCCCCCTTCAGCGTAAGCCCCGCCCGAGCCAGTCCTGGAGGGCGGGAGAGTCTAGTGTTCGAGTGTCGATCAAAACATTGCCTTCATTTTGGACTAAACATTTTCATGTCTGGATTATGACTCCACGCTATGCTGTAACGTGACTGTGGGAGGCTCTGGTCCCTAACAAGGAACAAAAGAAGTTTGGGGCCTGCTCAAGTGTTTAACCCATGGCCGACCCGTGTTTGGAAGACAGTGATGGACAGAATGAAAGTGCCTGGGACTGGACCCCGTGAGTCACGCTTGTTTGCTGCATTGCTTACCCAGTAAGTCATCACATTCTTGGGTAAGTGCTGTCATCTGTATGTGCAAAACCGTCTCTGGGTGTATGCTCGGGAGGGGAGTTTCTGGGAAAAAGGAAATGCACTTTTTAACCTTACTACGCAGTGCCAAGCCACTTTCCGAAGGAAAGGAACGTTTTCCACTTGAGATTCTCTCTGCAGCCAGACTGTCCAGTAGAAGGATAAAGATAAAGATAAAGCAGCATCTGAAAAAGCAACCTTGCCACGCGCCCTGTAGCAAATGAGCAGCACGAGGGAGTGACCTCAAAAGGACTAAGATGCAAGATCCAGGAAACTGCTGATCCAACCAGGAGAGACGGGAAGGGAAGATCTGGACAGTGACAATGACACACCTACAGCATTCTCCGGAGCGGAGCCCAGAGCGTGGAGTGTCCCCAGGGGGAGGAGGGCGGACTTCGCCATCCACCGGGCACCTCTGACAATGCGGAGATAGGAGCTTCAGGAAATGTGGGAAGATCCAAACTGAGACTCAAAGAAATTAAGCAAAATGTCTACAAAGTAAAGCAGGGAGGCCTGGCCAGGCAGCTCAGTTGGTTGGAGTGTCACCCCCTGCACCAAACGTTTGTGGGTTCGATTCCCAATCAAGGCACTTACCCCACTTGCAGATTTGATCCCTCATCAGGGTGTGTTCAGGAGGCAAACAATTGATATTTCTCTCTCACAATGATGTTCCTCTCTCTCTCTCTCTCTCTCTCTCTCTCTCTCTCCCTCCCTCCCTCCCTCCCTCTTTTTAAAAATCAATAAAAACATATCCTCAGGTGAGGATTAAAATTTTTAAAAATTCTGAGTGAGGGAAGTGATAACTAGGAAAAACAGACGTGGGAATATAATTATCCTCAAAATTTGACTCAGCAGGATACAATCATATAAACATTGAAAATGTGTTTTACCAAAAATCGTGATAGAACAATTTTAGGATGGTGGGGAGAAGGGGGAATTTGGAAGCTAATATCCTGCATGTCATAACAGGAAGCCAGTGAAAATGGCTAAAAACAATAAATTGAGGGCTACCTGAATGAGCGTATTTTACTAAATATGCTTTTATCAGTAAAAGAAACAGCTTGTGAAAGATTAAAGTAATGCTTCTGGGGACCAGACCCTGTGAAGGAAGGAACCACTGGCCATGAGTCTTTGAGCAATATTTCTTATTTTAGTGCAATGTGCATGTATTTCTGTGGGAAATAATTAAAACTTTTTTAAAAAAGAGTCCAGGATCTAACAATTGATTACAGCAGAATCACAAGATCCAAGTTAATACACAAAATTCAGTTGCTTTTCTGCATACTTACAATGAACAAGTGGAATTTTAAATTAAAGGTGCAATACCATTCACATTAGTGCCCTAAAAAACTAAATGCTTAAGTATGAATAAAAAGAAGACATACAAAATGTATACAAGGAAAACTGCAAGCCTCTGATTGAGGAAATAAATAAATGGAGAGATATCCCATGTTCATGGATAAGGAGGCTCAATATTGTCACAATGGCAGTTCTTCCCAACTTGGTCTGTAGCGTCAGCGTGATCCCAATCAAAGTCCCAGCAGGAGAGCTCCCACCAACCAGCCCCGTACTCTTGGGCCTGTCAGCCTCCAGGCCTGGGCGATACACTCACACATGTCTATTGATGAAAAGCCACCCAGTCTACAGTATTTGCCGTAGCAGTTCCAACGACCGATACGGGGGTCATCAAGGTGGTGCCTCCGCCTCTGAAGACAACAAAACCAGAAACATCTTTCTCTTCTTGCCCCCGGGGAAAAGGTGATTTCAAACTCTCTCTGTACCTGGAACAGAAAGGTAGAAAGGGTGGGTTCCCTACGTTGGCTTCCGGGAGGCCTTCGGCTGCGTGCTGCAGACGCAAAGAGTAATGGGGAGGAGGGGGTCCGATAAAAAGCAACCAACTGCAGCCCACAGTGGCAAGGGTTCGGGAAGGTGCATCGTGAGCTCCGGATGAAAGGGCTGATGAACTCTCCCTGGTGGGAGAGGTGAGGGACTGAGCCGAGTCTGCATGGAGGGGGATTTAACCCAGGGCTTGAGCCAGGCCAGGTGGCTCAGTGGTTGAGCATCGACCTCTGAACCAGGAGGTCACAGTTCGATTCCCAGTTGGGGCACATGCCTGGGTGGCAGGCTTGATCCCCAATGTGGGGCGTGCAGGAGGCAGCTGATCAATGGTTCTCTCTCATCATTGATGTTTCCAGTTCTCTCTCCTCTACCTCCTTCTTGGGAATCAATAAAAATATGTCTTAAAATAAGTAAACAAATAAACCCAAGCTTGAGGAGTCAGTGGTGATAAGAGCTGAGGTTGATGTAGCAGCGCCGGCCACAACCTGAGCCTGGGCTGCCGCACAGCAAAGGCCCTCTCATGCTCACCGCAGGGCTCTGAGGCTGCAACATGGCCACCTTCACTCTCCAGAGGGTCTGTCTTCTGCCACCTGCCAGGGGTGGAACCTCGGGCGTTCGTAATTTAGAAGCCAAAATAAATTGCTTAGGATTATCTATGGGGCAGAGCCTTGATTACCATAAATCAAGACGCCCGACATTCCTCACCTCCCAGTCTCTGAAGGGCAGGAATCTGGGCGCAGCCTCCCTGGGCCCTTCATACCTGGTGTCACATGAGGTTGTGAGATGGAGGCGACCAGGGCTGTGCTCAGCTCACGGCCCAACGGGGTGGATTTGCTTTCTGGCTCTTGAGTGGCTGTTAGGCTAAGGGCTCCCCCAGTGCCTGGCCCCGTGCCGGCCTCAGGGGCTCTGCACCAATAGCTGCTCCGGCCGTGCAGCCAGGACAGGGGGCGAGTGCCGGTGGCCACTGCTCTCGGAAGTGACAGCCTCATTTGTGCTGCGTTCTGTTGGCTGGAAGCAAGTCACCAGGTCCAGCTCACACTCGGGGAGGCTGCTCACAGGCCGCAGATACCACTGGGGTCTTTCGAGAAGGTCTGGCCGCACCTGGGACAACTGGGAAGATCCTGAGCTCAGCCCCCAGGGGGTCGGTCTGCCCTCGTCTTCACTTCACAGGGGGAAATGTGTGCATGTATATACTCGCATGTACACATACGTGTATACATATGCACATACATGCTCACATGTACTGTGTACATCTGTATGTACATGTGTGTGATATACACATGTACGACGGGGGAGCCTCAGATACCTGTGCACATGTGTGGGATATGTGAGTGTGTGTATGTGATAACTTTATACAGAGTGTGGGTGAAGGAAGAACCCGTTATAGCCTGGATCCAAAGGAAAGGGGGCGCTCAAACCCTGTTCCAGGACATGAAACCTGAATGTTGATCCGGACGAT
>NW_006292094.1:3238442-3249452 GCF_000327345.1 Myotis davidii | reverse complement strand
AGGGCACGGGGCTGGTGCCAGCCTGTCCCCCGCGGCCCAGGAAGCCCGATGGTGACTGCCTGCCTTTGGGGGAAGTGACAGCGGGGGTCGGACAGAGAACGGAGAGGCCTGTTCTGTGAGGAAGCGGAGACGTCTCTGGATTTGATGAAATGAACCTTTCCTGGGAAATGGAGCCCTTCTCTGCGGAAGGAGTTGTCGCAGGAAACACTCAGCTGCCTGCACGTCACCCCGGGGTTTCAGGCCAAGGGTAGGGGATCTGGCCCCGCGGGATGCGTGCTTCAGGCTCCACTCTTAGGGGCCCCCAGAGACGTGCACACACTCAGGAGCATCGAACCCCAACTAGACACCCAACTCTTTTTCCCCAAGAAAAGTACCTACCATTGTGCTAACCACGTGCCAGGCCCTTCTCCTCCCAGGACCCTCAGGCGACACCATTGTGAGCCCCAGTTAAACATTACCCGTTACTGGCTTTTTCATGAGAAAGATGATTTTTAACTTCTGTGCGATAGGCATCTATTATCCTAGACGAACTGCTTTCTCAGGCGAAGTAAAAACCAGTTAGCATTTGAAACCCGTCTGGCCGTCATGGGCGTCCGTGGGGATGTCTGCTCATGGCCTTCCCTGGGAAAGTCCTCTCTGCCCTGCAATCAGAGCCTCTCTGTGAAGACCCTGTGACTTCCCACTCCCGCCCCCGCTGTCCCTGATGAGTTCCAGCGTGGTCACCTGACCCAGCTGGACCAATGAGCGCCTTCCCTGGGACTTCAGGTTGGGATCAGAAAACATGCCGCTTAGTATCAGAGCCCAAAACTGTGGCACCGAAACCCTCAGACCATGTCGCCGTGTGTCACACCTCAGGAGAGACAGTCTGAATAGAGCTGCCTACAGGGAAAAGCCAAGAAAGGAGGCCGACACAGTGTTCTGGAACATTCCATGCCCTGGTTCTGATCGGTCCTGATTCCACATGAGAAACTGCCCTTCCCGAGGCTTGGTTCTCCAGCCCTTCCTTCAAGTCATGTGCCAGGGAAAGTCCTCTCTTTATTAGTTGTTGGGTTTCTGCGCTTGCAACCAAAAATTCTAAATATACCTACATAAGAGGTTTTCCTGTGGGGGCAAGGCCAGTCCCCCTGCGAGATCTGGTGCCTCTATGGGGGGAGAGTTTCTGTGGCTTCGGCAGCACCTCGGCTTCTGTGACTTTGCAGGGACCAGCCCCAGGTTTAGGACTGAGAGCGAGAACCATGGGGCTGCGCTGACTTCATAACGGCCATGCGTCGGCCAGAAAGACGATGGCTGCTTCAGCTGCGGTAGATCACGCCCCGGTCTCTAAGGCAAGAGTCCGACAAACTCAGTGACACAGTGAAACCATTTTACCCATTGATTTCTGTACGAAGCCAAAGGGACTGACCCACTGGATTAATGAGGGCGGCCCAGCCCAGGGTGGGGTGGGGGACGCAGCGGGGGTGCAGGCTGGCGTGGACGGCCCGGCCTGGCTGTCCATCTGTGAAGTGGGGGCAGGAATGACCCCTGTTGGGTGGCTGCATCATGTGACCAGCTCAGCACATAGGACATTGCACAGATTCTAGATGTTTCTATGGCGTAATCCTTGAAGATACTTCTAGAAACAAGCCCGCCACCATCCACCCTCGAGAGAAGTTGTAACGTGCTGCATTGCCTTGGGCCACTTAGAAAGTTAATGCGTGTCAGCATCTTAAAGGCTCTGAGAAGTCCTGCAGCAGAAACCTGTTTTATCTGTGTGTTTCCCCAATTGATTTGACCACAGAACCTTCTCCCCGGCTCTCCCCATACATCCCCCTTTAACAAGAGCCTACGGACATAACACCTCCTCCGCGCTAATACTGTCCCTGAGCAAAAACAACTTATTTCCCCAGCAACCCAGCTATGCAGGTCCCACTCATCGCCCTTACTTTCAGATGCTACGCTGGCCTGGTTTTCTTCCTCGCGGGCTCACGTGATGGACTCAGCGCTCATATTTATAGAACAACGAGCAGCTTATATGTCTGCCTGGATTTACTAGAAGGGAAAGATTAAGTCGCCTTGGTTTGGAGAAGTTTCTACCCTCAGTCACTAAACAATCAAGCCAAAAAAGGGGCCTTTTAAATATCTGCCCCAGTTACTAAGGGGCTGAATGTTTAGAAAAATTAACTTACAGTAAAATTACCCCAAAGTAAACCTGCAAGATGGAGCACACGTAGGACAGAAGCACGCTCAGAGCCGGTAGATACGCGAGGGACAGTCATAGAACCGAGAACAAGACTGTGGATTCCAGCTCTGGCTTTACCGGCTGTGACCTTTCTTGGCCTCGGTCGATTCTTCTGAATTTGGGGATAATGGTACCTCCCTCCCGTGGCTGGTGTCATGATGATCAGGTGAGACAGTGGCTGTGAGCTTGTTTGGTCCGCAGAGAACCCGTATGACTTGCTGTCTCGATTATATTAAATTTCATCTGGGCCGTTGCAAAAATAGTACAATACAATTGAAGTTTTGTGGGCATGGTGTGTGCGTGTGCATGTGTGTGTGCGTGTGTGTGTGTGTGTGTGTGAGAGAGAGAGAGAGAGAGAGAGACAGGGATAGGTCACTTTTTCCATAAAGGGCTACACAGTAAATACTTTAGGTCCTGCAGGCCATGTGGTCTCTGTCACAACTACTCAGCTCTGCTGCTGCAGAGCAAAAGCAGCCACAGACAATAATGTTAATGAATGGCTGTGGCCGTGTGCCAATAAAACTTTATTTATAAAAACAGGCAGCCGGCCAGATTTGGCCCATGAGCTGCAGTTTGCCAACCCCTGGAGTGTAAGATCCACACGTAACCTCTCAAATAATAAAAGCCGAAGTATGCAAGGAATATGAGATTTTTGTGGCACTTAAAAATTAATTTTCCTTTCATATGGTAATGTTCATTTTACGATGAGTATAATAGGCATCTTTTATAAACTAACCATGTTCTAATAAGACTCCAAGGATTGTCATGGGATTTCTGCGCGCAGCAGAATTGTGGATCCTGGGAACATCTCTCCAGTCCCACTTCCTTTGCTGCAAATTTCAACCTCGTAGGGGTCCTGGGGACCTTTCCCACGTCAGAGCCAGGCTGTTTCGTGGGAGGAGGGGCCTACATGCCCTCCTGGAACCGCTGTCTCACAGTTACACAGCCTGGACTCCCCCCTGTTGTCTGGCATCCAGTGGGCAGAGGGTAGGGATGCTAATAAACATGCTACAGCAACCCGGCCGGCCTGGCTCAGTGGTTGAGCGTCGACCTAAAGCAGGATCGAGCCGGCAACCTGGGCGTGTGCCCTGACCGGCAATTGAACCATGACCTCCTGGTTCATAGGTGGATGCTCCACCCCTGAGCCACACCAGCCGGGCCGGGCACATTCTCTGTTCCAAGACAACTTTGAATGTTGCCTGGTGGAGCCTCGCACATCCAGAAGGTCAGCCCCGCCCTCACTGAGAAGGTTAATGGCTTGCCCGCAGTCCCGCAGTCCTCTAGCAGAGGTCACTTAGACAGTCTGGCTCCATTCCTTAACTCCTAACCCCATCTTTGTCGTTATCTGTCTCCACGTGCCCCCAGCCCCACCCGCGAGCCTGTAAGTTCTTGTTTATAGTCTCTGAAGTGCCGGGGACCAAGCCTCACTCCCAGCCAGACTCTAAGCCCCTGACTTAATCGAAAGGAATCAAAACCAGATTTTGCCTCTGCGGAAGGTGCGCTTCGGCGGTGGAGTGTTTCATTTACTCTGCCAGTGATTGGTTAGACTGTGACATCATGCTGGCCGATGAGATTTGATGGGAGGGCTAGAAGGAGTACCTGGGAAAGGTTTTCTCTCGGATGGGAAGGGAAGGGAAGGGAAGGGAAGGGTGCTGCGCCCCTGCCCTCTCCCCTCCCACCCCACCACCCCACCCCCACGCCAGGACTTCAGAGAGGAGGAGGGGCCGCCGCCTTACTCAACACATTATAGCATGTTTTCTGCATTGCAAAAACGGACAAAGATGGTTTCATTAGGGAGATGGCTTCATTAAGTAACCATTTAATTCCTTTAATTCAGTCTCTCTTGTTGAGTGGTGACTTCAGTAATTGCCCATTTAAAAACATGGAAATCTGTGGTCCGCAGGCCCAGACACTGGGCGGGTCCCCGCCCGTCTTTCCGGCTGTGGCTGTGTGCCGGGAGCGACACCAAGGGCTGGTGTGAATTTTGAGGCGGGCAGAGGGGGGTTCTGCGCGCTTGCCTGTCCATTTCCTTCCAGAGAGTTCTTCCCCTGCATCAGGCCCCTGCTCACAGCCCTCTCCGGGGATCAGCTCCCTACCTGGAGCCCACGGTCCGCAAATCTTACTCCCGATCTGGACACTGAGAGGAACCCGTTGATAATGATGCCGGAATCACAGGCGTGGACTAGGGCCTGTTGGTTCCCTTTCTGTCTCCATTTGTCCGGCAAAGCTCTCCGGTCTCATCCCAGTTCTGGGGACGGTCGCCCACTCAGCGGGGTGAGGTTGCCCTTGGCCCCCCCTTCCCCCACCGCGGCCTAGCAGGCCAGTTCCCTCAACGATTCATCAGCTGAATGGCCAGTTGTACAAAAGCGAGTTCATGAACGTTGTCCTTGACTTTAGAGAGTTCAGTGAAGTTCTAAGACAGTTCTAAGGAAGATGCCTTTTTCATGACTGTACATACACCCCAGGGCTTCCCTGCCAACCCCTCACTTCTGCCTCTGTATTTTCCTCCAAGCCTGTATTGTTATCTTACACACTGTACACCGTGTAGCGTGTTATCATACACACTACACGCTTTGCAGGTGCTCCCCGCCTCTGGATGGGGTGACGCCCCGATAACCCGCTGTAATTAGAAACTGTCGTAAAGACAATGCACTCAGCGCACCTGACCTACCCACCAGGCATCACTGCTCAGCCTGCTGCCTGCGTGCTCAGAACTCTCGCAGTCGCCGCAGCGGGGCGGTCATGGCGTCATCCCAGCCACTGCCTGTCCTCCCTCCTCTCACCGCAGCCGGAGGCACCGGGGTTCCGCAGAGCACAATGCACACAGCGCTGGCTGGCGGCACAGTGCGCCCTCAAGCAGCAGTGCAGGCGGTGCCACAGGAACTTCTAGAACATGCAGCACCTGACTGTTTAGTCAGGGCCCTGACCGCTCTCCCTTGGATTGTGAAGTAAACAAATGACAACAGCCAACACCACAATAGCCGTCCGGTGTTGAATGAATCACAACGAGGCCTTTTTGGGGTCGGATTGGCAGAAAACCCATGTGCTGGCGCGCTGCAGAGTGTCGCCGCTAGCGCACGTGCCGGGTGGTGGCAGGGGCCGAAAGTCGCCACTGTAGGGCATCAGCACTGACCCTCGCGATTGCGTGGCTGCCCGGGAGCTGGCGGCACCACGAGAGAGGACGGTCCATGTGTCACTATGCATATCACTGGCCGGGGAAAGGCAACATCCAGCACTGAAATGCCAGCTCCCCCTGAGCGTGTCTCTCGCACCGTGGGAGAGGCGGACCATCACACGCGGAGCCACAGTGAGTCAGGGATCCCCTGTACTTGCTCGTAGCTGTGTCTCCAGCTCCCGGAAGTCTTCTCTAGACTGTGCTCCGTCCGTCCCCCTCCTCCCCCCTCACCCCCCACCCCTTGTACCGTGGGCTCAGCATGAGTGTCGGCCTCACGAAATGCCCACAGGCACTGCCGACTCTCCCAGCCTCACCTGGTGGCACAGGCGCCTGGCCTCTCCCGCCCCACAAGGCCCGGGCCCCCCTGGGAAATGCTGACCCTACAGGGTCCGCATGAGGTGGTTGTGGGCGTGGCCGCTGAAGCTCCCACCGGGTTAAGCTCCGGGCCTTGGGGCAGCAAGTCAGCCTGCCACTCGGGGGACGGTGGGTGAGGACAGACCTCCCAGCACTCGCTCAGGGCTCCCCCACCTCGGCATGTTGGCATTTAAGCAGGTTAGCTCTCCATCGGGCCTGCCCGGGCACTGTGGATGGACTGGTCAGCAGCACATCCCGGCTGCTACCCTGAGATGCCATTAGCATCCCCCCCACCTTTGGGACACCCCAAACTGTCCCCAGACATTGCCAGACGTTCTGGGAGTGACTCTCCCTCCCCACTGAGGGCCTCTGGGTTATTGTGAAGATCACATAAGAAAATTTACAGAAAGCCCCAGCCCCTTTCACCAACATCCCTCCGATGCCCACATGCATTGTGGGAATCACCGAGCGGAAACTGGGGCGCCCGGGGCAGGAAGGTTCTCACGTTAGCCACTGACCTGGGGGATTTCAGGCAGAGGGTTTCGATGAGTATATACAGGCCCTGATGTGATCACATCAAGAGGCCACGATGGTGGCTGGGGGAGCCCCCGCCGACATCTGAAAAGCGAGCGGTGGGAACAGGAACCGGGATGCGCAGGGAGCCGCCTGCTCAGGCCGCTGCGCGTGCCAGTCAGTCCGGGCGTCGTGACACCTCCCGGCTCGCGTGGGGAGCCAGGAACGGCGGCCTTAGGATGGACCTGCCCTGTGGCAGGGAAGCCGGGTTTGTGTTTAACTCAGCAAACCCTTCTCCGCTGCTGCCGCCCCAGGGCCCTGGTAGACCTTGGCCGCCTGCTGGTTTCCTCTCATGGGTTAAAGCAGTGGTTCTCAACCTTCCTAATGCCGCGACCCTTTAATACAGCTCCTCGTGTTGTGGTGACCCCCAACCATCAAATTATTTTCGTTGCTACTTCATAACTGTAATTTTGCTTCTGTTACGAATCGTCATGTAAATATCTGATATGCAGGATGTATTTTCATTGTTACAAATTGAACATCATTAAAGCATAGTGATTAATCACAAAAACAATATGTAATTATATATGTGTTTTCCCATGGTTTTAGGCGACCCCTGTGAAAGGGTTGTTCGACCCCCAAAGGGGTTGCGACCCACAGGTTGAGAACCGCTGGGTTAAAGGAAGCCTTGGCCCCCTCGGTGATCTTTGAATGACAGGATTCTGACTGGAGTTAAAGTACGTTTGGACGTCCTCCCGCTCCAGGCCTGGGTGGCTCCCAGCATGACATCTCCAGCCCCTGCAGGATGGAGGCTCAGCCCAACCCCAACCCCCCCAGCCTCTCCCGGTCACTCTCTCCGCCCACTCAGCTTTACATTCCTGAGTGCTGGCCGCCTCAGGGCCTCGGACTCCCTCTGCCAGGAATGCTCACTCCGGAGTTACCACTGACCCCACCTCTCATCACTCAGGTCTCAGCCCAGTCACCTCCTCCGTCACCTCCTCCGAGGGACCATGTCCACCACCAGCATCTGCACCTCAGCTGCCCCCAGCCTGTCCCTCTCTGTTCCTCACCCTCGTCCTGCAGAGCTGGGAGTCATTTCTGATACAATCTTGTTCCTTTATTTGCCTATTTAAACTGTCAACGGTGGGAGCCCAAAAAACTACCAGAAAAACCTGTTGAACAAGCAAAGTATGTTTATTAGAAGTTTTGTCACAGAGGCTGGGTCTGAGAGGGGAGCTAAAGGCCTGGAGGAGGAGGGGAGAGGGAGCTAGAGGCCTGGGCGTCTGAGAGGGAGCTGGAGGAAGGTACCTAGGGCTGTAAGGCCTTAGGTTCTCAGTGGATGGTTTAAGGCCGTGGTCGGCAAACTGCGGCTCTCCGAGCCCCATGCGGCTTTTTGGCCCCTTGAGTGTGGCTCTTCCTAAGCCTTAACCCTAATTAAGTTAGTAATAATGTACCTACCTATACGGTTTAAGTTTAAAAAATTTGGCTCTCAAAAGAAATTTCAATCGTTGTACTGGTGATATTTGGCTCTGTTGACTAATGAGTTTGCCGAACACTGGACGTCAAACTCTAAGGTCTTGCCAGGCAGAGAACAGATTGACAAGGGCCACAGTTTGTGACAGAAGAGCCCTCGATTAGCGGCCATGGCAGGCGGGGGCCCCGGAGCAGCTCTTGAGCGAGCTGCTCATTTTCTTTCTGTTTTTCCAACGGAGGCATAATTGACAGGTCGCACTGTAGTCACTCTGGGTGTACGACACACGTGATATGTGCATGTATGTGAAGTGACCACCCCTGAGACGGGGCCAAGTTAACATCCACGGCCTCACACAGTTACAAAAGCTTCTCTTCTTTCTCGAGTACTTTTTAAGACCTGCTCCCTTCGCAGCTTCCAACTATACAGCGTCGCTCACTGTGGTCGCCCTGCGCACATGAGCACATCCGGGACTCGTGGACCTTATAGCTGGCAGTCTGGGCCTTTCTGCCCCTTCACCCATTTCCATGCCCCCCACCCCCCACCCCTCGGCGACCGCCCTCATGTCCTCTGCATCTGCGGGTTGGGGTTTGGGTTTTGGTTTCCACGTGTGAGTGAGATGCATTTGTCTTTCTCTGTCTGACTTACTTCCCTCCGTCCACGTTGTCGCAAAGGCCAGAGCTTCCTTCCTTCGTGGCTGAGGAATACTCCGCTGTACGGACATCGACCCT
This sequence comes from Myotis davidii, assembly GCF_000327345.1. Classification (NCBI taxonomy): domain Eukaryota; kingdom Metazoa; phylum Chordata; class Mammalia; order Chiroptera; family Vespertilionidae; genus Myotis; species Myotis davidii. The sequence continues at coordinate 3,240,990 of NW_006292094.1, read as the reverse complement.
CCTCTTCTCCCCTGCGCCCAGACGGGCCTGAGCTGGGCGGCCTCAGTGTTGTCAGCAAAGCTGAAGTGGACGTGGGGCGCAGGCGTCTTTAAGAGCCAGGGACTCCATCTTGTTCAGATGCGTGCTCAGGAGGAGACTGGCTGCATCTGTTCTTTCCTGAACGAGCCCATTCGTTCCCTGTCGTCGCTTCCAGTACATTCTGGGGCTCGCGGCCGAGTGAGTCTTGCTGGGCCCCGGCGCTGTCGACCCCAGGAACGAGGAGTGTGGCTGGTTTCAGTTCTCTTCCCACAAATTGCCTGGAAGCTCGGTGAGAGCAGGGCCGTGGCCATCTTGTTCCCATGTGCTTCCAGGCGCCAGGAGCCTGGCACAGGGCCCGCGAGCAGAAGGTGTTTAGTAAGTATCGAGGGACTGGATTACACAGTATTACTCTGTTATTAAAGCCGGTTCTGACCCTGGACCAAAGAGTTTGGTTCTTGCCCTGGCTGGTTTGGCTCAGTGGACAGAGCGTCGGCCTGCGGACTGAAGGGTCCCAGGTTCAATTCCACTCAAGGGCACATGCCTGGGTTGCAGGCTTGATCCCCAGTTGGGGGTGTGCAGAAGGCAGCCGATTGATGATTCTCTCCCATCATTGATGTTTCTCTCTCTTTCTCTCTCTCTCTCCCTCTCCCTTCCTCTCTAAAATCAATAACAATATATTTTAAAAAGACAAGTGTGGTCCCACAAAATAACCATGAAGATAAATAAATGTGTTGAGTAGCTGCCTTTTGCCAGACACCATGCTAAGGGCCCGGACGCGGTGGGCTGCTCCTCGGGGCTGAGCCCTGGTGCAGAGGGCGGGCAGTGGCCGGCTGACAGGGGTGAGCGAGGTCACTGCGAACCGGGAAAGCCCGCATCGATTGCAGCGCCCTGTGAAGAAGCCAGATGTGTTTTCTCCTTTGTTTGCTGTGTGTGTTGTTTTTTTGAGGATGAGTCTGGAGAGAAGCTTCACTCTAATGAAAATCGCAACAAAAGAGGTTTCTTAAATTATAGCTCGTTATTGTTCTTATTACAACAGCAGGCAGTGCTTGTTGCAACAGTGAGTTGATTTTTTGAAGAATACACAGAAAAAGTTAGTAAACCCGCCCCCGGCCCCTGCAGGCCCCTGACCTTCCACGTGTTTTTCCGGGACTGTCTGAACACATCTGCACCATCACAACAGCAGGAGTGACGTATGGGTGTGCATACACCGTTGGCCCCGTACCCAGGGGTTCCCACCCGCAAATCCAAGCAACCACGGATCAAAAACACTTTTTACAGCTACATTGTTGCTGACCTGTGCTATGAGAAGGCCCATGGTGGTGGCATCTGAACTGAACAGGTACAGAATTTTTCCTTGTCGCTATTCCCTAAACAATACAGTGTAATCACTATTTACGCAGCCTCTACATTGTAGTGGGTTTAGGAAGTAATCCACAATGACTCAGAGTACGCAGCGGGTTGCGTAGGTGATTTACAAATACCGTGGCATTTGATATAGGGGATTTGAGCATCCATGGGTTTTCGGGGTCTGCAGCCAGGGTGCGGTGTCCTAGAATCAGTCCCCACAGATACCGGAGACAGCTGTATACAGTGGATGCCTGAAACCACGGGTGGTCCCAGACCCTGTGTGTACGATGTTATTTCCTGCACACATACCTGTGCTAATGCTCCCAGCTGCTCTTCGGCACCTCTGAGCTGCCAGCATCTCGCATTTGGGGGCCGTTAGTAAGTAAAATAGGGTGACTCGAGCACAGCCCGGCGACACGCGACAGCCCGCTGATAACCGGCGGCTGCCGAGTGACCGGCAGGCAGGCCGCAGCCCCGGTGCGGACGGAGGGATGATTCACATTCAGGGCAGCACAGAGTGGGTGAGGCGAGGTCTCATCACACTTCGCAGACAGATGGACAACGTAAAACGTATGGATTGTTTGCTTCTGGAATTGTCCGTGTATTATTCTCGGACTGTGGTTGGCCACAGGCAACGGAAGCCACAGAAAGCAGAACTGCAGATCAGGGCGAGGCCTGTGCGTCTTGTCTTGTTCTGTGCTGGACTCACGAAGTGTGAGTATCTGTACGGAGACGGAGACATACACACAGACATCTTGTCTTGTCCTGCTTTCCGCCAACAGACGCGCCCTCATGCAGGAAGCTGCAACCTGGAGCCACCCAGCAGCCTCAGGGCAGGCCCTCCGTTGGACCTCTCCCCGGCCTCCGTTTCCTCCTTTGTTTTCTGTTTGTTTTGTTTTTTTGAGGATGAGTCTGGAGAGAAGCTACACTGCCACAGCCCCAGGGGGGCCCGAAGGCACGGGCTGCCTCCCAGGCTGCCCCAGGCTCTGCCGGGAGCCGGTCCATCCTTGCTGTTTCAAGGGACCTGGCATATATGGCATACTGTTCTTAATATGTTTGCTCACCTTCTTGGCGCTGTGTTTTAACCAAGGTCACCTCTCCCAGAAAGGTTGTTTCCCCAGGTAGGGATTTTCCCCTGAAGTTAGGGAGGGAATAAAACCTCTTAACCCCTTCCCCAGCAGAA
>NW_006292094.1:3236881-3238254 GCF_000327345.1 Myotis davidii | reverse complement strand
GAGAACCTGGACAGAACCTGGCTGGAGAACCTAGTGGGGGAACATGGCTATAGAACCTGGCTGGAGAACCTAGCAAGAGAACATGGACACAGAACCTCGCTGGAGATCCTAACCAGAACTTGGCTGGAGATTGTGGCCAGAGATCCTGGCAAGGTTGCTGATCAACTGAACGCTGTCTCCGTGTCATTCCTTCTTCGCCGACTCTGTCCACACCTATGGGGAACCCCTGGACCTGCTGGGGATGGACCTCAGCAAGGCTCTACCTGAGGGGGATGATAAGGCACAGGAAGGAGGCCCAGCCAACAAAGTGGGGACCAATCATGGCGTTTTGCTGCTTTGAGATGAGCGAGAGGAGCGTTCCTTCTCAGGTGGGCACGCAGACAGCAGGAGTGAGCAGCCAGCTCCTGACAGGACGGGGAGCCCGGAGGCCAGCCTGGGCCAGAACCCTTCATAATTCACCTCTCTTTTCTTCTGACTTAGATTCTAGCTTTAGGGGGACACGTCTACCATAGGAGGGACCTGTGACTATGTTCACACGTATGGCGGCGATCCGGGTCTGAGGCTTCCCGTGCAAATCTTGATGCTCTAAACGTGTGTAAGGGATTTACCATTGGGTTGAATGGGAGTCGTGGTGACACTTGCAAATGGATGTGAATGAAGGAGACTTGGTTCTGGGCTTCGGAGATGTAGGCAGCAGTGTGGACACCATCATTAAGGAGGCATCCGTTCGTTTGCTCTTTTTCAGAAAATTCTGACCAAATGCTCTTCTTTCTCAATGATTTGCAACAGTCATTTTTTTGGCCAGACCCTTTTTTAAATTTTTAGTTTATTTAAACTAGAAAAAGGTACTCATTTCTCTCACCCGTTACCCCTGCCTCTGGCAACCACGGACCTGTCCTCTGTATCAAGCAGTTGTTTGTTTCATTGGTTGTTGTTTTTTTAGAGTCCACACAAGTGGAATCATAGATCTGGCTTTGTCTGACGTATTTCACTCGGTGTAATGTCCTCGAGGTCCACGCATGTTGTCGCGATGTCGTGATTTCCTCCTTTTTGATGGCGAATCACATTCCATCCATCCCTCCCTCATCGGCTCTGAGGCTGTCTCCATGTCTTGGCAACTGTAATAAGGCTGCAGTGAACATGGGGTGCAGATCACTATCTTTTTGAAATAGTGATCTCATTTTCTTCCGATAAATCCCAGAAATGACAATGCTGGGCCGTGCGGTGGTTCTATTTTTAATCTTTTGAGGATGGACCCGTTTCTGAGGCTCCCAGGGCACCGTCCGCCCAGCCCCTCCAATGGAGACTGAGGGTGAGAAAACACAGAGTGAACAAATAGACCAGGACCTGAGGGCTGATGCCTAAGGTGAGGT
>NW_006292094.1:3233210-3236714 GCF_000327345.1 Myotis davidii | reverse complement strand
GTGTGGAGGGGTGAGGCGTGTGGAGGTGGTAGAAGGCAGCCTCATCTCTGTCTCTGACTATGGGACCGAGCTGTCCAGTCCCCGGCCGCACTGACCCGATTCCGGCCCCAGGGGAATCCCGAGGCAGCACCTCACCCCGCCCGCACGCTCAGTCCCCGGGACCGGCCTTGCCCTGAACGTTGTGCAAGTCCTTCACCATCGTGACCCGGGAAGCTGTTTCCACTTACCCGGGGGAGGGAGCGGCCTCAGCGCGGCCGCGGTGGGACCAGCGTGATTTACACGCCATCAACTTGTGGCTGCACTCACCTCCGCGGCCTGACACTGAACAGGCTCACAGGGAGGCGGCTCTTCTGGGCAGTGGGCAGCGGGCACCGGGCTGGGAGGAGAGGAGGGGAGGAAGTAGAGGGTGGGGCGGGAGGATCCACGTCAGATCCCGCTGGCCTGCGGTCGGGGTGGGCCTGCACCGTCCTGGAGAGCGAAGAGCGTGTGCGACACCGGAGAACCAAGTGGCCGGAGAGGAATGATGGAGACGGACAGGTGTCCCTGGGCGGGGCTCCGTGAGAAAGGACGCGGCACGCGCTTGCCGTCCTCTGACCCGTTCCGGGCACAGAGCGGGCTTGGAGCGGGCCCTCTTCTCCTCGGAGACCCAGGGCACCCTTCACCCCCATCCAGGTTCACGTGCCTCCCCAGGTCGCAGGGGTTCTCTGCCTCCAGCCGCCCTCGCCAGCCCTCCATCAGCACCCACATGCCGGCTCCTCTGGGCCCCATGGACACAGCACTGAACACAGTGGGGCAGCCTCCCCCAAGTCCATGTAAACACCACCAGGAGCAGGTGAGTGGGAGACGGACGGGACCCAGAAATGAAAATGCTGGGCCCCATGGTCCTTTGCACCTGCCTTCACCTCCGCTCCCTCCGTTCCTCTCCCTCCTTACCGGCAAGGAGGCCCCAGGGACTCTCCCTCAATGTGGAGTAACTTGCTTCTCCCTGGCACCCGACCCCAAACCCGTGTGCCCAAAGCCAACTACGTGTCCCAGACTTAGCCTCGGGCCCCACATTTAAGGTGATGACGCAGATTCCAAGGTGTTTGGCATTCTGGGTATGAAGAAACGTTTCATGTTTAAGGAATCCACAGTCAGCTCTGAGGAAAGCTGAGTCAGAAATGTGTGAGCAGCCTGGCAGGCGTGGCTCAGGGGTTGAGCATCGACTTATGAACCAGGAGGTCACGATTCGATTCCTGGTCAGGGCACATGTCTGGGTGGCGGACTCGATCTCCAGTGTGGGGCGTGCAGGAAGTAGCCGATCAATGATTCTCTCTCATCAACGTTTCTATCTCTCTCCCTCTCCCTTCTCTGAAATCAATAAAAATATATTTAAAAAGGAAAAGTGTGAGCAGCTCAACCAGGCAGTTGTGGGTTGAGGGGGCGGGGGGCCCTCTCATGAGGCTGCAGTCAGACATCAGGCAGGGTGACCTGACCATCATCTGAAGGCTCGACCGGGGCTGGGAGACCCATTCCCAGTGAACGGTCACCACGGCTGCTGGTGGGAGGCCTCAGTTGCTCTCCGTGCAGATGCCTCCAGGGGCAGGGCCGCTGGCTTCCTCCAGATGAGTGTCCTGCATCCAGAGGGACCCTGCAGGGCCTGGGATGACCTGGCTTCGCAGGTCACACACCTCATTCCCGCCATCTTCTGTTGGCCACACAGACCGGCTGTAATTTAATATCGGAGAGACAGAAGGACATGAGTGGCAGAGGACAGGGGTCACGGGGCTGGAGGGACTATCTTGGACGCTGGTCACCACAACCGGCTGGGAATCTGTCCGCGTTCTTTTCCTGCCTGTTCACTCCCTGTCGATCTGGCTTCCCCGCCATCCCCTCCAGCTTTGTAGCTCTGTCCGTCAGTTCCTGGAGCTCCTGACCGTCCTTCTCTTTTCCTTCCTCGCTGTAAGGCTCATCTCCTCCTGCCTCCGACAGTTAGAAATAAATTATACACTTGGTCATAATAAACCGGGGATCTCACACCCACCTCTGTGTAGCCGCGATGTCATAAATCTATGTAGAACGCCTGCTGCGGCACCTGGCTCACATTAGGCGTGCAGTAAACGCTAATGGCTCTTTTTATTATTGTTATTATTATGAACTCCATCACCATCAGTACAGTCATGCCGTTATAAGCCGCCTCGTGCAGAGCCTGGCCGGATCCTCACTCCTGTCCTGAGTCGGGTGGTGGCCGGGTCAGTGAAAATCAGCATTTATTTTCCCCCACCTTGTGCCTTTCAACACAGGCTGTGACATTCAAAAGAACCCATCCTCTCTGTCTGTCAAAAAGTGTGCACAGCTCAGATGGGCAGTCATGACTTGGGGGGCCGGGGGCGAGGGGGGTCTCCATGAGATTGCAAGGTCAGCCTCCCGGGCCTTGAAAAGTAGCTTTGGCTTTTCCTGGCGTCCTTGAGGAGGAAGCAGGGAGGGATGTCTTCCAGGCCAAGCCCATAGCTGCATCTTCTACCAGCTCCCTCCAGGCATCCCACTGGAACATGGAAATAGCCACTATGAACTGGCTGCTTAAAAACACTGTTGCCCTGGCCGGTTTGGCTCAGTGGATAGAGCATTGGCCTGCGGACTGAAGGGTCCTGGGTTCGATTCCAGCCAAAGGCACATACCTTGGTTTCAGGTTCCCCAGCCTGGTGGGGTGTGCCCCCCCGCCTGCAGCCATTTGCAGACTCCAGGTCCCAGAGGAGCCCCGGGCTGTCGCTGTTCTCCAGTTTGGGCCTGGGTCTCGGCTGTGCTGTCTTGTTGTGGGGCGTCTGGCCTTGAGTCCAGCTCTGCGCCCGCGTTCGCAGGCCCTGGTACCGGGCTTCCCTCCTGTCAGTCCCGGTCTGAGGGCAGCGCACCCTGCGGGCTGCCCCCGCCCGTCACTTCCCTCTGCGGCATGTCCCAAGGCAGATCCTCCGGCACCAGCCTCTCTCAGCTCCGTCATGGCCTGGCTCCTATCACAGTTTCACCCTGTTTCTATATCTGGCAAAGAACTGGCTTGGAAAGTCAGACTTGGGGGAGACTATTAAACTGGAAATAAGTTCCTTATGGGGAACATTTAACCTAAGCCGTTACAAACCCCAGCTCTAGGAAGGAGGAGGGCTAAGGCCTTCTAATGCCCTGACAGCTTCAACAGTCATTAAAATCCAGCCCGATTCCCAAAGCCACGACTTAAAGTCCTCGAGGGAGGACTCACGAGGGAGGAAAGCGTGGGTTTCTGCGGTGGGGCATTACGGGAGTGGGGAGCGGAAAGAAAAGGGGTTGCTCCTTCTCCCAGCTCCACGGAGGCCCATCGGGGCAGCCCACGGGGTTCCCCGGCGCCTCACACAGAGCCGACGGGCTGTGGGGAGGTTCCACTGTGAGCACACGGCTCAGAAGAGCTGAGAGCGAAGCGAGAAGGGACAGCGCTGAGGCTCGTGGCCACAGGAGGGTGACAGGTGTGCACTTCCGGGCACTGCTGCAGGGAGGCCACCT
>NW_006292094.1:3214644-3215981 GCF_000327345.1 Myotis davidii | reverse complement strand
ACATACCTTGGTTTCAGGTTCCCCAGCCTGGTGGGGTGTGTGCAGGAGGCAACCAATCGAAGTGTCTCTCTCACATTGATGTTTCTCTCTGTCTCTCCCTCTCCTTTCCACTCTCTCTAAAAATCAATGGAAAAATATCCTCGGGTGAGGATTAACAAGAAAAAATCACCGAGTCCCACTCAGAGGTGACTTCCCGTGTAACACGAGCTCCCCGGTGCCCACTGGGCCATTCTGCTCACTGTCCTGTGTGGGCACCAGCCATGCAGGGCGGAGAGGACAGGGGGCTGCAGGGAGCCGGGGAGACATCGGCAATGGTTCCCATGCGGAGGGCTGTGACAATGACGCCCACAATGACTTTCATTCCATTTTCCAGATAACGGCGTCGGCACACTCCTGTCTCACTCTATCTGCTGTGACATTTGAGTCCCTGCTTTAGGGCATCCTCACTGGGGGGCTCCTGCCGCTCTGGTCTGGAACGTGGGAGTCTCCTTCTCCTGACGGGGTCTCTCAGGGCTGTGCCCTCTGCCCGCCTCCGCCCACGGCGCCCCCTTCTGCGGGTCTTTGTGGAAGGCCTGCTGCTCAGGGGCCTTCCTGCCTGCGCGCCCTTATGTGCTCGCCTCTCACCTCCCCCGCTGGGCTCAGCAGGGCCCAGTGCCCTGAGTCCACTCCAGGTTCTTCGGAAGGGAAAGGTCTTAGGCCCTCGTCACTCCCCCACTCCCCCCCGCCTGCAGCCATTTGCAGACTCCAGGTCCCAGAGGAGCCCCGGGCTGTCGCTGTTCTCCAGTTTGGGCCTTGGTCTCGGCTGTGCTGTCTTGTTGTGTCTAAGGAAGGAGCCAGCCCGGAGCAGCTCCCTGGCTGGAACCTGGAAGGGGCAGAGCTGAGAAGAGCCGCTGTGTGCTCGGCCTCACCCTGTGCCCGCACCGTCCCCAGTCACCCCCCCGACTCACCCTGCGCAGTCCCTGGTACCACTGAGCCAGTAATGAACATCAGGGACCATCTTCCCCAGTAATTCCTCACCCAAGATTCTGGCTTTCTGCTTTTTGGCCACAGACACATCCTCATTAATCCATTGTCATTCAATTACAAGCCCATTTCCTAATCATTTTCCAATTTCTTCCCTAAAACCAATGTCTTTCTGTGTTTAACTTGTTTTTAAACTACATATCCAAGAATATGGCGAAGGAAAATTTGGATTTTAAGCTGAATGAAGACAAGAGGGAGTAAGACAGAAAGAATCAGATAATGGTATTTTACTACAGGAAGGGGAAAACCTCATGTAAGCAAGCCAACAAATGCCGAAGAAGAAGTGCTGGAGTGTTCATCTACCAAAGGTGATA
>NW_006292094.1:3194544-3196149 GCF_000327345.1 Myotis davidii | reverse complement strand
GGCCAGCTCTGCGCCCGCGTTCGCAGGCCCTGGTACCGGGCTTCCCTCCTGTCAGTCCCGGTCTGAGGGCAGCGCACCCTGCGGGCTGCCCCCGCCCGTCACTTCCCTCTGCGGCATGTCCCAAGGCAGATCCTCCGGCACCAGCCTCTCTCAGCTCCGTCATGGCCTGGCTCCTATCACAGTTTCACCCTGTTTCTATATCTGGCAAAGAACTGGCTTGGAAAGTCAGACTTGGGGGAGACTATTAAACTGGAAATAAGTTCCTTATGGGGAACATTTAACCTAAGCCGTTACAAACCCCAGCTCTAGGAAGGAGGAGGGCTAAGGCCTTCTAATGCCCTGACAGCTTCAACAGTCATTAAAATCCAGCCCGATTCCCAAAGCCACGACTTAAAGTCCTCGAGGGAGGACTCACGAGGGAGGAAAGCGTGGGTTTCTGCGGTGGGGCATTACGGGAGTGGGGAGCGGAAAGAAAAGGGGTTGCTCCTTCTCCCAGCTCCACGGAGGCCCATCGGGGCAGCCCACGGGGTTCCCCGGCGCCTCACACAGAGCCGACGGGCTGTGGGGAGGTTCCACTGTGAGCACACGGCTCAGAAGAGCTGAGAGCGAAGCGAGAAGGGACAGCGCTGAGGCTCGTGGCCACAGGAGGGTGACAGGTGTGCACTTCCGGGCACTGCTGCAGGGAGGCCACCTGCTAAGGAAGGAGCCAGCCCGGAGCAGCTCCCTGGCTGGAACCTGGAAGGGGCAGAGCTGAGAAGAGCCGCTGTGTGCTCGGCCTCACCCTGTGCCCGCACCGTCCCCAGTCACCCCCCGACTCACCCTGCGCAGTCCCTGGTACCACTGAGCCAGTAATGAACATCAGGGACCCTCCTTTCTGTATCTGTTAAGTGGGGAGAAGTGGAATGAGGAACCCATCTGTCTGGGAGGATTCTGGGGGGCGGGGGGCAGGAAGTGGGTGATTGGCCCAGCCATGCTGGTGCAGGGAGACGAGGAGGTGGAGGGCGGGATGCGGAAGGACTTGGAAGTCGTTGCCCTTGGGGCTCAGTCCCACCCCATTCAACTGAAAGTCATTTTTAGCCAGATCCTGCCCCTCCTCCAACTAGCTGGTACCTACATCCAGGGGCTCTGGGAATGCAAGGACACCCATGCTAAGTGCCCGAGAGGCCGGTGCAGAGCTGGGAGGAGGGCCCCCCCACCCCCACCCCGCCTGGGGCCTCCCTGACCCTTGGGATACCCTCCCCACCTGAGGATACATCGTCAACTGTGGGGAACTGTGGGGCTCATCCCCTGGCTTCAAACCTGCGTCATGTTTGCTGAGCGGGCATCTGGGATGCCCAAGGGCGCGTATATACATCGTCTAAGTCCTGTCATCATCTTGGAATTCATATGCACTGTGCCAGTATGTTAACAACCGGCACAAGTTATTTTTTTGAAAAACAAGTTGTCAACGCCAGTATTTCAGACGCAGTGGAGTCGGTGACACTCGGTCCTGGCATTTCTCCTGTTGTTTTCATTGTTGGGGGCGCCTCACACTGGGTGTGGCCGGGCCCTTCCAGGCCCCCCGGCCCCCAGGCCCCCAGACCCTCAGGCCCCCCGGCCCCCTGG
>NW_006292094.1:3184901-3194478 GCF_000327345.1 Myotis davidii | reverse complement strand
GGGGGGGCAGGAAGGATGTAGACAAAATACTGCAGCCTTCCTTCCTCCGTGGGAATTGTCACCGGGAGACGAAGCTTTAATTTATTTATTCTACTTTATTTTGGGTCTAAAGGAGATGAAATCTGAAAGCTGGCCCGAGCGGCGGGGCCTGCGGTATTTGGTGTTTTGGCTGTGCCTCGTTTCCAAGCGCCCTCCTGTCACTCTCCGCTCGGATGGTTCGTGCAGGAAAGCGTGTTGCATCCCTTACCCATGAGGCGGCCTCATCAAACGCCCCTCAGTTAGTTCCCGAAGGAACAGAGAATGTGTTCCTGCAGATGCCAACCCGTGTTCCTCATGAAGGGGTGGGGAAGTGGGGCTCTGGGAACACCAGGAAAGTGTGGGGGGCGGTTATCGGGCAGCTTGGGGGTGAACCCACACTGCCCCTCGCCCCTTGCACCCCCCCTCTGTCCTGGTGGAGTTAAAATTTGTGGCTTAACACCCAGTTTTGAATTCAGAGTTAATCCTTCAACCTAGCCCAGCGGCAGTGGTTGAGCATTGATTGACCTGTGCACCAGAAGTCACGGTTCGATTCCCCGCCAGGGCACATGCCGGGGTTGTGGGCTTGATCCCCCGTGTGAGGTGTGGAGGAAGCAGCTGATCAATGATTCTCTCTCATCATTGATGTTTCCATCTCTCTCTCCCTCTCCCTTCCTCTCTGAAATCAATAAAAATCTATTTTTTTAAAAAACCAAACCCCTCCTTCAGCCTGGAGGGGTGGCCAGTGTTCTCCTTTTGAGATGCCGATTAGAGCAGTCCTTACTGCTGGAGCTCTGCATGGGGCAGGGCCTGCGGGGGTTCCCAGGATGGAGGTCCGTGGGCCGCACCCACCTGCAGGGGCAGCAGGCCTTTCAGAGCAGGTGCTTCCCTCTCCGGCAGCTGGCAAGGCCCCAGGGCTGCCATGGAGGGCGCTGCTGGGCAGCAGGCCTCCTCGGGGCGGCTGAGCACACCACCTGGCCTCATGTAGCCCGCGGGCTCCGTCGGGGTCCAGTGTTGGTGCCACTGCTGACCTTGTGGCCTACGACACAGACTGTGCCTCAGTGTCCCTCCCCCATAAAATGGGAGTAAAGATATATGCACGTTTCAAGTTGTAGTGACCATCAAGTGACGGAATACGTTAGCTCTGGGTTCATTGTTTTACATGTTTGAAAATCCCTATAATGAAAAGGAAAAAGCCTGCTGACGTTGGCTCTGCCAGCGAGAACAGATTTGAGGAGTCAGGGAACTCCTACCCCGGGTTCTGGTGCCCACTCTCTCCACGTACCCATGGCTGATTCCGTGTAACGAGAGAAAGCATTTGTCTCACTCACTGCCCGTTTATCTGCTGGAACGTGAGCTGCACAGAGGCAGGGACTTCGTCTTCTTCACTGGTTATCCCGAGTGCCTGTCCTTGCGTCTGGCACCGAGGGCGCCATCTGTAATCCTCGTTACAGAGAGTCAGGACTATTCCCATTTCACAGGTGAGAACCCTGAGGCAGACAGAGCTGATGGCCTTGCCCGCGATCACACGGCCAGTTAGCAGCGGGGTGAGGACTCACACTCCAGTGTCTCCAAAGCTCCCCTTTTTTGGTCGGGGTGTCTCAGCCGGGTACAGGAAGCTGAAATGAGGTGCCCTGGTCTGGCTTTTGTAGGTACGGAATGGCTGTCTTTCTGTAGCTCTTCTGTGTGACAGAAACAGTGCGGGAGAGGTGAGGGCTGCAGTCACAGCTCCTGTTCCTTAGGCTGGACACTGCGAGCACCTGACCCCAAAGGACTCATTCAATGTCTCTGACGACCCGGGAGGGGAGCTCTGTTACCCCCAAGAGCACACACATCTGACCCCTGAACCAGACCCTTTCCCCTCATTAAAGCCATCCTATATAATAAAAGGGTAATATGCAAGTTGACCCTAATGGCATAGTGACTCGTCACTACGATGCACACTGACCACCAGGGGGCAGACACTCAACACAGGAGCTGCCCCCTGGTGGTCATCACGCTCCCACAGGGGGAGCTCTGCTCAGCCACAAGCCGGGCTGACGGCTGCCAGTACAGCGGTGGTGGTGGGAGCCTCTCCTGCCTCCTCGGCAGCACTAAGAATGTCCAACTGATGGCTTAGGCCCTCTTCCCATGGGACATCCTCCAGGGCTCCCAGGCTGCCAGAGGGATGTCTGACTGCCAGCTTAGGCCCAATCCCCTAGGGAGCGGGCCTCAGCAGGCAGGTGGACATACCCCAAGGGGTCCCGGACTATGAAAGGGCACAGGCTGGGCTGAGGGACCCCCCCCCCCCCAGTGCACAAATTTTCATGCACTGGGCCTCTAGTTGAAAATAAAACCATACTGTAGAGTGCAACCAGGGCTGGGGTGTCTGCAGAAGGCAGTAGCCAGGGGTAGCAGGTTAACAGGTTACATTGGATAACTAGGACCACATTGTGCTCCACTACCTACCAGGGTCCCTTAGTGCAATAAGTCCCTCCTCAGCTGCCAACTCTCTAAAGGCCCCGGGCAGGTCCCTCCCCTCTGTGGGCCTGTTTCTCCATATTTCACACCAAGAGAGTTGGACTAACAGACGTCCCGAAGGCCACTGCACCCTTTCTTTCTGCACTGAGATCCCGAGGTCCCGCCCAGGGAGCAGGCGTGTCTGGGACGGGTCTCCATCGAGCATTGCAGGCTCATGTCTGACCCTTCAGAGCGGCTTCTTACAAATCTCACAGGGTCCTGCATCAGTTCAACTGCAAAGGCCCGATTGCCTGTGTGTGGCTCCTGGAATCAGGGGTGATTGAAAGAAGTCCAGGGGCAAACACAGTGGGTGGGAGAGAGGACGCGGGATGAACGGAGGGCTGCTCTCCCCCGGGCCCCTGGGTGCAGACCCCTGGGCAGTGCCGGGAGGAATCACAGCACACTGAGCCCTCGGAGGCAGCGGGCAGAAAGGCGCCAGCGGCCGGCACGCTGGTCCTCAGCGAACACAGGCTTTCCCTGCAGCGGGATGGGTTGGAGGAGCGAATGGCCGTGACTTAGTTCTCTCTTGGACGGACAATTTAAATGCACGTTGGAGACGCTTTCCAAAGCCGAGGCCCTGAGTGGCAGTCGTTGATCGGGAGCCATGCTGCCTCTCAGAGGCTCCCGAAGCCCAGGCCTTGGTCCCGGTGCAGGCACTTCACCCCGACGTTTTCAATGGCCTCCGGCCCTGCATCCTCCGGGCTGTCGTCAGACCCCTGTCACAGGCCAAGGGGAAAGAGCAGGCTGTGTTGCAAGGGGAGGGAGAGAGGGAGGGAGGGAGGGAGGCTGTGGGGGGAAAGGTAGACAAGACCTCTTCTCATCCACGTGATGGTTATTCGGGGCTTCCACGTGGCAGTCACTGTCTGGGCTGTGAGGGAGGAGGTGTGGTGCCAGCTAAGTTATTAAAACTGTGACTCACCCTTCCTGGTTTTGCTCAGTGGTTAGAGCGTCGGCCAGCAGACTGAAGGGTCCTGGGTTCAGATATGTCAAGGGCACATACCTCAGTTGCAGGCTAGATCCCTGGCCCCAGTCGGGGCACATGTGAGAGGCAACCAATGGATGCCTCTCTCTCTCACATCGATGTTTCTCTTTCTCTGTCTCTCTCCATCCCTTCCACTCTCTCTCTAAAAAAAAAAAAAAATCTATGGAAAAAGATCCTTGTGTGAGGATTAACCAAAAACAAAACAAACAACAAAAAAAGTGGGAGTCGGGCCCAGTCACACCCACCGGCCTCAGCGCGAGAGGTTTCCATTTGTCTCCCATGTTGTCCAAACAGCACCAGGGACACGGCTAGGCTGGTCCTTAGTCTGCACCCCAGGCTCCTCCGTCAGGCGGCCACCAGTCCCGTTGCGACCACTTGGAACCTTCAGTGGGTGCTCAGCGCCCATGAGAGGACCAGAAACCTCACCTTGAGGTACAAGGCTCTCCACCAGGCCCTGAGGCTCTCGCCAGGTCAGCGTCCTGGGTAGCGTCTTATATGTTATCTCATTCGATCCTCACACCATCCCGGGGGCGTACTGCCGTCATCCACATGTTGCACATGAAGAAAGCAAGTTCCAGACGGTTAAGTGTCTCTCCCAAGCTGGGCGGAGCAAGGATTTGAACCCAGGAGTGCGGACCCAGAGGCCACAGACTTCTCGATGCCCTTCTTGAGCCCAGGCACTCCTCCTGGGCATCCGGTCACCTGCCCGGTCCTGTCCATCCCATTCCATTCGTCTCCTGCTCCCCCTCTATCTGGAAAGCAATGTGAACCTTCAAGACGTTGTTAGAAGTCCACCAGCTCCAGCCCTGGCATCTCAGTTTCTCATTTCTCGCAGCCCCTGAGGCTCCCGGGTGACCAGCATGCACCTCTGGGCAGTAATTGTGCAGCTCCCTGGCTCTCCCCCAGCCAAACTGGAAGCTTCTAGAACACAAGGCCCCAAAAATATATTTAAAAATAAATAAATAAATAAATCCCCAAATAAAAATATAGTTAAAAAGTGAGAAGCAGAAACTCAGATATTTTCACACCAACGTGCATAACAGTGTTAGTCACAAGAGGCAAAAGGCCGAAGCCACCCAAATGTCCATCAGTAGATGGATAGATAAAGTGTGGTCTCTCCATTCAATGGGCTGTGATCCAGCCATGAAAAGAAAGGACATTCTGACACACCTACAACAAGCGTGTCAAACTCAAAGGCAAACACGGGCCAAATAAACAAGGTTTAAGTGTATGTGGGCCGCAGAAAAGCACAAGCTCCAATTTCCACAGAAATGTAGGCTTATTTCTATAGAGACGTGCTGAATTCAAAGGGCCGTAATAAATGAGTCATCATTAACATAAAATAATAGAACATCTTAATAAAAATTAATATTTTTTCTTGAACATTAACTTACCAGACACTAACTGCACAAATTAACAAGCGTAACGCAAATAAATCTATTTTTCTTCTTCTCCGAAAGCGAAATATTTCCTGTTGGGCACACCAAACAAGTCAGCACAAGACTAATGACGTGGCCATCGGCTGCTAAAATATTCGCTGCTGGTATTAGTGGAGAGAAATGGTGCACCTGTTGTGTAAGGAAAATGAATGCAACACAATTATAGTAATCAGCCATTTGCAAACGCTGTAATTCGCTATTAATTATTATGTATAACAGGATAGTGTAAAAATTAAGTTATGAAATGTTTATTTAAACGTTTCTTACATACTGTTATATTGGCTGGGCCGCAAAAATATTCATTGGGGGCCACATGCGGCCTGCGGGCCATGAGTTTGACGTGCTTGCGCTACAACATAGATAAACTTGAGGACACTGTGCTAAATGAAACAAGCCGGTCACAAAAGGACAGATAATGCAGGTTTCCACTTACCCGAGGTCCACGGGACAGCAAAGTGTCTGGAGACAGAAGGCAGAGGGGCTACCAGGGGCTGGGGGAGGCGGGGAAGTTAGTGTTTAATAGGCACAGAGCTCAGTTTGAGAAGAAGAAAAAAGTTCTGGGGATGGAAGGGAGAGATGGCTGCACAGCATTATGAATGTACTTAATGCCAGTAAATTGTACCCTTAAAATGGTTAAAATGGTAAATTTTATGTTATGTGAATTTAACTACAATAAAAACAAAAACGCAAGAGCTCGTAAGGAAAACAACTGAGGCCTGTAAGAAAGACTAATAGTGAAAAACGCTTTTTCTAAACCAAGTGGAATGGAAGAGAAATCCCAGAGGAGCTACGGGCAGCCCCCCAGCTGGGAGTGCGCCCCACTTTATCGGCTCTGCATGCTGTGTGCGGGGGCTTGTGAATGCAGCAGGCCTGCAGGAAGCCAGTCTTGCTGGCAGAGTGGCCACTGTAGCAAGCGCCCAGCGCCACCCACCTGCCAGGATTAACCACTAAAGGCTGCACAAATATTACCACATTATCTGCTCCCCCACCGACCTCCCAGGAGAGGGTCTCGCTCAGCCCCTAACTCCTGTGAGAGATGAATCGTGTGTGTTTTCGCTTTAATTTTCTGTTTGGGGCAAAAGTCTCAACTCTTCTGAGAACCCGGAGACCCCTTCTCCATCTGTGAGCCGCTCCTCCTCGTCCGTGTAACGCTACCCGCGTGGGAGAAACGGTGCAGGTGACGTGACAGGCCTCTGCGCCCTGTGAAGCGGTGCCTGGATGTCGCTTCTGACTCGCTGGGTCTGAAAGGGGCTCCAGCCGGCTTCGCAGAAACAGGACCGCCGGGCCTGCCGTCTGTTCAGGCCGGATGGGGTTACCTGGCTCCCTGAAATCCCCCCAACACCCCAATAAATGAACCAACACAATCCGACGCGGCCCTCGATGTCACAAAGTGCTCTTTGTCCACTAATTTCACGTGAGTCATTTTGTTTTAATTTATGATCATATTTCATAACCTACCGGCAAACGGGCTGCCGTGTGTTTGTGAGAAGTGATGAGGTCCTAGTAACGTGAAACCGCTCAGGCCCGGAGCTTGGAAATCTGGGCTCCGAGAAGTGCGGGGGACTGTCAGGCTTTGGGGAAGAGTTTTACAATCTATGAATTGGTAACCTGCGAAGTGTCAGGTTTCTTAATAACGACCTCGAAAATCAAGATGAATTTAAGGAGCTCTGACTGCACTGCCAGCTCTGGGCCCTGGGGCCTGCGTTCTTGCGCCTTTGAGAACGTCATGGGCCCTGGGCCCTACAGCGACTTTGAGTTGTGCAGGATAGTCTAGTAAGGATTAGACATTTACTCTGAAATCACTACCTTCTCATTTCCCACCCGATTCCTAGAAGTGCTGGGTTGCTTTAAAACCCTATCACTGGTCTCAAGAAGCTTCAAAGTGGTGACGATGCCTTCATTATGCCTCTGGAAAATACATGTGAGGGCCACAGCAGCAGAGACCAGAAGTCCTATATCACAGAAGAGAAAACTGAGGTTCTAATGACAATCCTATATAATAAAAGGCTAATATGCAAATCGACCGAACAGTGGAACGACCAGTCACTATGACATGCACTGACCACCGGGGGGCAGATTCTCAATGCAGGAGCTGCCCCCTGGTAGTCAGTGCGCTCCCACACGGGGAGCCCCACTCAGCCAGAAGCCAGCTCATGGCTGGCAAGTACAGCAGTGGTGACGGGAGCCACTCCCGCCTCCATGGCAGCGCTAAGGAGTCTGACTGCCAGCTTAGGCCTGCTCTGAGTCAGTGCGCTCCCACACGGGGAGCAGACATCCCCGAAGGGCTCCCAGACTGTGAGAGGGTGCAGGCTGGGCTGAGGGACCCCCCCACCCCAGAGTGCATGAATTTCATGCACCGGGCCTCTAGTGAAAGATATTTTTCCAGAGCCTCTCCTTCCAAAGCCGCAGCACCAGACTCCACCCCTCGCACTCCTGGACCCCACCCCTCACACTCACAGACTCAGCCTCTCGAGCTCCTAGACACCCCTCGCACTACCAGATTCCACCCCTCGCACTCCTGTCCCTGAGCCCATTAATCAACCTCTGGACCACACTGTAAAGCAATCTCTAAAGAAGTGTCCCACGTCCCCCCCGGACAATTTTATAACTCAGGAGGGTTTCGTGTCATGCGACGTTGTAAACGTTTTCTGCCCATGAAATGTAAGGACAAGTCGAATTGCTCTGGAGAGTCTGGCTAAGGCACCAGTCGGGGTCGTGAAAGTTTCTTTAATACTCAGCTGTGCCCAGCCATCAGAGACGTGACGGAACCACGGACTTTTTATAGCTGCCTTGATAGCACTACCTGGCCCATCTTGCCAAATGCAAATCGTTTTTATTATCTTGGGAACTGAACCAACTTTTTCAAAGTCTGAACTCATGGCAAACCCATACATTTGAGAACATTTTAAAAATCAGCAAAACCCAGAGCTCCCCAATGTTCCCGGAACTGTTGTGTCGTTTGGTAAAACCTTCGCCTTCATTCATTCAGTGAGCACTGTGCTTGCTGAGCGTGCGCCATTCTAAGCGCTCGAGACACCGTTCAGAACCGAGGAAGAAAACGTGGGCCTCACAGCGTCCTCTCTCTTACCCGCTGCCGATCCCTGCCTTGGTTTGCAGGGAGCCACGGTGGCTAGTTTGGACTTAGACCGGGTAACTCGGGTTCCTCACTTCCTGGTCTTTGGCGGAAGAACCAAAATATCAATAAAAGGAGGGCATAACCGGAACAGTTTATCTGGAAGAGAGTGTGATGGAGTTGGAGACTTGCCTGGGTACCCAGTGAGCTTACTACTTTTACCAAGATAGTATGTTACAAGATGAATAAAAATAGAAAAGTTTTCTAAAAAAAAAAGACCCTTTGCTTGCACTTTCTCTAAGCTTGGGAAAATATTATTTGATCAGATCAAATGCGATGCACATATGCCTTTAATTTGGAGTGGCTGTGGGAGATGGAGATGGATGTATATCATTCGGGACCAGCACCCACCCCCCATCCTGGTGTCCTTGACAGCGGCCTCTCTTGGTGAGCTACTACCATCTAAGGGACACCTGGCTGTCAGGTTGCTCAGAAATCAAGTTCCCAAGGCCTCGCTGAGCTCCGATCAGCTTCACTGAACTACAGATGTAACTTTTACAAACGGTATTATTGTTCCACACAGCAGCTGAGTGACTTTGGGCGGGTCACATCCACCTTTTGTGTGATAGATATGGCCACACCTTCACCTTAAGATCCCACTGTGTGATGCGTCCTTCAGCATCCTTCTAGCCCCAGCTCAAGGTATTGGCCTGAAATGTCATTTTGCTTCAGGTGACAAATTCTTACTTTAAATCAGTTCAGAAACCCAGTGGGCCCCAAAACCACTTCTTTCGTCCTGGTTTCCACTCCTGCGGGCGACACAATCCCAAAATTCTTCATGAAACAGTGAGTGCTCCCTGGGGTCCCGCTGTCCCCATCCCAGCTCTGCCCTTCGCCAGCTGTGCGACCAGCAAGGTAGTTACTCTGACTCTCAGGGCCCCACGTCCTTCTCTATAACGTGGGCTAAAACAGGGCTGTGCTGCTCCTGGGATTGAAAGGAAGTTCGGTCAAGGACTCGATCCACTGCCTGGACCGTAGGAAGTGCTTGCTTCCTTCAGGTATTGTCCAGAGGGGTGGACAGCATCCTCGTTTTCTTCTGAGTTGCAGAGAATGTGGATGATTCTGTTCAGAGAATTTCAGAAAAGGCCTTGGGCCATGACAGGATCAATGTTCAATGTTGTAATGCTGGGCCAGAGTCGTCGCTCATTCATGGTATTTACCTTGTTCTGAAAAGCACATGGTTTCTGCTTTCTAGCCCCAGACGTGGCCAGGGATGGCCTGGGGAGGGAGGTGTGGGCATTACTGCCCCTGAAAGAGACGTTTTCCCACTCAGCTTTCATCCGTCCCAGACTCAGGGAAATCATTTGCCTTCCCTCTAATCGCTTCTTTCCTTCTAAAACCTAATTTCCTCCGCACTGGCCGCTTCTTGAAAGAGAAGTATCAGCCCCTTCTCACGGGGCTGTGCTCAGTGGTGTCGCAGGAGGGCAGAGATGTCCCTAACCCTGGGAATAATTTAGATCTGCAGGTCTTTCCCCAAAGGCGGGGCCACTGCGCAATGCCCTGTGGCAG
>NW_006292094.1:3183686-3184887 GCF_000327345.1 Myotis davidii | reverse complement strand
GTGGGAGGAGGGCAATGACGTGGCCGCTGGAAGCCCAGCTTTCAGCTCCCTCCACTGGGATGACTTCACTGCACAGTTGCATTCCGGGAATCCTCAAATCCCAGATCATATTCCCCCCTCTCTCTCCCCCCACCCCCAGGCTTTTTTACGCTTTTTGGCTCCTCTCTGTTCCCATCGCTAAACAAAGGGAAATCCAACCGGAAAGACTAGACGGGGTGAGCGGCTAGTGTGGTGGGAAGGAGGAGGAGTGAATACTTCGCAGCCCTCAGACTTGCCCTAAATTGGCCAATTTCACATCAATAAGTGTCTCATCTATCACCACCGCCTTTCAGGTGATTTTCTGCGATGGGGTTTCAGGGGGCACTTAGCGTCTTAGGCACAGCCTCTTTACAAAGTCAGTTTTTCCATCATCAAGCCTTCTCAGCCCTGAAATAAAAATAGGCCGAGCTCTGCTACTAAAATAGGCCTTTTTCTATCAGGCCCTGCAGCCCAGGAACCCCTCTCAGAGACCTGTAGGCTTTGGGGGAGGGGGGAAGAGGGAGAGAGAGAGAGCGCGCGAGTGAGCTAGACAGACAGACCTCTAATCCAGCGGGGCCTTAACCTCCCCCTGGCTCCGCTTCCTGGCTCGGTGACCTTGGGGAAGTCACCTTTCGTTTTCCATGACATGGGGAAATTATTATGCCCCGTATTGCCTTGAGGGCCAAACTCGAATGAGAGTATTTGGGGAACTGGAATATATTTTATAAACACATATCAGGATTAAGAAAGGGGACAGAATAAAGGCAATCAAAGACTGACTTTAGATGACTCTCATCCCTTTCATCTATTTTTTTCTTAATTTAGAAGAGCTCTTAATAATAAAAGCTGATAATAAGTATAACAAAATTCTAGGGGCTGCAATATTACAGCACCATTGACCATGTTTTCTTTTTAGTGGAATATAAAATGCACGTTGTAATTGATGGTATCTTCGACAGGACAGGGTACATTATATATGTTCAACATAACTGACCATTGCAGGTATGTGTGTTGTACCTGGCTTTCTCCGCTTCACATCTTATGGCAACAATATTGCAGACTGACGTGAGCCCTTTAGCCCGGCGCAGTGAGAAGTCCCTGTCCCCCTCTTGTCAGCGTCCAGGTATGTAGTTATTCCCTCCCCACGCGTGGCAGACCACACACGCGCGCGCGCGCGCACACA
>NW_006292094.1:3183303-3183627 GCF_000327345.1 Myotis davidii | reverse complement strand
GCTGCGGCCACGCTGGCAGGACAGGTGCCTCTGGGCCCACTCAGCAGCTGTGATGCCCACCTGCTGGGCCCCCTCTGGGCAGCTTCTGTGGGAGGTTCCTCCCCTGCTCTGTGGGTGTGAGCGCACCCCCAGGTCCTGGCCTCAGGCAGGGACAGGCCAGGGTCTCAGTGTGAGAGCGAGCTTCTCCCTCCCCCCGCCCCAAGTTCACCTCCGGGCTCGGACCCCAGTGTCCTCACCTGGAAAAGGGATAAATAGGGATATTTTCCAGGATTGGCACCAGGGAGGGAGGAGCTGCCAGGAGAAGTACCTGCGGAAGGTGCGGGC
>NW_006292094.1:3181208-3182777 GCF_000327345.1 Myotis davidii | reverse complement strand
TGGCCAGGAGCCCCCCGCGCCAGGGCGCAGCGCAGGGAGGAGCGAGCAGGGCTGGGCTCCGGAATCCAGCACGAAATCGCTGGAACCGGGGAAGAAAGACTGGGAACAGAGACGGAGTAGGGGGTGGGGAGGAGGTGACAGTGGGAACGAGAATAAATAGAAAACCGAACACTATTCAGAGACGCAAAGGAAGAGCAAAGTGACAGGAAAACAAGAGAAGAAAAGAGCGTAAAAGAAATGAAGAATATGAGCTTGGAAAGGAATTGTCAGACAGTAAGAAGGTGGAAAAGGAAAAGTATAAACACATATAACATGGGACAGACATGGGAAAGAATGAATGGAGGGGAAAGAAGAAAAGAATGAGAAGGAGCCAGGGGGTGGGACTGGAGATGAGAATGGGAAGTCAGAGACAAGAATGTGGGAGCGGGAGAGAGAAGCTGGCCTGGATCCCTGGGTCCCTGGGTCCCTGGGTCCCTGGGTCCCTGGGTCCCTGGGTCCCTGGGTCCCAGTCCCCCTGCCAGTCCCTGCCTGTCCTGGGAAATTCCGTACCCAGAGCCCGGTGCCCGGGAGAGCTGGCATTGGCCCCCAACAGCCTGACCCCAGCCCAGCCCGGCGGGCTTCTTCCCCTCCAGGCTGCCGGAGGGGCATCCCTCCCCCAAACCCAGAGTGAGCAGGGGGCTCCCTGCACCCCAAGCCTGCCCCTCCCTCAAGCCTTCAATCCCAAGTTGGAGGCACTGGGGGTTCCGGCGTGCCGCCGGGAAGTTTCTGTCTGTGCTGACTCCACAGACAGGGTCAAACAGCGTGAAAGAAATCCGAGGGCGCCGTGGCAGGAGCCGGACTTCTAAACCCCTTCCGCCCCCGTAGGCTTCAATATTAAACCCCCAGGAGCCGCAGACACTGTATTAATTAGTGCAACCACCCGTGAAAAGTTGGGTTTGGAGCGGCATTCTTTGCCCTGTGTGAAAAACCGAGTCTAAGAAACAATTGTTCGCTTGGCCTGTTGCCGCTGGTAAATTACATAGCATTAAAAAAATAATGCTTTTCATATTAGGCACTAATTAAAGGTTGGGGCAGCTTTAAAACAAGAGAGGGAGGGGGGAAATCAAAGAAAATATAAAAATGTTCTTTCAAGAGTTATGGGAGGTTAATAAAGTGTGTCTGTTGGAGGGAGCCTACTTTGCCCCCAGCTACAGCCAGGCTGGAGCCACCGCAATTGGGTCTCAATAAGATAATGATATTCCTTTCTCTGCTATTAAAAGCCTCCCAGTGCAAACTTAAAATGATTTATTTAATTTAGGAAATTATGAGGTGTAACTTCAAAGCCCGAGCCGTTAGTAATGGAAAATACCAGGTTGTTTAAAATTATAATAATAATTGTTTGGGACATCAAAGTGTTTTCATCAACAAATGCAGAGGGTCCGGAGGAGGGCGGAGGGAGGCGGAGGAGGTGGATGGAGTTTGGATTTGATTATTAGGAGCCTTATCGGGGCTGGGTTCAGGATCCCCGCAGCCCGTGCCCTGGGTCTGCTTTGAAGCGGGGCTATTTTGGAAAGTAATTTTCCTGCTTTT
>NW_006292094.1:3175899-3181152 GCF_000327345.1 Myotis davidii | reverse complement strand
GGAGCCGGGGAGAGGGGTCCAGGAGCTGACAGCCTATTTTTCCTCCCAGCCCTCCGACCAGCTTCATTAAAGATGTCCGCAGCATCACCAAGTGGGAAAAATTGTTTTACTGAACGTTGAAGGGGAAATGGGGTAATCAACTTCACTACCCGGGCCCTGTGATTTCAGAGGGTGGGGTGTGTGTGTGTGTGTGTGTGTGAGAGAGAGAGAGAGAGAGAGAGAGAGAGAGAGAGAGAGAGATTCTTTTATGCAGGAGGTTTATGTTTATTCCAAACCCAGCAGTGGAGCGGGAGTGGGGGTGGGGAATGGCCTCTCCAACCCGTGGCAAATGAGCAGCTTTTATGGCGAAGAATGGCCGTGGGAGTTTCATTTGGGCAGGCGAGGTCCCCTCAAAGGCAGGGCCCTCTTTTCAAGCGGCCAGGCGGGCGGCCAGAGGGTTCGCCTTGTGCCTGAGCCTCTCTCCGCCAGGCCTTCTCCCCTACCTGCAGGCCCTGCCCGCACCCCCTCCTAGACTGAGCCCAGGTCCCAGGAGAGAGGGAAACCGGGTCCTGAGTGGGGACACCCCCACCCCCCCGCAGTGAGGGAGGGGGACGGGACGGGGTGCAGAGAGGCCCAGACCTAGGCCCTCAGGGCTTCGGGATGGGGACGGCGGTGGTGCAGGCCCCGCATCAGGTCTGAGGCTCCTGCGTGGCCGCCTTGGCCAACCCGCAGCCCACCAGACGCTGGCCCTGTGCTCAGGGAGCTGCCTGGGCCTCGGGTTCCTGGGCTGGAAACGGCGGGGCTCACACCTCCCGCGGCTGTGCAGTCCCTACATGCGGCAGAGAGAACGGGAGAACTGCTAGCTCCACACCTCAGGGCTCAGAACAGGGTCTCCCCTCCTTCCTTCCCTTTGCGGAAAGCAGAGCTGTTTCTGGGAAGCTGTGGATGAAGCCGGGAGAACGCGAGGGTGAGGGCCTGTGTGCTGGCCTCCGGCAGCCCCTGCAAGGAGGTCCAGGGCTGGGCTGCGGGGTTCTGGGGAGTCAGGGGCCTTCTGCCCGAAGGTTGCTGGTCTGGTCTCTGACAGCATAACGGGCCCTCCGTAGCAGGGACCCCAGGACGGCCGAACCAGCTCCCTGGGAGGCTCAGAGAAACCCAGAGCCAGGCAAGGTCCCCCGCAACCTGGCTCAGCCCTCAGCTCAGCGACCCCCTCCATCAGGAGGTGCTGGGTGCTTGTGTCCGAGCCTGAGCCTTGGGGATGTGGGGCTTCTGTTGTAATGCGCTGTCGCCCAGGCGTCTCCCATCCACCCCACAGGCCCAGCAGCAGGAAACCACGGTTCTCCCAGCAGCACTGGGGCTAAGGAACCCCCCTCCCAGGCAGCCCGGTCTCCCGACTCCCTCCTGGGCTCGGATCCCTGAGGCTGCGGGGTCCCAGTGCCGGGAAGGGAAGCTGGGGAGACGGGCTAACTGGGGACCCAGGGAGGCGGCTGATGGCGGACCCTGAAGGGCTTTGGGCTTTGGCAAGCGCATCCCTTAAGCGAGGAAGGCGGACTGGGGCCGGGGTTGGGAGTTGGGGCTGGGGAGGCCCGCCAGAGGGCAAGGTGGCACAGTTGGGAAGGTTTGGACACTTCCGTGGGCTCCGCCAGGAACGGAGCAGGAGTGGAGCCGGGTTCGGGCCGGGTTTGGGCACCTGGTGCGGGGCTGTGAGGCCTGAGGCTCGAGGCCATCCGCAAGAAAATGCGGGCCAAAGCGCCGGTCCCCTAGCGCCAGGTGCGGGCCTCCCACCTTCTGGGTTCCCAGGAGCCTCTCCTCAGACCCGGGGAGGTGAGGCACCGAAGCCTCCTCACTCACTGGTGCATGGGAAAGTGGCCTTGAAGGTGCCCCTCAGCCCCCTGCCCACTAGCCACTTTCTGGATCCAGCGGAGGCTGCAAAGCGAAGGGGACTCCAATGAACCAGTCCCCCTCAAACCACCGGAGAGAGGATTAGTCGGGGACTGTCGGGGAAGAGGCTGGAATGGGGAAGGGGACCTCTGTGAGACCC
The DNA here is from genome assembly GCF_000327345.1 of Myotis davidii. Taxonomy (NCBI): domain Eukaryota; kingdom Metazoa; phylum Chordata; class Mammalia; order Chiroptera; family Vespertilionidae; genus Myotis; species Myotis davidii. The sequence continues at coordinate 3,179,135 of NW_006292094.1, read as the reverse complement.
TCCACAGAGCACCAGTCACCACCCCCATTTGCCAGGAGCCATGGGCTCTTCCCTCAGAGCCCATTTGCTGCTGTTTTGATAGATGGTAAATTTCAAGTTCAAGATTTCCCCTTGACCATCTAGAGCGCTCCCATGCTGGCCGCCCCTCACCCTGCTCCTTTCCCCCAAGCTCATCTTTCACTGGAGTTTCCAAAATGCCACTCTTTTCCAAGAGTAACCCAAGCTGCAGGGGAAATATTTCAAAGGATTTTGCTGTTTTCAATGGACCGCCCCGCCCCCCCATGAATCTGGCCAAAACTCTTGATTGATTCGCATTAAAATAATAAAAATCAGCAGCCTTCCTCCCCCCATCTGGGTGGCATTTTTTGAGCAAAGCCCAAGGAAGAACCGAGAGAGAGTGCCTCTTGAAATAATTACATTGGGACAAACTTTACTGCAATAAAACAAATGTTTAATTTAATTCGGAATAAGTGATAAGAAATAACTCTTCAATAAAATATATAAAATTATACAAGACACCCTTTCAAAGGGATGAAGTATACTGGTTGGGGGAAGGTGGGGCAGGGAGATGGATGGGAAGATGAAATACCAGGGAGCTAAGTGGGCCGTGAGACACCCGGGTTCTTAGCAAGTCAAAACATGGCTTCACCCTCGGCCCCCAACATGTTAAAAAAGGATATAAATTTTCCTAATACGTTTAGCACATACAATAGGTACACACACAGAGAAAGCAGGATTTTTCTTTCTTTCTGGATCTACTCATTGTCCAAGAATATGTAGCATATAGGTAATGGTTACAAGACGTTTATTTAAGCAGAGAATTAACTACACCCCTCCCTCCCCCATCACTTTTGCAAACCTGTGAGGACTGACCTGGAGCATTTCACAGAAACCATCAATTCCTCTGGACAATGATCTGAAATGGAGTTAAGCAACAGCCTGGAGGGAAGTACTTCCATGTCCCACTTTACCCCGAGGCTGGCTCAGTCTTCTCAGCCCCCTTTTATTGATCTTACAAAAAAAAGTAAACGTTTAACTGGGTAACAATGTAGCAACGTGCAGGGGGGCAAACAGGGCCCAATATGTAGTCTCTAATTAGTGAGTGCATGGAAGACTGTACCGTGGCCTGTGCCTGTCACTCGAGGAACCTCTCCCTATCCATGGCCTATGCACTTTGTGTCTAATTCTAATATCTGTTTTCCTTAAGCAAAAGCCAATCATCCCACCAAAATCACTATATTTCAGCAATTTTAGAAAACAATTTGTCTCCCCCTCTAAGAAGAAAAAAAAAAACCCACACAAATGAACGTCAGCAGTCTGTTAGGGTGATATATATAAAAAAGTATATATATAAATTTCGCCTTTCAAAATAACTTGGATTTTGACATCTGCTGTATAAAAATGCGTTCTGTTTCGTGATATATATTTATATATAAAAACCATCAGAGCCGATCTTTGTGAGGAGAAAGGGGTGTCTGGGAAATGACACCAAGAACAGGAGCTTGGGGTCTCCAGCCCCCAGGACGAAGGAGGCGGCGGCTGCTAGCCTGGCTGCTCGGGGTGGTGCGTGTGAGGTGGGCAGAGCCGGGAGCTTCCTGGCGAGGGCAGGGGGGGGGGGCATGGAACACGCCTCGTCCCGTCCCCCTGGAATGTCCCGGAGTCCGCGGCGCAGTCGTCCTTAGGAGAGATGGTACATGCCATACCCCACCGGCGTGGCGTAGAGTCCCACGGGCGGGATGGGGAGCACAGGTCTATGGAAAGGGTAGGACGCTCCGTAGAGGGAGGCTGCCTGCAGCGGCGAGTTGATGGGGAAAGGGAGGCTGAAGCCGGAGGGCAGCATGGGCTTCGCGGCCATTTTCAGCTTTTCCAGTTCGGCCTCCTGCAGTCTTTTCGCCTTGGCCCTCCGGTTCTGGAACCAGATTTTGACCTGGGTCTCTGTGAGGTTCAGCGAGCTGGAGAACTCGGCGCGCTCGGCGATGGAGAGGTACTGCTTCTGCCGGAACTTGCGCTCCAGCGCCAGGAGCTGGGACGTGGTGAAGGGCGTGCGCGGCTTCCGGTTGGTCTTGTGCTTGCGCAGGGTGCAGGTGGTGGGGCTCAGGTGTCCTGGGGGCAGAGAGGAGCGGTTAGCAAGGCCAGGGCCCCCTCTTCATCTTTCAGACACCTTTGTCAGGGCCAGGTGTGGGTGGGGGGAGTAGGATGGAGGACCATATTTAGATAAATTACTTCATTTTTAAAAATTGATATTTAAATAGATAAATTACTTCATCTTTAAAAACTGAGGCTTTTGCTAAAACGTTTGGGAATTTAATGGTGTAACAGAACTTTATGGGAAATAAACAGCCTTAGAGGAATGGAAATAGAACTCCTAAGAACAGACCTCTCCTAAGTCAAGGGAGTCAAGTGGTTGGTTCCTAAGATCAAAACCCCATCTCTTCTGAGCTTAATTTCTCCTCGTTAAAATGGGGGGGGGGGTAGTTCAGTTGGTTAGAGCATCTTCCTGAAAAGCCAAGGTTTGGGTCGGACCCCTGGTCAGGGCACATACAAGAAGTAACCAATGAATGCACAAATAAGTGGAACAACACATCAATGTTTCTCTTCCTCCCTCCCTCTTCTTCTCTTGCTCTAAAACCAGAAATCAATAATATGGGGGGATGGATTCCGAATAGTCCTCACTTCCCATGGATGCTGACAAAATCGCATATGGGAAAGAAAAGGAGAAGGGTCTTCTAAAGGGGGCTGGCTCCTTCTCTGCCCCGGACGCGGACGCGTTGGGCTGTATCCTCACACTGGCGAAGGGTAACTCTGCAGACAGGGTCTGTGGTAAATTAACAGCATCTTGCGAGGGGGGAGCAGCCCCACGCAGTAAACCGCCACAGCTGTCATTCCGTCCCGTCTACAGACGATAAAACTTGAACATCACTTTACAGATGTGGGCTGAGCTTTTTGGCGGGGTGCTTCTGGGATATAAACTGTACCACGAAGGAGAGAGAAATTAGCTCGCCCCATAAACGTAAATGTCAGGGGAAATCAGGCCGCCCCGCCTGGGGATGGAGAGCATGTGATGACATCTTAGTCATCCGGCCCATTATGCCATGGTGTGGAGCCAACGTGTAAATGCTTCGTTTGTCGCCAGGGTTCGGAGAGAGGCAATAACAAGCCAAATGAAGGTACGCCAGCAGCATCAGACTCCGTGCCTCCCTGGACTCGATGACAAGCCACGGGACTGGCCTGGCCCC
>NW_006292094.1:3172874-3175276 GCF_000327345.1 Myotis davidii | reverse complement strand
TTGCTAAACAATTAACTGGCTGCGTTTGGCTTTTACGAGCTATGCTAATTTTCCAAGCGGAGCCGCAGTTACAATAACTGCAAGGACTCAGGGGGAGAATGTCGCATTTCTTGTTTTGTTACTTTGGTGGCCCAAGAGTTTACACTTCGTACGGGAGGGTGACACAGCACAGGTCCCAGCCCAGCCGCCGCTTCCAGCAAGCAGTGGACCTGTCCCCGGTGACATGACCAACCATCACGTTAAGTGACTGACAGAAAGAGGTAGTGGGTTCGGCAACCAACCAGAAAGCCACATTCTGGGAGGGGTGGGCGAGAAGGACCACAGGGACGTACCTTCTGCAAACACTAATCCCTGAGTGAACCAGGGCACCCGCTCCTTCACTTACAAATAACCCGAACCACACCGTCGGCGCCTCCAGGACCCGGACGTCCTCAGCCTCGGGAATGGCAGGGCTCCGGAGGGCCTGGCGGCGGGGCTTGGGTCCCCAGCTCCAGGCATCTCAGCGGGATCCTGCGCTAAGTGGGAAGGCAACTCCAGTTCCCTGCACGGTCCCTCCTGGGGGCTGCGTGTGAGTTATGAAATCCGTGAGACGGGGATCGCACACGGGCATCAAAGCCGAAAAGTTGGGACGCTTCCTCTCGGCCCCCCACTCCTCCTCCCACCCCCACCCCCCATTTTAAACCAGGCAGAGGAAGGATGCGATTATACAAAGCAAAACAGCATTTATCCCACTTCCTCTGAATAACAAAACCAGGCCCGGGCGGGTGGCTCCCTCCCGCCCCAGGCTGCCTCCCCGGGAGCTCCCGGGACCTGGCTCCTACCCCCGCACTCTTGTGGCCTCTGCAGGCCCCAAGCGCCAATAACCCACTTTTTGTTTTAAAATGAAGCCCTTTCTCGGAATCTCCAGCTTTTCTTATGGGAAGGTCAGCTCCAGGGCCCAAGGCGGCCTTACTCAGCAGGGAAGCTGGGTTATGCTTTGTGGTGGGGTTGTTTACCTAGGTCAGTGGGGGAATGGCCCTCCCAGAACCTGGGGGCCCGAGGAAGTGGGACTTCTGACCTCTGGACATGTCTCCCTGGAAGGCCCGAAAGCTGCCTGTGCCGCGGGGCATGTGGGCCCAGGCCTAGGAACCCCTGGGGCGCTCAATAGTTGTCAAACGTATGAAGCCCCTTAAAGTTCCCGAGCCTCTACTTCCCCATCAATAAAATGGGTAAGCAATACAGTGAGGTTCCGGGCAAGACATTTTAGAATGTCCAGAGGAGCCCCGTCATTCCGTGGCGCCCAGTTTCTTTCCGTGAAGCCCAAGCTGGGTGTTGAATCCTCTGAACTCCGCTGCAAAGTCCTCATCTGTTCCCAGGAGGCCGGCTCTGGCCACAGAGATCAGATAAGATAACATGGTTAAAAGTGCTATAAAGCACTGAGCAAACTTGTATTTAAATTCTTTGAGTCCTTAATCTCCACGCCCTTTGAATCTTTTGGAGTTTCTATCAGGGTGGGGAGAGACGCCAGAGGGGACAGCCTCCGACGCCGGGGTAGATGGCCTGGTTTTGTTCACAAAATGCTGTGCACCTCCAGCCTCCAGGGCTGACGGGGCGAAGTGGAGAGAGAGGCGTCTCCTGACCGCATAAAAAGCCCCTCCACAAGCCCCCTCTTGCCCACCTTTCCCAGAGGTACAGCGCGCAGAGAACTCTTAAGGGCCCGGAGAGACACGTAAAAGTTGTGGGGAATGACTTCCAACCTGCAGAAGGCCCCAGGGCCCCAACACGGATGCTGAAGCTGAAGGCGCCACCCCTCTCCTGGGCTGACTCCCCGCCTCATTGCAGGAAGCGGGGTGCGGGTGTGAGGACCTCTGCTGGGTCCCTCTGGGGAGAAGGATCCAAGGTCTGGGGCTAGGGCACCCCAGAGCAGCCTGGCTCGGACACCAGGCCCACTTCGGCCACTGCCAGTCAAGTCATTCTTCTTAAAATAAAGCCTGGGTGTCTGAGAAAGGGGGCAGCCCCAGGTCTCCGCCTCTGCCTGCGCCTCGGGGCTCCAGCTATGACTGGGGTCTGTTGAGCTGGGCGCCCAGGGAAGGCTTTCATGATCACTGAGCCCAGCGGGGCACCCCTCGCTTCAGCCCCGGCCCGCTCCCAGCGAAGCTCCGGACTTCTTCGCGAGGTGCCGGCGGCGGGGACATCAGCCCCGCATCAGCCTCTGCCGCTTTCCCTTCGCGGGGTCCTGCTTCGACGCCCGCGGGACGCAGGGGAGATCGGGTTGTCCACCCAATATCGGGCTAGATTTCAGCCGGCTCATCGTTAAAAGAAGGGCACACCCCGAGGGGCTGTGAACTTCACACCCCGCTTCACTCCCCAGACCCTGGTGGCAGCGAAACAAAATAAAGTGGCCGAAGCTCAGCCGGGGGCGG
>NW_006292094.1:3171932-3172137 GCF_000327345.1 Myotis davidii | reverse complement strand
AGCAGTGAGCAGAGTTGTTATTAGGCGATCCCTCAAGGGTTATAATCACGCCAAAGCTGAAAAGTCCAAGGCGTAATTAAGGCCGATTATTTAAAGAGGAAGTTCTCCGAGTCCCATTTCTTCTCTCTTTTGACCCCTCTTTTGAAAAGGCGCCCCGGGTCTGTGTGACCCCCACCCCCCCCCCACCCCACCCCACCCCCACGCC
>NW_006292094.1:3166856-3171892 GCF_000327345.1 Myotis davidii | reverse complement strand
AAGTCTGCAGCTAATATTGCAAAAACATGTAGAAAGCGCCTACTATGCGCTAAAGCTGGGCTACCTGCGCAACTCTAGGGGTTGGCACTGAACCGGGCCAGCCCCCCTATCGAAAGGGAGTAGCAATCGGGGCGCTCCGCGGAGGAGTTCGCTCTCAGTGAGTGCCAGTGGGCGCCCGCTGTTACCTAAGCGCCTGGCAGAGGAGAGGCCACAAAGAGCCCCGGAGGGGGTCAGGGGGTGCCCTCTCCCGCACAGTCCCAACTGGACAAACGAAGACAGTGCTCCCCACGTCGTCCACGCGAGAAGGAAACCAGAGCGCTCTTGGAGTCCCTGGGGTTCCTTTTCCCTGAACCCCCTAGCTGGCGGCTCCTGCGGGCTTTTCCTCCGGCCCAGGTGCATTCTGTGTTCCTGCGTTTGTCTGGGCCTGTGTTTGTCCTGTGCGTTTGGGTGCCAGTGTTTGCCTTGGAGGAGGACAAGAGAAGAACAGGCAGGATACGATCTAATGCCTTCCTCCCTCTCGCGAGTCTCAGAGACACAGGGTTCCCAGGTTGCACATCCCAGGCCTCTGGACCTTTTGGGGAAGCACATTTTCATACATTACACCTGGTTTTACAAGGAAGGAAGGAAAAGAAAGAGAGAGATCTCACCCCACGCCCCATTGTACCTGGATAGTTCCATCTCAAGCCTTACTGACGACTGCCTCTGCTTCTCCGCTGGGGGAAGGGGAGAGCGAGCTTCACTGCACAGAGGCCTGGGATGTCTGCAGGCCGCTGGGCCAAGACTCCAATGACACCTGGGCGGCAGCTGCTTTTCCCTGCATCGGAACCACTTTTTCTGCAAGTGAGGAGGGAAACAGAAGTCCCCCAGCTCAGGGCCCTGCACACAGCACCAGTTACCAGAGCCTTGTAAGGAAGGGACATTGTTTGTGGTACTGAAATGGCCAAGGCTTGGAGGCTCCTAGCACTTCAAGTCTTAGAAACTTGACCCCCAGACCCACTGCCAGAGCACCTCTCTGATGCCCTGCTTCCTCCCCCAGCCCTCGCCCCCCCCCCACCCCCAGCCTGGAGTGAAACTGCTGGGTAGGGGCGGCAAACAGGCATGATCCGAATCTCCAAGGAGAAAAACAGCCTGCGTGGCCGGCTAATTCGGTGCGATTAGAAACTGTCCTGGAAACTTAAAGACTGAATTAGTCCTAACCCCGGCCTTCTAAACTCTCTGCTCCCTCCCCCTCCAAGAGGAACAAGCACATTCTTTTCTCTTTTTTTTCTTCAACAAAGTAGAAAATCAGAGAAAGTTAAACAACAACAACTATGAGAGCTATCTGGAGACGTGTGCATTTCCCCCTGAGTCACATCTGATGATGGTTGGCTTGATATGCATCTCAAATACCGGACAGGTAAAGCCAGATGATGACCTGAGCCTCCAAGAGAGGCGCCCTGCCCGGTGTGGGCTGCATGTCTTGGAAGCAAACCTGAAATTCGTTGAGCCCCCAGGTGCCACAGTGCACCAAAGGCTCCGGCTGTCCGTCGGGCTTACCCAGCCACCGCTTTCTAGCTCTGCAAACTCCTTGTTCATATTTATCCATTTCCCAGGCTCATTCCTGTGAAATTAAAATAAAAAGCCACAGTGCTGGAGCCCTTGTATTTTGATGGATGAACTTTTCAGGAAAAGGGGAAGCCATGTTCTCCTCCTGGTGTCCAGACAGGAAAAGAAATGCATGAGGCCAGGAATAGGAAAATGGTAGAGTTGAAAACAAAACAAAACAAAACAAACAAACTCCTGGTGCTGGAAGCCAGGGTGCCAAGCTGCCTGTGAATAGGAGAGATGCCCAGGGGGCAACTAGCCTGCCCAAGAGTCTTCTGCAGCTCTCTCCCCAGCGCCCTGCTGGGTGGGGACATTCAGGAAAGGGACTCAGTTCTGCTGGGAAAAGGGTGGGACTTGAGCACAGGGGGAACCCTTTCGGAAGAGTGCTGTCCGGCACTCGTGCGGAGGCTGCGTTTTCGGGGTCCTTGCGGGGACCTTGGGCACCTCACTCTGCTCACTCCGCCACCCCCCCCCCCCAGCCTGCTTCTTAGTCCCTGAAGTAAGAGAGAAGCCCTTCCCGAGACGGTTCTTATGGTGATTACATTCAATAGGCCACATAAAGGTGTGGAGGAATCAATAGAAAACATTGTATATCCAAAGCGGTAACCAATCTATCCACTGCTTTCTCTGGGCCAGCTCCCCAAAACCAGGCGCACCGCCGCCTGCGTGCAGTTCACTGTGGCTTCTTTGTAAAACCTCCCGGGCTGAGAACTTGGGGCGGCTGGGGACGTGCGTCCCTCAGCGGAGTCGGTGCAGCCCGTAGCGGAGGGCCGGCTTTGGCACTCAGGGGGCACTCCCTAAGGTGACACACTCGTAGGCGGGAAGGTGGGCTCCCAGCGGGAGCTCAGTCACACCAAGCCTCAGCGCTCCAGGGTGCGTTAGTGCCTGGACTGGTCCCGCATCTCATCTGTCCTACACACCGTTCGGGGCGGGATTCTTTTCTCCATGTCCCAGGTGGAAAGCCCAAGGTTAGGACGCACGGAGTGTGCAGCCCCGGGTCACGCAGGTAGGAAGTGGGGGACCCGGGGATGGTCGCGCCCCCGGGCAGGTTGTGGGGCCCCGGCACTCAGCCTGCACGGAGCCGGGACAACCTCGCTCCGGGAGGAATGACAATTCGCCCTAATGGGACAACCTCGGTCCCACAGGAGTGACAATTCCTCCTAATGGGCCGCTTGTTAGCGGCCTATCCTCTCGAACCCGGGTATCAGAAGCGGGCAGACTAGCGGGCGCCAAGCCTGCCTGGAATGCCATGGCAGGCCCCGGCACTCAGCCTGCACGGAGCCGGGACAACCTCGCTCCGGGAGGAATGACAATTCGCCCTAATGGGACAACCTCGGTCCCACAGGAGTGACAATTCCTCCTAATGGGCCGCTTGTTAGCGGCCTATCCTCTCGAACCCGGGTATCAGAAGCGGGCAGACTAGCGGGCGCCAAGCCTGCCTGGAATGCCATGGCACAGCCACCCCCGCCCCCAAACCCATCCCTTCGCTGTGTGACCTGGGGCTAAAGGCTGCCCCTCTCTGAGCTCATTTTTCTTACCTGTGTGCGAAGACCAGGACTGGGACGGTCAGACCTCGGCGGGGCGGGCCTGTTTGCAGGCGTTTGCGAGGTCCCTTCCTGAGTCAGGGAGCTGACGGGGAGAAAACAGGCAGCAGGTCCTGCCTGAGGTTCTCTGGGGGACGAATCCCTGGCTTGTGAAGTTCTGGACGATCAAAAGGTTTTTTACGGCCCCGCCCGCCCGCTGAGGTCAGGACTGCAGACTGGGGGCCTGAGCCAAAGCGCGCAGGGTGCACAGGCCGCCACGCCTGGGCCTTCATTGGCTCCCGTTTTACAGATGAGCTACTCCGAGGCGCCGACTAGATAGAGGCTGCCTGGGAGCTGCGGTGGGGCGCGCCTACCCAGCGTGGTCCCCTGGAAGAAGCCAGGGACCGGGACCTCCTGGGGTGAGAGGAGGGGGATGAGGGAGAAGAAATGGGTGGGTGGGCGCGTGCCAGTCTGAAGCCTGGAGCACAGGGCTCCGGAGAGAAGGCTCCCAGTTCTTCTCTTGCGGTTCTGTATTCAAGTCCAGCCCACTCCCTACCGCTTGCCACCCTCCCTGCACTGGGTGTGTGTGTGTGGGGTGGGGGTGTCACTGAGCCTTTTCAGAAAACGGGCCCAGTCATGCCTGGTCTGTGGTGTGGCTGGTGAGCGCTACTGAACAGGGATGAGTGGCCCACGTGGCACAGCAGCCGCCCAGGGGTGACTGTCACAGACCTGCTCCTGCAGCTGTGCAGGCCTGAGACCAGAGACCCCACTGAGGGCCTTACTTCCTGTGGGGCTCTGGGCAGGCGGTCACTGGCCGTCTGCAGGAGTTCCCTTACCTGCAGTGTGGACGTGCCTGGCGTCCAGTACACGTTTCCTAGCATCATCATTTCTTACATCATCATTGATATTACTCTTCCCTCCCTTTTCAATAGACCCACTGGCACCATGCATTTCCGGGGGCCAGTGACCCAACAATTGACAGTTTGTGGCATGAGACTGTAACCTTTTTAACTCTGTAAAGTGGGAGTAACTGCCCACCTCTTGGGAAGGAAGCAGATGGGCAGTTCTGTCCGGTGAGGGGACAGCAGGGAGTATCTGCTGATCCCAGCCCCTGGGCACAGCTTGCTGGCCGCTCCGGTCCTCTCTCCTCCCTCCCCCCCCCCCCCCCCCCCTCCAAGAGGAGTTCCCATTAGCAGGGCCGGGCGCAGAGAGGATCAGAGGGCCCCGAGAGAGTGTGTCCAGGAGGCTGGTGGCTGCAGCCAGCCAGGGGACCGCACCCTGCCTGTCACAGGTCCCGCCCCACACTGCCCCTCAGCCCTGGTCAGTGTGTCCCCCTGTAGAACCAGGACAACCTCCCGTGCTGGGCTGGGCTGGGCGAGGGGAGGTTTGCATGGGGGTCGGGAACTGTCAGCTCCCTCTCCATCCTCAAGCAGCCCTGGGACTGAGGCTGGCTTCTCCTTCGGAGGAGAAAGCTGCAGCTTCAGACCTGATAAGAGGTATCGCCTAGTAAATACCGGGCAGGAATTCCCATCAGGGTCTGATTCTAAAATGGACGTATCTTGCTCGAGGCCGCAGTTGTGCAGGTGGATGGATCTGGAACTACTCACAGCCAGGGGCGCTGCCCTCTCCCTTCTCCCAACTACAGGCGCCCGTCACAGCCCGGCCCCTGGATAGTGGAGGCTACGGTTGAGCAGGAATCTGGACTCTCTCTTACTTGGTGGCCTCCAAATGGTTTCATCATCAAAATGCAGCCCCCTGGGCGGGGGCAGAGAGAGAAAGGAAACTTGGGGAGCGGCCTAAGGGGCATGATTATGTTTTTCTTGAAGGAAAACAGGCTCTCTTCCCGGGCCCTGCCCCCAGGCCTGTGAGGGAGGAGCCAGGTTTGCTTACCTGGAGGATGAAGACAATTAGAAGCAATTATTCTGAATT
>NW_006292094.1:3165908-3166586 GCF_000327345.1 Myotis davidii | reverse complement strand
GTCCCCAAGGGCAGGAAGACGCACCCCGCAGTGACCCCAAAACTGCTCCACTAGGGCTGCAGGCCTGCACAGCCTTGCCCAGCGCTCACGGGGCTGCAGATAGGTCTGCTCTCCCTGCCGCTACCCCAGTCCATCATCCCATTCCCTCCAGGAGGTAACTTAAGCTCAGAGAGGGGGGCCATTTGTGCGAAGTCGCAGAGGAAGTCAGTCCGTGAGCACTTTGCTTCTGCCCCTCAGACACCCTGCGCCTCCAGCTCGGGGACCCTCTGGTGTGGAGACCTGGTCTCCCTCCCACCCCACCCGACCCCACCCCACCCCACCGAGGGCTGACTTCGGGGTCTGAGGTTTGTCCTGCGCCCACAGAACCACGTCTAGAAGAGGCCAGGCCCAGTGGGGGGCTCAGTAAACATTGGCTGAGTAACCGGACGAGTCAGGATGGAGAAGGGAGGATGCAAGACCTAGGGGAGACCGTGGGGCCTCCCGCCAAAGGCTGCTTCCCCAGGGACCCCATGCGCCCTGACCTGTGAGGGGGTCTCCGCTCCTAACAGTCAGGCGGGATTCTCGCGGGGAGGGGCAGGTTTCTAAGTCTGTCCACAAGGAAGAACCGCACTCCTGTTGCCCCAGACTCCTACCTCCCTGGGCTTTCAGTTAACCTTCACACTCCCCATGACAATGACA
>NW_006292094.1:3164543-3165781 GCF_000327345.1 Myotis davidii | reverse complement strand
GAATTGCTGTTCTCCAGGACCCATTTCTACCTAGGCTAAATATAGTATGTTGAATGACTTAGTGGTCACCAACCCCCACCCCCCTCCATGTCCACCCTCTGGGCCTGAGGGTCCTCTCTCCTCTCCACCCGCTTCACCGCTATCCGCTCCTCTCACTTAGGAACGTCCTGGTTTTGCTGCATCTCCCAGGTTTCCTGTGTTTATAGAAAAAACGAGCTAAATGTGTTTAGGAAATATAAACCGATCCCCCTTCCTCACAGCCCTGGGTGCCTGCTGCTCGCAGGCCTTGTCCTGGTCCATGGCAGGGCTGGCATTGAACCGTGCCCCCCCCCCGCCCCCCGTGGTGTTGTTATTACCCCCACGCCCTGCAGGGGCCTGAGTCTCTGCCACGGGTCACCCAGGAAATGGCATTTCTCTTTTCACTGTGTGTGTGCAGAGCATCCCAGCCCGCTCCCCCTCCATCCCTGGAGCAGGAGGACGAACTAGACCGCGAGTGGGGCCTACCTGCCTCAGAGGGGCAGCACTGTCCCTGCCCGGACAGCCGTGTGGCTGTGGCTTTGATGGAACAGGCTCTCCTCCGTGTCCCCACCTTCCCACAGCTCAGACGCCTCCAGGTGGCTCTGTGGTCTTCGTGGGGAGGGAGGAGAGAAACCTGGACCACAGCTGAGAAGCAAGGCCTGACCCCACATGTCACCCGCTCGCTCGCTGGGGGACCCCACGCAGGCCCGTCCCCTCTCAGCGTCCCTTCTGTCCCTCCCTGGCCAAATGGGGGGTGTGTGTCCTTGCATCCATGCCTCTCCTACTTCTGTGGTCCCATCAGAAAGGGTGAGTGAGTAAACTTCAGTCTGCTCCCACGTCTGCCCACTGCTGACCGAGGCTCCAGGAAGGCAGAGGGTGGACGGGTCACAGGAGGCGGGGGGCCGGTGAGCATCCCAGTCTCATCCTGGGCCAGGTGTGCACCCCGGGGCGCGCTCCCACTTCCCTGAGCAGCGCCACCTTCCCCCCACCTGAGAGTGGGATTGAGGGAGACTGTGGATGTAGAATGTGCTGAGTCCTGAGTCCCCGCCTGTCCCTGGTGCTGCCTCTTGTGTAGGAGAGGAGTCTGACTCAGCAGGTGCAGGCCTGGGAGGCACCTGGTGGATAATTGTTAATGAGACAATTAGCGCGAACACTGGTGGGTGGACCAGTGCAAAGAGGCTTATGGAAATCTGCTTGCTAAGATCCTGGGCGCCTCTGGG
>NW_006292094.1:3163933-3164424 GCF_000327345.1 Myotis davidii | reverse complement strand
GGTCCTGGCCTGGGCGCGAAGTCACACCGAGGCACATGACCAGGAAGTTATCGTTTCAGCCACCTGTGAACCCGCCCATTACACACAGGAGCCTGGCTGGGTACAACTCAACGCCGGCCAAGGATGGCTCACCCGCGGGCCAGGCCCCGGGCAGGTCACCCTGACCTGGCGTCCCTGCCACCTACTCTCAGAGGCCACCCCTCCGCTCGATAAAGAGCACTGTGCGTGAGCTTTGTTTTAAAGCGAGGGTTTCCTTGAAGTTCCACATTAGTTATTAATACCAGTGCGTTGCTAGGATAAGGCCGGTGATCCTGCGGACTGGTCCTCCACAGGCGGACAATGGTGCCGGCGGGCGCCTGGGATCGGGAGCCGATTGACCAGAGACAACACTGCACTTCCAGCAGCGCAGACTCCGCCTGGAATCCCGCTCGTGCCTCCTTGCTGGGCTGCCTCAGGCAGGTCACTGCCCCTCTCTGGACCTTGGACCCCTT
>NW_006292094.1:3157879-3163894 GCF_000327345.1 Myotis davidii | reverse complement strand
GGACCCTGCCAGCCTCTGGGTTTGCAGGACTGCGCTGTGATAGGGAGAGGGCCCGCCCGGGGGGCGCGGCGGGGGGTATTGGTAATGGACAAGGGGTGCAGAGCTTGTCAGAGCAGCAGCTCTGCCCCTGGACATGGCCACCTGCCAGCTCAGCAGTCACTGCAAATCCGTCCCTTGTTGAAGAGCTCACCTCCAGCATCTGACATGCACGCGCCCCTCCCTGGAGGACCTGGGGAAACTAGCACATAGCTAGGCTTTGTCGGCAAAATCAACGCCTGTGAGCCTCAAGGGAGCAGAAAATGGCTTCCTTCATTCTCTTCAAAAGGGTCAAACATATTGCATGATCTGTCCTTTTCTTCTTCTGCTCACCTCCCTCTTCGTCTTTCTACATTTCTCCCCCTTTCCCCATCTCTCCCCCTCGTCCCCCGGCAGCTGTGGGCTGGTCACTGTCCACTAGGAGCACGTGCTGCCCAGGCAGGTCCTGCCCTCCAGTCCTTGCTCTAGTGGGAGGGTGGCCCTGTCACGTGCCCAGTTACTCCAGCAGCCATCACAGGCACTGCCCGAGCCAGATCCTTCCTGCAAAATTACCCTCTCCCACGCTCGCAGTGTTGGCCTGAAGACAGTGTAGTACACATCGGAGTAAGTTTCCAATATTTAAAAATCAGGAGACTCGCCCGGCCAGCGTGGCTCGGTGGTTGAGTGTGGATCTATGAACCAGGGGGTCAAGGTTCGATTCCCAGTCAGGGCACATGCCTGGGTTTTGGGCTCGATCCCCAGTGTGGGGCTTGCAGGAGGCAGCCGATCAATGATTCTCTCTTGTCACGGATGTTTCTATCTCTCTCTCCCTCTCCCTTCCTCTCTGAAATCCTATCTAATAAAAGGGTAATATGCAAATTAACCATCACTCCGCAACAAAGATGACGGCGCCCATATTGGCTGGGGCGGGACACTGGTGGCGTTGACCCAGCAATGCGAGCCCAGCATCCACTCCTCGGCTGCATGGAGGGAGGGGAGGGACCTCTGGCCAGAGGCCGGAGTAAGGGACGCTGCATTGTTGCACGCTGGGCTGAGGGAACTGCCCCCCATGTGCACGAATTTTGTGCACTGGGCCTCTAGTCAATAATAATAATATATTTTTTAAAAAATCAGGAGACTTTGCATTGAAAGCTGGGATTCTGGCTTCGCTGGATCAGTCTGCAGAGTGGCCTAGGTGTCTTCTATGAAACTCTCCTTTGGGAGTTTCAAATGCAATTAATAGCCGCCATAACCAATAAACCAAACCACAGATGTGCGAGCAACTCATCATCTCCCCCTCCTTTTCTGTTTTGCCATCCACAGGGCTAGGATTCACACACATGACTGGGATGAGCACTCTCGTGTGCATCCTTCGGTGCTCTCATTGTACACGATCACCAAAGAGCTGCGTGAGTGCAGCAGAGCGGACGCTGACGGTGTCTGTGTGTGACTCTGTGTATCCGTCTCTCCATCAGCGTGGAAGGCAAGTTCCTCTCGCCTTCCCCCTTCGCCTGTCTCCGTCTCTCCCCCTTTTCCCCGGGCAGCTATGGGCTGGTCAGTGTCTGCCTCGTCCACATCGTGGTCGTCTCAGGGAGGCACTGGCTGGACCCCCTGCTCCTTCCTCCCACCGCCGGGATGCTTACAGCTCAGTGAGCGCTTTCCTGATGACAGACATCAGCTCCCCCAAGCTTTGCTGCTACCAACTCTTCTTGAGAACAAAATCCTTGCGAACCTTCCTATCGCCCCTTATTTCTAGGTTTCATTCCCAAAACACCGATTGCTGGAGACAAGCGCGTGTATTTTTATCTGAACCGACAGTGCTGGTCCTTGTGCAAAACCCTGTCCCCGTGACCCTGCAGGAACAGCAGCACCCACCTCATGCCCCCCCACCCCCGCCCCCTCCGGCTCTGCCAGACACGGAGAGCCTGATTCTGCTAGCATTTCTGCAGGGACCGTGTTTTGAGCAGGGGAGCAATAGCGTCTGTACTCTCTGGGACGCTCCCTGTGGAGGCATGCTGGAAGGAGGGGGGCGTGATGGAAAGTGGGGGGCAGGTGGGATTCTGGAAGCCATAGGACCGTGAGGAGGCTGCTGCGAGGCTCTGTGGAGGGAGGAGCAGCGCTGGAGTGGAAGGCGGGAGGGGTGGAGAGGCAGGTCCGGGAGAAGGAGAGATGCTGGGAACACATCCTGGGGCCAGAGGCAGGGCCTGCTGCAGCTCAGGTCCCTCCCCCTGCTGCCCATCACGCTCCTTGGTGACAAGACACCCAAGCCTCCTGCTCTCCAAGCTGCAGTGCCACAGCCTGGCATGTCCGGAGCCCTGGGCCTAGGCAGCCGCTCGGAGCTAAAGGCGGGGAGTGAGCAGGGCCAGGAGGGACAGGCCCACTGTGGGCAGGGCCAGCCTCGGGCCGCCTCCGCCTCTCAGCCAAATCGGTGTGAGGACGATCAGCAGCACTGTCTCCCCTGATCCTCACTGACTTGCTTTTTACCTACACAGCGCCTGGCAGCCGGTGTGCTCCGAGCAAAGGCTGGGGTTTCTAGAAAAGTGCTAGGCTGGCCCGGCTGCTCAGCCCGGGTTCTGGTTCTGGCTCGTGCTCTTGGGACGCCCTGGGGAGGTCATGCCGGCTCCCTCAGCCCCCTCTTTGCTCTGTCGTTCTCTCCAGTTCCTCCCAACCCAGGACTGCACAGCGCACTCCTTTTCTTACCTATAAGGCCCCAGGGCAACCCTAGTGTCCAGGGACGGGCCCACCTTGTTCCGAGGGTTTCCCCAACCCCATGGTGAGCGAGGCGGCACTCCAAGGCCCGCAGAACCCGAGATTGCCATCAGTACAGGACAGCCCAGCCAGCCGGCGTGTTTGCTGAGCCCTTAAATGGCCAAGAGTGTGGTCAGTGTCTGTCCATAATGGGCCCATCTGACTGTATAACTAGGCCCGTTCTCCACGGAGCAGACTGTGGGCCAGCTCGGCCCGGGCACTAAGATTTTGACCTTTACCTGGCCTCCTAAGTGACTTTTGAGCTGTCATGTGCATGTCCAGCCTCAAGGGCATCGAATCGAAGTGTTGAGCAATCCTGGGTGTGGAGTCAAATGTGAGGGGCAAAATGGAAATGGGTTACCCGGTCCGGCCTGTTCATCCAGTTTTCTCTTGAAAGAAGGGGGTCCTTAGCTCTGTGCGGGATGTGGGTGCATGGAGGGGGAAGGGCTTTTTGGGCGGGCAGGGGAAGAATGTAGGTTTTCAGACAGAAATGGGCTCTGTGACCTTGGTCAAGTCACTTAACCTCTCTAACCTCAGTTTCCTCATCTGTAGAATGGGGTGGCGTGAGCGCTGACCTCAGAGGGTTGCTGGGAGGGTCAGTGATGAAGGACAGCAAGCCCCCGTCACAGTTCTGGGCACAGAATAATACTTGGAGGTGACAGTTTTTGAAAACCATAAATTGAGTGACTCACCTAGACCAGCTGACTCTGAAGAGGAGGAGGGGTGATGAGAACTATTTTCCTGCTCCCACCCCACTTCGGTTCTGGGATTGGCTATTGGTTACCTAGGTGACACCACCAGTGGAAGCCAGGCAGAGGCCACGGGGCATGCGCAGTGCAGAAAGAGCCACCTTGACGGGTTGCTGAGGCCCTAGTGTCGGCCCACGACTGTCAGAGGTTGTTGCGTGGCAGGGAGCGGTGGTGTGTGTGTGTGTGTGTGTGTGTGTGTTAATTTTCATGGTGCAAGGGAGCTCTGAACCAATGGTGTCACTTTAAAACAGAAATAATTTTTCTTAGATTAAAAATAAATTTAGCCCCGCCACGGTGGCCCAGTGGTTGAGCTTCGACCTATGAACCCGGAGGTCACAGTTCCATTCCCCGTCAGGGCACATGCCAGGGTTGCGGGCTCCATCCCCTGTGTGGGGCATGCAGGAGGCAGCTGATCCATGATTCACTCTCATCATTGATGTTTCTATCTCTCTCCCTCCCCCTTCCTCTCTGAAATCAATAAAACATATTTTAAAAACAACTAGAAAACAAAAGCCCGTTGGCATGGAGGGGAAGGCAGCTCCCTGCCTGTTGTGAACGAAGTAAACGAATCCGTGAAAGCGGGGCAGCGGCTCCGCGTTTGGGGCTGACCTCCCGTCTTCCATGAGTTTCCATTCCAGGGGGAATGCGGGCCACACGTGGGCAGGAAGAAATATGCAGACGGAGGATCATTAGGGTGTCGGGGTCGTGGGATATTCAGTGAGTTTGTTTTCCAAATCTTCTTGAATGTTCCTTGACTTTTACAATAATAATTTTTAAAAAAAGGTTTCAGAAAATCGACTCAAAGTTGCATTTGGCTGGAACTGACTGCCTTTGCTGGTGTCATTTCCCTGGTCACAGCCTTTCATTCGCTTCAGGAAAGGGCGGCAGTGGCTTTTATTTTCCTCCCTCCGTTTCCCTCAACGCTATTGTGTATCTGTTCTGCGCCAACAGCCTGGTGAGACTCTGGCTGTCCTTTTCGCCCTGGTTCCCTGACCGCCGGTGGATGGTAAGGCGCGGAGGTCACCGGGCACCCTCACAGCCTCGACCTTCGCCTCCTACTCGCAGGAGGGGACACTGAGGCTGGAGGGGCGCGCCGTCTGCCCAGGCTTCCTCGGCTGTTATCAGGGTGACGCTGGCTTCGAGTCGCAGTCCCCTCCGTGTAGGCCTGTTCTCCTGTCACGGGAATAATTCCCTTTCCTGGAGGGACTCCTTCCGGCGTCTCTGGCAACGCGAGGATCAAGATGGTGGTGCCCACACCCGTCTCCTCTGAGAATCTGCGGGACTCTCCACGCTGGCAAAGGGCCAAGATGGGGGGCAGAGGCCCCCCCTTCCCGGCTCCCAGCCACTTCATTGCGCAGAAAACCCAAGTGCCATAAAAGTGATCTGAACAGAAAACAAATAGAGACCTGGTTCGGGAAGGAAAGCCAGATTCCTGATTATCAACAACACGGCGTCTTTCCATAAATATTTACCTCGTCCGCGTCCTCCCCCTGTTTTCTTTCTCCCTCTGACAAGAAAGGAACGTTCCCCTCCCGCAGCCGCGCGGCCCGCTGGACGGCGGCCGGGCCTGTGGGAAGGCATGTTTTTCTGGGGTTTATTACTCGGTTGTAAAAATGTGCTCCAGGCAAAAACTTGGTATATTAAGTCTCATCTCAGAGGTAATTGGTGGGGATTTTTTTAAAAAAAAAACCCCTTTTTCCTTTTTACAGACCATCGTGGAGAGGGAAGCAGAAAGGTCAAGAATTTACTGTTGGAAACGGTGGGTTCCGCCCCCAGGGTTTGCCTCGTCAGTTTGTTCTGTATTATTTTTCACCTCCTCCAGCCGCATATCTGGGGGCACAGCGGTAGCGGCTCTGACTGCAGGCGCTGGCCATCCTCCCTCAGCAAGTCTTCACTGAGGGCCTACTGTGTGCGCTGTCCTGGGCTCTGGGGACTCCGTGGAGGCGAGAAGATCCACCGGGCGAGGTTCCCGCGGGATCTGCTCGCACACAAACCCCGCGTGTTGCCAGGCGGACAGCCTTCATTCCGCAATGAGTGTAGGAGCAGAGGAGAAGCAGTGAGGGTGCGCGCTCGGCCTGGGAGGGCCCCCCAGGAGCCCACACTTACGCCAAGACTTGGAGGCCCACGGGAGGCTCGTGCCAAGTCGGGGAAGAGACGTCAGGGAGAGGGGAGCATGCGCGCAGGCCGGCAGGAGCACGGCCTCCATGGAATGCGGGTGCTGGGAGATGACACTCCACACCCACTGGGGCACAGGCCGATCTGGAAGAGGGATCTTAGCTTTTCTCCTGGGTGCACGGGGAGGGCGCCCCGTGGAACAGGAAATGGTGGAACTGTTTCTGGAAGAGCCCCGGCCTCTGTGAGGAGGATGGTTGCGGGGGGCGGTGGGCACCGTGGAAGCAGGACCCACGCAGGAGGCGGCTGCAGTTGCCTGGATGTGGCTGTTGCTGGGCTGGTCAGAGATGGAGGGAAGGGCGTGGATCCGAGGTGGTTTAAGGGAGGACTA
>NW_006292094.1:3154947-3157565 GCF_000327345.1 Myotis davidii | reverse complement strand
AGGGGAGGGAAGGAAGGCAGGGAGAGGGGGTGAGAGGGACTCCTGGCTTCTGGCCGGGCCTGCGGGCCGGTCCTGCTGCTGAGCCATTGGAAGAAGGGCAGCTGGAGGAGCTGCGCCGCCCGTGGCCCAGACTCTGCAATCACCTGGCCCGGGCCCTGACCCGCCCTCCGCCCGGCCTGGCCCAGTCCCAGCACGGCCATTTTCCAGCTGGGCACCTGCGGCCAGTGCCTCGCTGTGCCTCAGTTTCCTTCTCTCAAAAATGAGTGAGAGTAGGGTCTGCCTGGCGGGGTGTGAGGTCGTTGAGCTCGGTGTGCTCAGAGCAGCGGGTGGACATGCGTCTGAGGCCCGGGCCGGGGCGCTTGCTGTCTGCGAGGGCTGGTGCCTGGGCAGATGGATATAGACAGCTCTGTGGTGAGTGCAGCCGGGGAAGGAGAGGGGCCCAGGAGCGAGAGGGCGCAGAGATTAGATGCTGGGTGGGCAGGAGGCACCTGGCGGGGCCACATCAGCTCAGCAGGCTTTGGCAGGAGGAGCGTTGGGGGGGTCCCCATTCTGGATCTAGGGAGCCGTAGGGGACCCCGTGGGGAGCCAGGCCGTGGTCCTGAGAAACCCAGTGTTTGGAGCAGACCACGCAGGGCCGAGCATCGCAGGAGAGGCGGCCGCCCGGGTGGCCCAGGGCCCCGCGCTCTGGGGCAGGGCTGGGGGCTTTCTTCCAAGTGGGGTGGCGACGTGATTGACATGTTTCCGCAGGAAGAGAGACGCTGACTTCTGTATTTTTAAAGGTCGCGTGGGCCACCCTGGGAACTGGGCGTGTGCTGGGGCAGGGGCGGTGTGCGCGTGGAACTGTGTAGGGGAAGGGCTGGCTCTCCAGAGAGGACGTTGGAAGGGAACCCGGGTTCTCCTCTGCCAGGTGCTGTGAGTTCATTAAAAATGCGGTCGGATCTGTCGCTCCCTCTCAACCCGTCCAGGGCGCCCCGGGGCCCTGAGGAGGACCCGCATCGCCCGCATACCTGCACACCTGTGCCGGCACTTTATTTGTTCTTAGCAAAATGCCAACAATAGGCCTTCACCAAATACCGATCCAGGGCAGCGCCTGCTCTGGCCCCTCCTGGACCCCGGCAGCCCCTGCTGCCTCCTCCTGCCGCCGCTCCTGGCCCCTCCCCACGGCTGGGCTGGCCATCTGAACACGCCCGCTGAAGTGATTAAAATAGAGCGGTGAGTAAGGCCTTTTCAAAACTACCCAACAACAGAGGCCAAAATGGAAAAGATTGAGAACCTAGTTATATCTACGTGGAAAATTATGTTTAAAAAAAAATTCAAGCCAAACTGCAAAGACAATTGGCAACATAAACGCCAAAGGACATTTTTATTTGCTTTCCGAGAGCCTGAAACACATGAACGAATTCTAATTGCCTGGGAAATAGAAAAAGGGGGTCCTTGGCCGTTCGCAGAAATGGCAACATGAAGTGCCAGCACCTCCGAAGGCAAGCCCGGCTCTTTCCTGAGGGAAGCTCCGCGGCAGGTGTCTGCGATCCCAACTCCGGGCACTTCCGGCCCCTGTGCCCGTCAGATGGGGGTTCTGTGCCTCTGCTCAGGACACCCGTTCACAAAGCAATGAACATGCACCATCGTGTCCATTCCCCGCAGGACCTCCCTGGGCAGGAAGTGCAGGGGGACTAGCCCCAGGTTATAGAACAGGGGTTCTCAACCTGTGGGTCGCGACCCCTTTGGGGGTCGAACGACCCCTTCACAGGGGTCGCCTAAGACCATGGGAAAACACACATATAATTACATATCGTTTTTGTGATTCATCACTGTGCTTTAATTATGTTCAATTTGTTACAATGAAAATACATCCTGCATAGCAGATGTTTACATGACGATTCATAACAGTAGCAACATTACAGTATGAGATAGCAACGAAAATAATGTTATGGTTGGGGGTCACCACAACATGAGGAACTGCATTAAAGGGTCGCGGCATTAGGAAGGTTGAGAATCACTGTTATAGATGAAGAAGGGGCGGCCCAGAGAGGAGGAAGTAACTGGCCTGTGTTCTTAAAAAGCAACAGTAACAATGTCTGTGTCATGATGTACGGCTTACAAAAGGCGGCCTGGCTTTGGACATGACACCGGCTCCAGGAGGTGAGCAGGCCAGATGTCGGTACTGTGATTAGCAGCAGCAGCTGTCTTCTTCGTATTACAGCAAACTGAGGCTCAGAGAGGTTAAGAAAGAGGATGAGGAATGAGCATTTATATGGCAGACACTAAGCGAGTGCCGCAGCTATGTTATTTCACTGACCACTTCTCATCCCCCTCAGGGAAATATTGGCAAAGGCTGTCTATCCATCCATCCGTCCATCCATCCATCCAACAAATGGTTGCAGGGCCTGCTGTGGACCTGGTACAGGCCTAGGCACAGGGAATCCAGCCGTGAACAAAAGACCATTCTTGCCGGGGTCCAACCCCAGCAGGTCCAGGGGTCCCCAAAGGTGTAGACGGAGTCGGCGAAGAAGGAATGACAGAGAGACAGCGTTCAGTTGATCAGCAGGATCTCTAGCCACAATCTCCAGCCAAGTTCTGTGTCCATGTTCTCTTGCTAGGTTCTCCAGCCAGGTTCT
>NW_006292094.1:3152762-3154654 GCF_000327345.1 Myotis davidii | reverse complement strand
TTGTAGTTAAAGTGATTAACTACCCGCCTGGCACTTAGTTAAGGAGTTTCACCCCCTCCCTAACTTCAGGGGAAAATCTCTACCTGGGGAAACAACCTTTCTCGGAGAGGTGACCTTGGTTAAAACACATAGTGCCAAGAAGGTGAGCAAATATATTAGGAACAGTATGCCATATATGCCAGGTCCCTTCAAACAGCAAGGATGGACCGGCTCCCAGCACATTCTCGCCTCACAAGCTTATATTCTTTTCAGTGTGGGTGGAACAGGGTACAGACAAACAAGCAGGCACATCCGATAGCAGAGGGCACTCCAGGCAAAGAGGAAACACAAAGCAGCATCAGGCAACAGAGAGGGGGCAGCTCACATACATGCTCAGGATGGCAGGCCTGACACGGTGACACTGGGTGGAGACCTGAACAGAGCGAGTGGGGAGAGATTTCTGTGGAAGGATGAGGAAGAGCTGCCCTGCTTTCGTGGGAAGCGAGGAGAAGTCCTAGTGCAACCACAGCCCCAGAGGCAACTTGTGTTTCTCGAGAGTGTAAAATCCGCCGGAATTTTCAAATGTTCCTTCATCAGATCCTTACGACCATAGCAGGTGGTGTTGGGGAAATTGAGGCTGAAAGGGTAAGTGGCCGGTCCACAGACTCCCTGCTAATAAGTTGCAGATTTAAGACAGGAACCTGCCCCTGCCTGGCACCAGGCTGGCGCTCCTGACCGTCCTGTGTCCTTGGTGCCAAGGCTCTGAAGGAGTGAGTGCTTGGAGGCAGCTGTGCAGCCGGCCTGGAGGCAGCAAGGGGAGGACGTGGCCCTGGAGGGCCTTGAAGGCTGGGCTAAGAACTAGGGCGTCATCTCTAGGGGGTGGGAAGCCATGGGGGGTTAAGTAGGAGCGAGGCAGCAGCAGGTCTGTGGTCTGTGTTTCATTTCCAGGGAGCGCTCAGCTAGGAGAGGGAGGGAGGTGATCTAGGGGCTCCCCAAAGCTGGAGGGGGTGGGGGTTACAGAGGCCTTGACACTTTGTTTCTGCCCCTCACTACTTCCATCCCTTAGTTAACAAAGTGTAGCTGTGTGAGCACAAGGCGGCATTTTGATGATTGTATTTAAATAGAATTGGGTGCTTTTGTGATTTGATTTCATGCATTTAAACACATTATTCTGAGAAGGCCACAGGCTTGGGCAACCACCAGCAGGGCCCAGGGACACAGGGAAGGGGCAGGGCCCAGGGGCACAGGGAAGGGGCAGGGCCCAGGGGCTCAGGGAAGGGGCAGGGCTCCTGAGGGGCTGGCTGTGCCCTGGCTGCCTTTGCCTCCTCGTCTGTGCTGCTTCTTCCTCTAAGAGGCAGTAGACTGGCTGGAGGCTCCCGGAGGCCCAGGTCTGATCTCCTGCAATTCTTTAGGCTCCGGGTTCATGGCTAGAGCTCAGGAAATGTTATTCCCATTTGGCTTTGATGTCGGCATTTAAAAACCAAGGCTTTTCACACTCTCTGAGCTTCTGACTTCTGTAGAATCAGAGGCCTGGCCTTCTGGGAGAAATGTCACCTCCTTGGAGGGGAGGGACCCTGTCCCCCCTCAGGTGCCCTGACCACCCTCCAGAGCCGCACCCTTGCCCCCACCCGCACACATTCTCTCTTGCTGTCCTGCTTTCTATGCCTCTAAGGCAGCGGTTCTCAATCTGTGGGTCGCGACCCCTTTGGCGGTCGAAGGACCCTTTCACAGGGGTCGCCTAAGACCATCCTGCTTATCAGATATTTACATGACGATTCATAACAGTAGCAACATGACAGTTATGAAGTAGCAATGAAAATAATTTTATGGTTGGGTCACAACATGAGGAACTGTGTTTAAAGGGCCAGAAGGTTGAGAACCACTGCTCTAAGGTCTTACGATCATCCAAAATG
>NW_006292094.1:3150457-3152347 GCF_000327345.1 Myotis davidii | reverse complement strand
TTGCTAGGGACTTGCCCGGCACTTGCTCTCTACCTCTATTTGTTATCTTTCTTCTATCATTGACAGTCCCTCTAGGTTGTGGGCTGCTTGCCTGTGTTCCTGAGAAGCATCTACGGTACCAGTCTATAGAGTGTGTTTTCTTTAGTGAATTACCGGTATGTTTACCGGTAATAAACTTGCACTGTTTTATGTATATGTTTGATTACATACAGCCTTGTGACAGTTTTCCTGCATGTCATAAGCATTTGAATATAAATTAAAATGTTAAAATCAAATCTGATATTGTTTTACCTTTTATTTGGTGTGTGGAAGGTGTGCGGAAGAGGGGGTAGTCTTATACAGCGAGTATATAACAAACTCTGTATTTTGAGTGGAAATGTTAGGGGGTCGTCTTATACGCCCAGTCGCCTTATACGCCAGCAAATACGGTATGTTCCCGTGCTTCCTGCCCGCCTCCCACCAGCCTTCATCATGCACAGGTCACGATGGCACAGCGCTTCCCTCACACCTGACGCCGCTGACCCATCTCAGCTTCCGGTGACCGCCATCGGGTAAACGTGGGCTGGGGGCTGGGCTGGGGGGCCTTGTGCCCTCCTGGTCCTGCACCTGCTTCTCTCCTGCCTCTACCCCTCCCCAGGGGTCAGTCTGGAACAGGGGCCTGTAACGGTGACCACTTGGGAACTTGGCAATTTTTAAAAAGCTGCCTTCTGAGCCTTTGTTAAAATATTCCTGCAGCAGAAGACGGTGCCTTCCTGCGGGTCATTGTACACGTCCCAGGGGTAAAGAACACTGACCCCATGGGACCATTTGTAAGAGTGGAATGCGTCAGGCGCACGTCCCCCCAGCACCCCAGCGCATAGTAGGTGCTGGACTAGCGCCGAGCTCCTCCTCACGCTCCCGCCCCCTCTGGGGGAGCTGGGGAAAGGCGTCAATCACCGGATAATTCACGCAGCATGATCTGCCTTTAGGACTCCACCCTGAGCAGGCCCCACTGTCCAATGAGGGTCAGGGAGGGATGGCTTTTATCTCTCCAGAGGCTCTGGAGCCGCGGGGGGAGGGGCAGCTCCCAGGGCTTCCTCCTGAAAACAAACAGGGCCTCTGGGGCCTGAATGGCTCTCCTCCATCAAAGCCCTGGACCTCCTTGAGCAGCGGGGTTCCGCTCTGAGCCTGGGCCCAGCTAATGAAGCATTGAATGGAGAGAGTGACCCCGAACTGGCCGAGGGGGTCCCCGCTGGGCCCGGGCCCGCGCCTGCTGCCTCGTGGAGAATCCAGAGGTCACGTGTCATTAGTCAGTGTCCCCCGGCCGCCCTTTCAAAGTCACCCACAAAGGGGAGGGCCCTGTCGGTGTCCAGCCCGCAGACCGTGTTCTCCTGGCTTCTCCTTCTGCTCCCACCTTGGAGGCGCGCGGTGTGCAGCCCCGAGCCCGGGAGCGGGCAGGGACCCGAGGGTTTCACGCTCTGGGAGAAGCAAAGGCCGGGACCGGGCCTCCCCGGTGAGGCCGTGTCTCCGGAAGCCCTGGCTCTAAGTCCCGAGATCCGGTCCCGTGAACGCGTCTTGCTCCATCCTCGTCTCAAAACCCTTCTCCGTGTTCCTGGCAGCTCCCGAGGCCTGTCTCTCCTCCGTGGGGCCAAAGGCCGGGGACCTCCGTAGAGACGGTGGGATGCTGCTCTCAGTGAGCTCCGCAACGTTCCTTCCACTCGGTGACTCAGTTTCCTCTCCGTGCAGGCCGGGCGGCGTCCTGGCCCCGAGGGAGGGGGCCGGCTGACCTCCTTACGGCCCAGAGCACGTTAGAGCCATCGTGGCCCTTCCTCTCAGGGGAGAACCGTCTCACTTCCTTTCTGATCGCTGAGCCCAGCACTTACAGCCGCGGCCAACGTGTGGTTGCAAACA
>NW_006292094.1:3147108-3150115 GCF_000327345.1 Myotis davidii | reverse complement strand
GTTTACAGGGAGTTTGATGTACATTCTGTGAAGTAATTCAGGGGCCACGTCATACCTCATCGGAAAATGCCAATCGCAAAGGCAAGTCTGGACACGTGTGTGCGCGTGTGTGCACGCGCGCGTGTGTGTGCATGAACACGTGTGTGGGGAGTGTGTGTGTAACATGTACACGCATTAGCAGGGAAAGCCGGAACCACCTGTTGTCACAGTGACCCTGGACAAGTCCTGAGCTCGCACACAGCCCTGCGCGCGGGGCCTGTGTGTTTATAGTGAAAAACTTGCTCAGGCTGAAGGAGAGCAGGGGGGCCCGGCACAGGGTCAAACTCCTACCGCGTTGGGCCTCAGGGAGGGGCGTGGCTGGGAGCTAGAGGCCGGGCTTCAGCTCCTTGCACCCTACAGTCCTGCTCCCGCCGCAAGGTGCTTGGAGGTGCTCACTGTCCATCCTCTCTACGTGTTAGTTATTTTAGAGGTGAGTGCAGCCGTTTTATTGGGATCAGGTCTGATTCATCAAATGGCGAGGGATCTCTGCGATGCACTCACAGTTCCTTTAAAAAAAATTAATGAATTAGTTGGGGTGACATTGGTTAACAAAATTATATATGTTTCAGGTGTACAATTCTATAATACATCATCTGTATATAGTATTTTTAAAAGTAATTACTGTTGAAAGTATTACATATGTCCCCCTTCTCCCCCCCACCCCCACTGACCCGCTCCAGGCCACCCCTGCAGCCTGCCCTGAATGCAGTGTGTTCACACCCCAAGCCAAGTCTCCTCCCATCACCATTGGTCCCCGCTTTACCCTCTTCTAACTCCTCCCATCCCCCTCCCTCTGGCAATCACCTTACTGTTGTCTGACTATGAGTTGTTTTTTCTTCTTAATTCCTTCACCTTTTCCACTCCCCCCTCAGCCCCTCCCCTCTGACAGCTGCCAGTCTTGTCCCTGTGCCTATGGGTCTGTTTCTACTTTGTTTGTCGGTTTATTTTGTTCATTAGATTCCACATATGGGTGAGATCATACGGTATTTCCGCTTCTGGGAATATATCTGAAAAAACCCGAAACACAAATTCGAAAGCATATATGCACCCTGTGTCCATTGCAGCGTTATTTACCGTAGCTGGGTGCCTGTCGGGAGACGAGTGGGTAAAAGGCTGTGGGACATTCACACCGTGGAGTATTACTCAGCCGTAAAAAGGGAGTCTTGCCTTTGAGACAGCAAGGATGGGCCTGGACAGCAGCACGCTAAGTGAAACAGGCCCGGCAGAGAGAGACGCACCCTGTTTAAGTCTCTCTGGTTAAAATCGAGCCTGAGTGAGTTAGATGCCCTTGTACTGTGACCTCCACAGTCACCATTTCCCACACATTATCACAGAGCGCTGGGTTGTTTCAGCCCCATGTGCACTGACACTCCCACATCCCATGTGTCTCATTGGAGAGCAGCCCGTGAGCACAGGCCGGCCGCGCGGTTGCACAGCTCAGTGGGATGACAGGGAACCAGCCTGCAGTGCGGGGAGGAGGGGGGGGTGAGTGGAGGGGGTGAGGAAGGAGGTGTGTGTGTGTGGGGGGCAGACTCTGAGCCCAGTGGAGAGCTCTAGGCAGGGCCTCCAAGACCACGGTCCCTCCCTCCAGGGGAGGAATTCCTGGAGAGGGATTAGGGCTGCCTCCTGTCCTGGCCCTGGCACGGTGGCCAGCACCTAGCACAGAGCAGGCTATGGAAGAGGAGCCTGGCAGAGCTTATAAATGGGGGCTGGGGGGTAGGAGAGGGCGGGAAGTGGGGGATGGCGGGGTGCCGGCTCTCCCTTCTCTGCACCCCTCCCAGCTTCTGCAGGGTTTGTGTGGAGGCCGCGGACCCCCACCCCCAGGCCCTGGCCACCCTGCAGGCATTCAGGACTTCTCCCGGCCTGAGAAACTGGTTTGCCTGCCCACAAACCGACCCTGGTTTCCTGATGCCTCAGTTTCCCCATCTGTAAGGTGGGCTTTTCGATGCTTCCGACCTGATGGAGCTGCTGTGAGAAGGGAAGGAGGAGTGAGTGCACAGTGCTCGGGAGAGAGCCTGGCCCAGAAGTCATGGCTGGTTCCAGGATGCTTTTAATTATTGTTTTGTTCTCCAATCCTGTTTGTTATTTTTATTTTATTACTGTTTATTATTTCATCTCTTAGGATAATGTATATATTTTGGTACTGGTGTTGAGTCGTGTCTTATTTTTATGATGATAATTAGCTGTTCTGACGATGGTTTCATTTTACCCGCCTGGGCTACTTATGCCACACAGAGTAAGGTCTGCAGGCCCTGGCCCGTGTGGCTCAGTGGTTGAGCGTCATCTCATGCACTGAAAGGTCACGGGTTCGATTCTGTGGGCTCAGTCCCTGGGAGGCAACAGATTGATGTTTCTCTCTCTGTCTTCCCTTCTCCCTTCTCTCTCTCTCTAAACATCAATAAAAACATCTTTTCAAAAAGAACCTGATATGCGGGAGGATGGGTATTTGCTGACCCCGACAAGGCAGGTGTCGATCTGAAGTGAACGCTGCTTCAGTATCTTCACCTCTCCTCGCTCTGCATCTGCGCTGGAGGATGTAGACATTCATTTCTTTATCTGATTTTTTTAAAATCACAGAACAAGGGGCATCCAAAAGCAGTGTGTCTCCTCCGGCTCCGCTTACACGTGGTGAGGACACAGCTGCCAAGAACAGGGCCGCGTCACCAGTTGGTGTTCCCCGTCACGTGGGCAGTGGCAGTGTTTCCTCTGAGGGCCTGTGCGAGGCATGAGCGGGGCACTGTGTACTGAGCAGGAATTCACGAATGTCAGCCAGTCTTGGGGCCTCAATTTCTTCATAGTTGAAATGGGTGTGCGGACACGCCCTGCCTGGACCCCAGGAGGATTGGGGCTCCCCAGTGGTGAGCAAAGTGTCCTAGCTGTTGCAGAACTACCAACTCCCCCTCCTTCCTACTGGGAACCCCAGAGAGCCCCCCCCCACCCCCCCACCCCTGCGCCCAGGGAGAGCCGG
>NW_006292094.1:3143936-3146994 GCF_000327345.1 Myotis davidii | reverse complement strand
GGGGGGGTTGGTGGGTGGAGGGGGCAGAGGAGAAGGCAGGTTTCTTTTAAGTTTTCCCTTGGGGACTGACATTTTATTAGCACAGAGATAAGTAACGCCAGATAAGAGCCTCTGGTTTTACATCTGGGCTGCAGGAACATCGCCTGGGAGGGAAACGTGATGCTTCTTGCCGGTGAATCCCAGGCAGGGAGGGGGCGGCAGGACCAGCAGTGCCCCGGGCGGCTTTCCTGCTCGGTGGGAAGCAAGTTTTGACAACAGCACCGCTAATTGATTAAATGTCCTCATCAGAGATTACAGCACAGAGGGCCATCGCATCCTCATTTGTGGCGGGAGTGGCAGGGGCGGGCCTTCCCTGCCTTTCATGGCTCTCTATCCCCTTTTTACATCTCAAAGCACAGGAGGCCCCATTAGGTGCTCCGGGACCCTGAGACTCAATCACTCTCTGTTCTTCTTAAATAATGTTTACTACCAACTACCTTGTGCAACTGCCTTTGGTTTTCTGGGTTTGATTAGAATTTGAAAGTGCAGCCGAACCAAGCACCGGACTTTGGAGCTGTTTGAATCCAAGTCACACAATTCTTTATCTGTCGGGCGGCAGATGCTCGGTGCATGGGTTGCTGGTCAGGAGAGAGAGCAATGCTTTGCTGGATATCACAGACCGGCCAACCTAAAACCTAATGGGAGTCATCTCCCGACTACAGAGTTACACATGGAGAGGGATGTGCCGGCTGACTCTGCCTGGGAGGTTCAGAATAGGTTCCATAGAGGAGGGCACAGTGGAATTGGGTTTTGAAGGTTGAATAGGAGTTTTCTAGCTGGAGAGGAGAGGAAGGGAATTTCAAGCAGATGGAATGCCTGAGTAATGGTGAGTCAACAGCATGGCTGAGATAGAGAGAAGTGACAGAAAGAGGCTAGAGAGACAGGTTGGGCCAGGTTGTGAAAGTGCTAGAAGGTGAAGGAGATTTGGTTTTTATCCTGAGGGCAGAGAGGAGCCACAGAAGGTTGCAAGCAGGAAAAGTGACATAGTTAGATGTGCTTGTGGAGATGGTCACATTGGGGCAGACTGCCGTGGAAACAGGAAGGTGGAGGAAGCCCAGGCAAAGAACACTGAGTGTTTTCTGTTGTGTGTTCCGGTTCCCCAAGTCCCTGTTGGGAGAGTTGGGGTCCTGGCAGGGCCCTCCTGCTTTGAGGCCTCTCATCCCCAGATTCCCATTGGAGAGGCGCACACTGGGTTTGATTATAATGCGCCTTGCAGTGTGGCCTGTATTTGATGAGCCATTTGAAATTGCTTTGGGTTTCTTTTGTGGTCAAAATGGTCACATATTGATGATTTTATATGGTTCACCTTCATAGTCACCAAAGATTGGCCACGACCTAAATGCTGGTCCCCAGGAAATGGGTCCCTGCGGCCTCCCCTTGAAGGAGCCAGCGCTATGCAAAGTGTGGGGGCAGAGGCCTTACCTGCAAAACACACGAGGGCTGTTTCTTTAAAGGTATGATAATTGCATGATGGGCACACTTTACAAAGCAGCTCCATCTGTTAGATACACAACTTGAACTGTTTACTGTTAAAATATGTTTGATATTTGCCTCCAAACAGTCCAGGGCAGGGCGGGGCCGGTGGGAGGTGACGGAGGTATAGAATAAGCAAGACCGGCCTGGCGAGATGTTTGCTGAAGCCACCGGGGCCCTGGGGACGCCTGGTCCTGGTCTGCTCACCTTTATCTGGGTTTGGCAAGTTTCTGTAATAACCTGCTTTTGAAAATGCAAGAGATAGAAGAGCTGTTGCCATTTGTGGAAAAGGTGGGGATGCACACACCATGTCACAGCATGTGTTCAACTGTGGCCAGTTCATACTGTAGCCTTTATCCTTTATGTATCCCCATGAAACAGCCTCTAGGGCAGTGGTTCTCAACCTGGGCTGCACATTAGAATCACCTGGGAATCTTTTTAAAATCCTGATTTCCGGGCCTCATCCTCCGGAAAGTCTGTTTCTTTGTTATGGGGCGGGGCCACAACATTAGTAACAAAGAAACAATTTCCAGAGGCTCCCAGGGGAGGTGTCCAGGAGTGAGGTCCCTTCCAGGCTGCTGTGTCGCCCCCCCAGGTACCCCACCGTCCACCTTAATCAGAGTCACGGTAATCACTCCATCCCCCGTCACTGTGCCGCTACCCTCAGATCCCGGCCCTTCCTCCAGGGATGGCCCCACGCAGCCATCCTCACGCAGGTTACCTTCTGGGGTGCGGGCGGAGAGGACCCCGCAGTTACCTTCTGGGGTGGGGCGGGGAGGACCCTGCAGGCTCACGTGCGTAAATGGCTGTCAGGCCGGAGGTTGGGTTACTTTCCCGTGTAGGAGCGGGGCCTCTGGGCAGTGTGTGCGGGACCCCAACGCGCGCCAAACCTGGGCTGGGGCTGCTTTCTCACCAGCAGGCCCGCCCCCTCGGGCCCATCTTCCCGCCTCACCCCCGGGTTTCTCGGGCCCGCGGGGAGCGGCTCCGCATCCCACCCCGAAGCTGACGCCTCTGGAAGCCAACAGTGAGGGTCAGATGCCGGGCAGCCGTGTGCGAGTGACGCCCCATTTTCTTTATTTTTTTTATGAGATGTCATTTAAAAAATATATTTTTATTGATTTCAGAGAGGAAGAGGAGGGAGTGAGAGGGAAACATCAATGATGAGTCACTGACAGGCTGCCCCCTGCACACCAAACAGTGGGGATCCAGCACACCACCCGCGCATGTGCCCCGACCGGAAATGAACCCTGACCTTCCGGTTCAGAGGTCGGCGCTCAACCACTGAGGCGCACGGGACAGGAGACGCCATTTTCTTTCCCTCCGTCAGGAGCCACGCGGAGTAGGTGGGGAGCCCCTGGGCGAAGGGGAGTTGGAGGCGCGTCCGAGGAGCAGGGGCGCCAGGAAGAGGACAGTGGCCTCAGGCCCGGAGCGGACCAGGAGGCGGGAAGGTAAGGGCACCTGTGTGCCTGGCGCCCGTGGCTCAGCGAGGGGAACGGCCATGAAGCGGCTCCTGTGGGGGCTGGCGGGGCGGGTGCGCGGACACAGG
>NW_006292094.1:3139307-3143759 GCF_000327345.1 Myotis davidii | reverse complement strand
CCTCACCTCGCTACTCCGCTCGCCTTTGTGTCTTCCGTGTTGGGCGCTCTGCCGCCGCCTGTGCCTCCAGCAGCGCGTCACCTGCGCACGTGCGGCCCGTGTGTCTGCGCGGTGAGGGTCTGTGCGCATGCGCGCGGGTTCACACGTTTGGGGAGAAGGGCCGGAGCTGGGGGCCGGAGCGCGGGGGTGGGTGCTGTGTGGAGTTGAGTCGCATCTGTAATGACGGATTTCTTGTCAGAGAAGGGCCAGCAGCAAACCCCACAGGTGATGT
The DNA here is from genome assembly GCF_000327345.1 of Myotis davidii. Classification (NCBI taxonomy): domain Eukaryota; kingdom Metazoa; phylum Chordata; class Mammalia; order Chiroptera; family Vespertilionidae; genus Myotis; species Myotis davidii. Next base: position 3,143,488 of record NW_006292094.1, on the reverse strand, counting down.
GTGGGGCCTGGGAGGTTCCCCACGATTCTTGACGGATTTACTGTGTTTTACACACTCCCCAGCAGAGCAGGGCCTGCTGAGTACAGGTGTGGCACCGCGGCCTGCGGGAGAGAACTCAGTGTGAAGTTCAGATTCTGCTGGGAGAACCAGGGGACCGGCCGGACAGGTGGGCAGGGGTCTCCGTGCGGCTTCAGTGCCCAGGCCTCCCCCTGCCCAGGTCTATCCCTCTCTGGCTTCAGCAGACACAGCCTTTAGGAAGGAGCGTGGCCCCAGCGGGAAGGAGGTCCCTGCAGGTAGCAGGGAAGGGAGAGAGCCCGAGGCCGCGTAGAGGAAGCCCTGGCAGTGGTTTGGGCTCGAGAAGTGGGCCCAGCGCCGTGGCAGCTGCAGGGGGAGTGGAAAGAGGGGCTCTCTCTGGACCTTTCCAAGGCCTTATGCACCCCGTGAGCACCAAAGCAGGGAGGCGGGAGGGGATGGCAGGTTAGCAGAGACCTGACCGACTCCCACGTGGGAGGTGCATGTTGCCCAGATGGTGGAGGCCGCTGGGCCGGATGCTGGGCCTCCGCACCCAAGTCAGGTCCCAGCGGGTGAGGAGAGGGTGGCCTTGCCGTGGAGGTTCCCCCTCAGCAGGAGCCCTGGGCCCGGCCCTGGGCCCTTCCCACCCCTGGCCAAGCCCGTGGATCCCCTCATGCCCTTGTCAAAAATGGTGCCCTGGTGCAGAAACAGACGGGTTTCTGGGATTGTTTCAATCGAATCGCGTTATTTGCTTTCTTGGCCTTGAGGGGATTCCGAGGGAAAGCGACTGAAGTCGGGGCCACAAACAGCTTCCTCTGATTTCCAGGCCTGGTGCTAAGGCGGAGCTTCTTCGGCTCCTGGCGCCGACGGGGAAGGTGGCCATCAGGACGGGGCGGTGAGGGGCTCTGCCTCTGTGTGGTTTTCTCCCAAAGCCCCGTGAGGAGGAGACGTGGTTAAGGAAGGCTTTTAGCGGTGCTGGTGGCCAGGCCCAGCTGCCCCAACGGAGGGAGCACAGCCAAGGGCGGGATCAGGTGTTGATGGGCAAGAAAGAGATGGCGACCAAGTCTAACGGGAGGGTGGCCAGAGGGAGGGATGATGTCAGAGAACTGACGGCTTAGATCACAGACTCCAGAGACAATGAAGCTTCATCAGAAGAACCGAGGGGAAGAAGGTGGCATCACGGGAGGCTGGGCTTTGGAGAAAGCGGACGATTCCGGCCCTGGCAGCTTCCTGCCTGTGTGCCTTCAGGACATCTCTGCATCTCCCGGGGCTCAGAGTGTCTGCAAAGCACGAGTGGTAGGAATCTGCAGGGTTTCTTGTCCTTTAAGAAAGTCTGTAGAGCCCTAGACAGTGTTGCCCAGTGGGTAGAGGGTTGGCCTGCAGACTGAAGGGTCCCGGGGTTGATTCTGGTCAAGAGCACGTACAGTACCTCGGTTGCAGGCTCCTCCCTGGCCCAGGCCCTGGTCCGAGCGTGTGCAGGAAGCAACCAATGGATGTTTGTCTCACATCGATATTTCTCTCTGCCTTTCCCTTGCTCTCCAACTCTCTCTAAAATCACTGGAAAAACATCTCTGTGTGAGGATTAAAAAGAAAGGAAGTCCACAGAGCGCTCAGCCCTGGGTACCGCTGGCGGGAGGCGGGCACCAACATGACCACGTCCCCCTCCCAGCCAGGAGGGGTGTCGCCGGCACCACTTTGGGGCCGGGGCCGGCGGCCGTGTTCACACGTTGTAGGTGTTCATTGAAGGTTTGCGGATTGATCCGAGGGCAATTCCCAATTCCTCCTGTGCGTACATAGTTCTGGGCTTTGGGGGATGTCAATCAAGGCCAGGCGTAGTCCCCTCAAGGTTGGTTCCGTGAGGAGTGGCGAGAGCTGTTCTGAGCCAAGTGCGCCCGAGTAGAGGATGTATTGGTCCACGGGTCCCAGGGAGACGCTGCTGTGCTGGCCCTTGGCCTGGGAGCTTTATCTTGACGCCCTCGGCAGTGCTCAGCCCATCACTGTCCCCACCGGCTCTCGAAGAAAATGGAGCATTAGTCCTATTTCTACCCAGCAGCCCCCGAGGCCCAGAGAGACGAGAAACAAAGGCCGAGTCACCCACAACCATGGGATTCAAAAGCATATCCGTGCAGATCTGATCTCTCCTAACTCCTCCAGCTGCTTCCTGGGCATCGCCAGCTGGGAGTTCATCATCTCTGTCTCCGGCACCCCCCATCTCAATGGTTGCCACCACCATCCATCTGGCCACCGGATCAGACTCATTCGTGAAACTGACAAATGCCGATGGAGTGCCGGCTTCTAGGGGTTGGGGCTGCAGTAGAGAATGGGGCTGAGCAGGGAATTAGCTCCCTGGGACTCACCTTCCAAGAGGAGAAGCATGACCAGCCCCCACTCCATCCCCCTCCCCTCACCCCCCGACTTCTCCTTTCTATTCTGCCTCCTAAATAGGCTTCGTACTAGTTCTCTTCTGTCCATATCCAGTGCTGTTATCAGAGCTCTCCTTTCATCAGCTACACTACGGCAGTCGGCAGTCGCTGTTTGTCTTGCCTTGAGGCTCCTCATCAAAGCCCCCTTTCTGTCCGCCCCACACCGCTCTTAGAACGATCTTCCTAGAATCCAACGCTGATCATGTCACTGTTTAAAATGGCACCTGGTCTGCTATTTTCTGATGGAATCAATTCTATGCCACTAGTCTCGTGGCCTTTAACCTCGACTGCCGCTCTGAGCTCACAGTGTTTCTACTGATAGAAAAGCTTCCAGAACCTTGTGGGTCTCCTATGTATGCGATGGGAATTCACTCCATTGGAGAAGAGACTCCTCCAGTGATTCTTCTGGGATAATTCCATCTTTATTCCTGGCTTCTGCGGTGATACTGAGGGGATGTATCAGTCACATATTTAATCTTTTCAAAGACCCCTTTGTTTCACTATATACTCTGATCTTTTTTTTTTCTTCAATTATGTTTTTTATTACTCTAGCTGGTTTGGCTCAGTGGATAGAGCATTGGCCTGCAGACCGAAGGGTCCCGGGTTCGATTCCCGTCAAGGGCACTTGCAGGCTCCTCTCTGTCCCGGGCCCTGGTTGGGGCTCGTGCAGGAAGGAGCCAACCAATCGATGTGTTTCTCTCACATTGATATTGCTCCCTGGTTCTCCCTTTGTCTTCCGCTCTCTCTAAAAATCAGTGAAAAAGTATCTGTGGGTAAGGATTAATATATATATGTTTTATTGATTTTTAGAAGGAGAGGAATAGAGAGATAGAAACGTCTCCAGACCGAAGGCAGAAGGAGCCAGCCTCCTGCACGCCTCCTACTGGGAATCGAGCCCGCAGCCCGGGCATGTGCCCTGGCCAGGAATCAAACCCGTGACCCCTTGGTTCATGGGTCGACGCTCAACCACTGAGCCATGCCAGCCAGGCAACTCTGATCTTTTGATACTTCTGAGACATTAACCAAAATTTAGACACATCGTTGGGCTTACACATTGCAGTAACTTGACACAGATTTGTGGAATGAATGAGAAGCATTATTCCTACCCCCAAAGGGTTCATGGTCCAGGAGGAAGTCAAACACATTCTTATCCCACAGTGGGAGGAGTGAGTGCTCTGGGAGAGGGCGGTACAGAGGCGGGTGTAGGTGACTTCTAGGACGGAAAAGGCTTTCCCACGGGCGCTCCTACCTGCCGTCCGGGGCAGAGCTTGCCTGGAAGCACCTAGCCAACCTCCTGTTTTGTCTTTTGATCATGGGGTCACCCTGGGATGTGACTCCTGGCAAAAGAGAATTAACTTGCTGTGATTGGCTCAGAGCACAGGCCGGCACAGCTCTTTGTAAAGGGCCGGATAGTAAGTATTTTGAGCTCTGTGGGCCACATGTCTGTGCGGCAACTGCACAAGTTGCTGTCGTAGCAGGGAAGCAGCCACGGCCGACAGTACACAAACACAGGAGGTGGAGCCTCGGGTTCTCAAACAGGACCTCAGACCCTCCATTGAACCTAAACTCCATACCAACAGCACAGGCTGTTTTAGTGTAAGTATGGCTGATGCCATATCTGGGACATACTGATAGAAAAAGAAGTACTCTGTGTTCATCTGAGATTTAGATTTCATACATCCTGTGTCTTACCTGGCACCCAGAGGGGTGGCTGCCATGGCAACCTCCTGGTGTTGCTGGAAGCAG
>NW_006292094.1:3137962-3139252 GCF_000327345.1 Myotis davidii | reverse complement strand
GCACTGTGTCCAGAGTACAGGGGGCACTCTAGTCCCTGGCAGACAGGGACAGTCGGTCACCCTACATTTGCAATTTGAATTTCATCTATTTTCACATTTATTTCACAATTTTTCTTCTTTTGATATTTTACAACCATTTCAAAGTATTTTTTAGAAACAACACATTTTTTAGTTCATAGGCTATGAAAATACAGGCCATGGGCCAGATTTGGCTCGTGGTCACTAGTTTGCTGATCCTTGGCTTAGACCATTCATGATACATCCCTTGGAGATAAACATATTGCCATTCAAACAAAACTAGGGTTCTGTGAACAAGGAAAGCAGAGGGTGGGTGTTGGGAGGGAGCTGAGGGTGTCAGTGATTGGACACCCCCTTTTCTGAAGGCCTATGTCTTTTTCTCCGTGACTGCCATTGCCTACAGATCCCTGACCCTTCCCTCTCAGGCATCTCCGCCACCTCACAAACCAGACTGTTCTAGACATGGAGACGAACAATGCCGTCCCCTTTCTTCCTTGTGACTTGTGATTTGAGTGGTCTCTTTCCCCCTCTGGCTCGTAGCTTTCCCAGCCTGCCTCCCCTCAAACTGACCAAGCGAGACAAGAGGCTCTCTCTGGTCTTCTCAGGTGTTGTGTGTTTTTTTTTTGTTTGTTTTTGTATATTTTTATTGATTTCAGGGAGGAAGGGAGAGGGAGATAGAAACATCAATGATGAGTGAGAATCGTGGATCGGCTGCCTCCTGCACGCCCCCTTAGTGGGGACCGAGCCCACAACCTGGGCATGTGCCCTAACCAGGAATCGAACCGTGACCTCTTGGTTCATAGGTCAATGCTCAACCACTGAGCCCCACCCGCTGGGCAAGGGGCGTTGCATTTCATGGGTCACATGGTCTGTGTTTATGAAGAGGAGGACCCTGTAGCATCTCATAGGCTCCATTTCCCGGAGGACATGGGCACCCCCTGTGTCCTGTCTGCCCCACGTCACCTCTGCCCTGCACCCTGGATGACCAGAGAGAAGAAAGTCACACGTTCCAAGATAGTGTAGGTCCCATGGACCCTGCTCGTCACTCCCCAACGAGCAGGACTCCAGATGGTGCCTGTTCATGTGTGGTTCTGACCCAATTAGGACACATTATCATTTCTTTGGTTTGGTGTGTCTCCTGGGCATCCCTAAACAGTTAACCAAAACCACACGGACTTCAGATGGTTTCAGCTTTTCCATCAGCAACTTTCATGATCAGATTTAGAAATTGTAAAGACCTGGCTTCAGATCCCACTTGGCAGCACCAGGGAA
>NW_006292094.1:3131367-3137878 GCF_000327345.1 Myotis davidii | reverse complement strand
GAGAAAGAGCAAGATGTGTGTCTCTGGGCCTTGAAAGGCCTTTCGCTTCTAAGTAAGGATGTGGTCATGCCCAGGGTACTGAGAGGAGCAACTAAATGAGCAGAAGGAGAAAACAAAGTGCCCCCCCCCCCCCCCGAGTCCCACGTCTATAGGGTTGAAACCCTGAGAAGAAAGGGGTTATGCTGAGCAAAGGTGAGCATTTCTTATCTTTTCTGGAGCAACCCATCCCCTCCCCATGGCAGCTGGGCTCTGGGGAAATGCCATCACCTTGAAACCCTGTGGCATGTCCCTGCCCACCCGCTGCTGCCTGCCCCAATCTCTCCTGCTTGCTCATCTGATCATGTTGGCCCTTTTGTCTTTCTCAGGGTCATGGTGCGGGGGGCAGTCTGGGTGACCGAGGGGGCCATGTCAGCATCCACGAGTCCTGGAGTTTCTGGGTGTGTGGGGGAAGGGTTCCTCGCTGCTGACGCATCCTCCTCCCAGGGTGCACTGCCAGGGGAACAAAAGGAGGGTCGGAGGTGTCAAGTTACGACTTGTCCTTCCCCCAAGAGAACCGTCCTCACCAACAATTACCACATCATCATAAACACTCGGGAGAGACATGATGTAAAAATGAAATTACTGAAAACATTTTTGGATTACCACTCGGCTTTATATAAACTCACAGACAATCCTATAAGGCACTCAAGCAGATTATGGGTCTGAGCAAAGCTGGAAAATTGCTGCCATTATATTGTTATTATTAACACCTTGTAATTAGCCCTAAGGAATCCCGAAGTTCTCTTTCTTGATTTGGCTTTAATGAAGGAAAATTGCTACCTTGGCAAGTTGGATGGCGCCCGTTCTGATTAACCTTAAGTCTAGAGGACTATTATTTTGAAAATGTTCGCTGTCATGTGAATATTAGCATTACATACACTGGGAGGGGCGGAAGGTGGAGGGAGGAGGTCCTCTCTGCTCTGCTCTTCTCTTCCCCTCCGCCCAAGGCAGGAGGTCAGGGGCTTGCCTCTGCTCTGGTCCTTGCTTGGAAGATCAAGAATGAGAGCCGCCTGTCCTGCATGGCTCAGTGGTTAAGCGTCGACCTATGAACCAGAAGGTCATGGTTCTATTTCCCGGTCAGGGCAAATGCCTAGGATGTGGGCTTGAGCCCCAGAAGGGGGTGTGTAGGAGGCTCTCTCATCATTGATGTTTCTCTCTCTCTCTCCATCTCCCTTCCTCTCTGAAATCAATAAAAATATATTTTAAAAAAAAGAATGAGGACCCTGGATGGCCATGACCACAGACCCCTGGCCTGGGCCGAGCTCCACCGGGGGACTGTTGACCGCCCCTTTTCAACCTGTCCATTGCACAGGCAGGTGGGTTGTCGTGCGGGTGGTTTTGCTGTCACCCCGAGCGAGGGGGACCCTCTGGGGCTGAGCTCACATGGAGTTCGCACTTCTGCAATAAAGCAGGTGTGCGTGCATGTCCCAGAGCTCTTCAGAGGCCCCTGCGGCCTCACAGGCCCCGTGTCTCTGTGAAACGCGCTGCAGTTCATGAAAGATCCCTCTCCCTGTCCCTCGGCGCCCCTCCCACAGGCGGCGCTCCCATTGCTCCTCTGGGAAAGCCATCCATTACAGAGAACTCGTTTGATCTTATCTATAATTAATTTGTATTTTGATAATATAGAGGAGGAATTTTTACATGTGATGACTTACCTGTTCATTATTTCTCTCCTTTGAACTCCTGTGACCGCTTAATCACTCACATCGAAGCGGGTGGATTATGACATGCTCCCGCCCACCTCTCAGGAAGGGGAGGTGTTGCCTCTCACACGGAGACAAATTGCTTTCAATAATGACTTTGTGCGAAATTAGTCATACATAATAGAAAACTCTATAGACGAAACTCAGGAGAGGCAGGTGATTGGTTTATATGGGCGCTCGAGGCACGTCCTGAGCTGGGAGCTGCTCACGCTCACCTGGGGCACCTGGTGGGAACCCTCCCCCCTTTCCCTGAGAGCAGGTGGGAGAGGCCTTTTGCAGGGAGCACGGTGTGTGACAGTTATGCAGAAGCAGCGTCATTATCCTCCTCTCACAGTGATAACAGTAACACAGTGACAGTCCTTCTGAGAAAGGGGCTGGCACCTCTGCCACGTGAGCAGAGGGCACGTGGCGCCTCGAAGCTGGAGGTTTCCTCCTGCCGACCCTCCCGGGAGCTCCCTGAGACGCAATGACAGGTGCCTCATTCACTTCAGGAGCCGGAGGGGGGCAGCCTCCTTGCCGGTGGACATCTGCGTGCCTCCCCGCACGGCCCCGCCCCACGGGAAGCACATGCAGGAAAAGGAGAGTCGGCACTTGTGTGTTCAAAACAGCAGCTTGAGACGGAGCGACTGGCACCTGGGAACAGGCCCAGGGCTGAGTCCAGCTCTTATGGGGGCCGTGCAGGGCGAATCGCTTGTGCCGGTAACGGGGTTTTGGGACGCTAAAATGGGATGAGAAAAAGATGAAACATTGACGCCTGCAAGCCAGCGCCTGGCATAGTAGGTGCCTCACACATTTCATTCTCCTCCTTCTCCCTGGCAGGGTCAGTGAGCTGGACGAGGTCAGGGACAAGGTCACTCTCCCTCCCACATCCTTTCATCACTCATCTCAGTTTCTCTCCTGTCTGATGGGGTAATAGGACGTGACATGACGTCTCGGGCAAGCACAGGCTTAATGAGCTCATGTTTATAAAGTCTCTTCAGGGGCGTTCTATTGGCGCGTTAAGACTTCTGTCATCTGTGGGGGAAATCAAACAGGACATCATCATCATCATCACTCGGAGGCGAATGGGGACGTGATGAGTGCAGATGCGCCACCTCCATGGCTGTTCACGGATCTGTGTCAGAGGAGGCAGGCACCTGCCCGGCAGGTCCGCCGGGGTGTGCAGGTGCCAGTGCCTGGGCCTCGTTCAAAGCCCTGGTGCTGGCTGGGAGGGGCTGCTCTAGAGCGGGGCCCTGCACCCCAGGGTTTGTTCAGGGAAGGGTTAGACTTATGTCTGTAGCCTCGCTCCGTCCTTCGTTGTTAAGTGATGGCAGAAGTGACACGCCGCTTCCCTTAGGAATGTGCCCCCACCCCCATGGCACTTGGAGGCGGGTCCCCTGAAATCTGAGGGCCGCTCAGGGGCTTGGTGTCTGGTGGAGTGAAGTTCACACCCCACGGCCAAAGCCTTCCATTCATTCTCATCCCCTAAGGAGACATTTAGATATTTTTTCTTTTTCTGTATAATTATTTAAAGATATCCTATCTAATAACAGACAAACATGGTAATTGACCATACCTTCGCTACGCCTCCCATTGGCTAATCAGCAAGATATGCAAATTAACCACCAACAAAGATGGCGGTTAATTTGCATACATAGGTGCAAAGCAGCGGAGTGAAGACTGAAGGCGGCTCCTGCCGGAGCAGCGAAGGCTTGAAGGCGGCTCTGGCCAGAGCGAAGGCCTGGGTCCCGGATGCTGGAGGAAAACTGGTGCCAGCAGCCAGGGGAAGGGAAGGCCTATTGCACGAATCTTTTCATGCAACAGGCCTCTAGTATTTATATATTTTATTGATTTCAGAGAGGAAGGGAGAAGGAGAGAGAGAAATATCAATGTGAGAGAGAATCACTGACCAGCTGCCTCCTGAATGCCCCCTACTGGGGATTGAGCCTGCAACCCAGGCATGTGCCCTTGACTGGAATCGAACCCGGGATCCTTCAGTCTGTAGGCTAACACTCTGTCCACTGAGCCAAACCAGCCAGGGCTAGATTTTTTTCTCTCTAATCTCCAGTCCTCTTCAGCACCCTCATGCAGTTTGAATGTCACAGACATACTCTGCATCTGTTTTCTGTACTGCATGAGTATTTGTGCTTTACTTATTCAAAGAGGAAGATTTTTCACTCTCCCGCCTCCAAGAGCCCATCTTCACTCCCTGGGGGTGATGTCTACCCTGTGAGAAGGGGAGCAGTAGCCTGAAAGGGGAGGAGGAGTGGTTCATTGGGTCACAGTAGCCTTGTCCTAATGCATCAGCGTTGCTCTCGCCCACCTCCCACATGGCATGTGTGCTATTGGGGAAGCTCGGCCGGAGCCCAGCAGCTCCAGGCAGGGGCCCATTCCGTGGGTCATGATGTATTCCCTGCAGGGCAGTGCACACAGTATTTACATACATGTTCATTTGCTCAGAGACCTATTCAGGGAGGCAGCAGCCTGCCCGTCTACAACATGCAGATTCACTTAGGAAGGCCTGATTGCACCTGCCAGTGTGATAGCTGGTGGGGAATTCGAAAGATGTGTTCCTTCCTTCCTCCCTTCTTCCCTCCCTCCCTCCCTCCTTCCCTCTTTCCTTCTTCCCTCCCTCTCTCCTTCCCTCCCTCTATTTCTTTTAGTTAACCTGTATTTCCTAGTTTTCCTATAAGACACATACATAATTGCATATTTAAAATGGGAAAATAAAGAACATTAGAAAGAGCCCTCACACCATAGATTTCTAGGAGACGGTCAATTTGATGGGGATGCGAGGGCTCCACTTGGTGGCCCAGCCGCTCTGCCTGGCGAGGGCCTCCCTGGGGATGACAGCCTCGCCCTCTCCCAGTTGCTCAGTCACCGGATCCCCTGTGAGGCAGAAGCTCAGATCCAACTCCAGCCCTTGGTCCAAGGAGGCAAGCCCAGCCCACCTGCTGGCCAGGTTCCCTGAATGGTCTGAAGAGGAAAACCAGATGCCAGCCAGAGGCCTGGACGCGCCCAGGGGCCTTTGGGGCTGCTGGAAGGTCCAGCACGGGGCAGCTAGGCTCAGCCCCTGGAGAGCTGCGTGTTCTTGTATCTTCTTCACCCGGAGCCGGACACACCACCATTGAGGGCCGTCCACGGTCTGGGCTCCGTCGCATCGGTTTAGCGCTCAGGGCAGCAAGGGGCAGAAGTCATTTCTTGGAGAATTTAACAGTGAAAAACGCTGTGCTTAGACGTTATGCTTCCTACCGTCAGGGACTGAGAATCAGGGGACCCCTCTGCTCCGCTTTCTCTGCTGTAGAGCTTTCGTGCTGGGGATTCTCCCTGGAACCCACTCCCCCATCCTCACCTCCAGGTGGCCCTCTAGGGACGCCGGCCTGACCCCCTCGGTTAGGTCAGGCCCCAGGACCTCTTCTCAGAACCTGCCGTGTCCCATCCCTCTCATGCACTCATCACCGTGGAAATGACACGGCTAGATGTGCAGTTACCTAATGGCATTCACAGCCCGTACTTCATGAGTCCTTCCCTGCCCTGCACTGTGCTGGCCTCCTGAGCGCCTCATCACTAAGCCTCACAGCACAGCAGAGCACCATTGTTATTGTCCTCTTACAGAGAGGACACTGCGTCTCAGAGGGGCCACCCAGTTAGCCCAGGGGTCACCCTTCACCTCAGTGACCCCGCGGGGAGGTGGAGGGTGTGATGCCGGTCAGGCAGCTCTGGCTGCAGGAGCTGCCTCTGCAGGGGCAGCAGGAGAGGCGTGTGCAAGAGGCCCGCGGAAGGAGGCCCCAGGGCAGTGTGTCCCAGGGGCCACGGGACACTCACGCCTGCAGCCCGTGTTCCTCGTGGCTAAGAGGACTCCAGGTCCCGCAAGGGCAGGTCATAGGTGAGGGACACAGCTGGTTCCTCCAAGGGTTCAGCATCCCCCCATGGAGACAAGTTCACCTCGAGTGAGACACGGTGAGAACAGTGCGGAGGATGGCATTGAAGCTAGATGTTGTAGGGTTCGCTGAGGGACCTCGGCCGGAGACGTGAGAAGGCGGGGTGCCCTCGCCAGAGTGCAGGCTTGGCTGTGGGAAACCTGGTGAGAGTTGGGAACGCAGAGCGGCTGACCTGCACGTGGTGTTCTGTGGTCGTCAGATGTGGCCGTGGCCATGGTGTCACCTCGGACGCGGCTATATTTGGGCTTGTTGGACAAGCTGTCTCGATGCCTGAGCTATGTCCTGGCAGTTAACTTGGACGCAGCAGTGACGTACCGGCCTCTTTTCCTTTGCTTCTATTATTATTATTCTAGCATTCACTGGTCCCACGGTGGCAATTTTGAGAGTGAATGTAGCTTCTAGAAGTTCTAGCCTATTTTTAGGCCTGGAGGAATGTGGCCCATGGCAGTCACAGAGCTGTTGTTTTAGGAGCCTCCACGGTGACATCAAGCATGGCCCCCATCCCACCGCTGTCCCCAGACCCTCTCCCATCTGTCCTGTACGAGGAGACTTTTTTTTTTTTTTATCATCTCAGTCGCAGCTAAAGGCCATTTTGTCAACTCTCTTTGCAATGGATATTCTAGCAAAAGCATTTTCCGAAAAGTTTTAAGAGACCGTGTCAATGTCTTTTGAATGGACGTCCCATAACCAACACAGTAATGGCTCCACCGTGGAGCATTTTGAAGGTCTCCGGTTTTTTCATGACTGTGGCTGCGGGGCAGGAGAGCCCGGCCCCCTGCTGAGTGTTTACTTGGGGAAGGCCCAAGCCTGGCCTTCCTCGGTCAATCCCATGAAAATGTCGTGATGTTC
>NW_006292094.1:3130277-3131309 GCF_000327345.1 Myotis davidii | reverse complement strand
TGCCAAATGGCTTTTCAACAAGGCTGACCAATGAGAGCTGCCCGACGCGGGGCTGGCGCGTTCCGGTTCTTCCTCACACGAGCACTAGGTGCCGTCACCGTTTCCCCCGGATTTATTTCATAGTAAACAGCAAACCCGTGGTGGTCTCACTGGCATCTTTTTGAGTGTTCTCAATGGTCGGTGAGCTTTTCACATTTGTCCTTAACTTGTACTTGGGAGCTGTTCATAGCTCACTCAGGGTGTCCCTAAAGCTGTACACACACACTTTGAATAATGAGAAAGGCAGTGCTCATTTAAATACTTTCCATTTTCAAAATCGAGCTACCAGCTGTTAAAGTGTGTGTACATTTTTTGGGGGACACCCTATGTATTAGGGTCTGATTTTTATTTTATTTTATTTTTCTCGAGTTGAATGCACTTTCTATATCCAAATAGGTATTGATTTTTTCTAACATTTATTACAATAAAAAAAAAACTTTCAAATCTCTTCATGTTTTTCCAGATGTGGAGTAGTTTAGGGAGTAATAATAGCTCATGGTTTAAAGTGAAACAGATATGGATTCAAATCTGAATTCAACCGCCCCACCGTCTCCAGCAAGTTCCTCAGCATTCCCGAGCCTCAGTCTTCTTATCTGCAAAATGGAGACAACGGTGTCTGCTCCGCGTGGGGCTGGCTGGCTTTTCCAGTCCCCTCTTTAGCCTGTTATGCCAGTGGCTTCTCCCCACCCCGCCCCCGTGTAGACTCTGTGCGTGTTTACATAGTTGGCGCTGCCTGTCTTTTCGGTTTCCCTTTAAAGTTCCCCGCGAACCGTCTCTGGTGCGTGTTCTCAGGATCACAGACGACTATGGCCCTTTGGTGCCCAAATGCGTTACAGATGGGCGCCGCCGCATGGTGGCTTCAGCTCTGGCTGCCCCTCGGCACGGTATCCCGGGCGGGAAGGGAGAGGCTTTCCAGGGCCAAGGGAAGATGGAAGGGGTTCCTGGAACCCTGATGCAAACTGCCCAGTGACGCCCCCACCAATGAAAGTTAAT
>NW_006292094.1:3126771-3130246 GCF_000327345.1 Myotis davidii | reverse complement strand
GGAATGCTTTGTAAACTTTTATCTCCCTGCAACTCTCCGTTCTAATTATTGTCAGGAGGTGACCTACATGCTCGCAGGGAACTTTCGGCCTCCGTGTGGGCGAGTGTCCTGACCCCAGGGACGCTCCTGCTCCCACTGTTCCACGTCTGCTGCCTGGCCCTGCCTGGCCCGCGGTGTGGGTGCGGGGAGATGGCCTTCCATGCAGATGTGCTGGAGTTTCCATTCTCTCTCCACCACCCTCGAGTGATGGTGGAGTCACTTATGCCCACAGAGCCTCAGTTTTCTCACCTGTAAAATGGGAAGAACGGCACCCCCTTCAGCGGGTTGGGGGAGGTGTTTAATGAGACCATGGCAGCAGCGAAGGGCTGCGATGAGGGAGAATATGGTCTCCATGTTCAGTTCGTTGTACATCTGACCACGCCTCTTGCTCAGAGCCCTTTCATGACTCTCCAGCTTTACAGCATTAAGTCCAGACTGTTTGGTTCTCCAGATATTTCACCGTTGCTTCAGCCTGCTGCCCTCCAGCTGTGTGGTCAGGGCCCAGGCCCTTGCCCTCTCTGTAAAGGGGGATAATGACCTGTGTGTCAGAGGCTTGTGGTGAGGATGAAATCCGCTGCTGCGTGGGGTGAGCTGAGGGAAGCACCCAGGTCTAGTAGGTGCTCACTGAACCAACATAGACGAGTCCTTACGATACTTTGATCTCATTGTCCCTGCCCCCTGCACCCCAGTCATGTCGCCCAGGCTTTGCAGGTGCTGCTCTCTGTGCCTGGAAGTCTATTCCTCCCCCCCTCCCCCCCATGCTGCCCCTTCATCCTGGGGATGCTCCAAGACCCAGGCCAACCTTGTCTCCACCAGGAAGCCTGCCAGGCTGTGAGGTGCCCATGCTCATCTCTGTGGTGCCCCATGCAGGGGCCATGTTCCGGCCCAGCAGTCAGGCTCCCATCCCAGGTCTGCCTCTTGGGCAAGTCCCTTACCCTCTCTGTGCCTCGGCATCGTCGCCCCAATGGATGCACCTGTGACTCAACCTTTGGAGTATGAAATGTGAAGATATAGGCCAAGAGCTTAGAACCGTGCCTGGCCCGTGATGAGCACACAACACAAAAACCTATGGTTTTGATATAACATTAATTAATCTGTATGGTAACTATTTGTGTATTTCTCCTCCTTCCCCCAAGACTAGGAGCACTTTCAGAGCAGGGATTGTGTCCCATTCATCTTTATCCCCAACATCTGGCACTGAGCAGGTGCTGCATGAATGTTCGCTAAATGTAAGAAATCCCCAAATGCCTTTATTTTTCAATGCACTTGGCTTGCTGCTGGGAGAAGCGTTTGAGCCCCAGAATGGGGTGGTGGACCTGCATCTCAGACCAATTTGGAGGGGACTCCAGGAGTCCGGGGACTGACTTCTCTGAGCCTTCATTTCCTCTTTTGTAAAATGAGGATAATGACATCAAATTCAGAGAGACGTTCTGGAAAGATGGCGACTCCTTACAATTAATTTAGTGGGAAATCTCAGTGGGATGTTGCGTAGGACTGGACAAGAGTGATTCTAAGTTTTCAAAGTGACTCAGAATATCCACAAAGGGATGATTGGTCAAGGGAGAATCATTGCGTGAGAATTCTCGTCCGATGTTAGAATTAGAATGTGTCTGTCAGGTACAGTGGCTAGAATGGTGTTGCATTTGAATGGGGATGGACAGATGGCTTATGGGGATGGACAGACCGTCTGAAACCTGTTCCTGGCACCCGAGACCCGCGCTGTGAAGGCGGTACCACCCAACGGAGGGCGAGACGTGGTTTAATCACTAAAAGGTGTTGGGGAAACTGGGTATTTGAGGAAAAAAGAGAGATCATCACCTCACACTGTACTTCCAAATAAACTCCAGATGGATGACAGAGTTAAATGTAATAAACAACACACACTTATGTGGTTTTGTTTAAGCGAAAAAAGTGAGGAGGGAAGTAGGCGTGTTTGTTTTTTATGGTTGACTCCATAATTCATGTGGATCATTCTGCCCCCAGAGTCAGAAATACCTTCCTTCAGACGATGACAGTGAAAGAACCTGCACATAAAAGTGTGATTATAAAAGATTCAACCTATTTTTTTAGTTTAAAAGTCATAAAATTACTAGGGAGAAATGAGGAACATTATAAAAAATAACAAGGGGTGAGACCCTTCTACGGTTAAGGTTATTACCCATCGATGAGAAAAAAACAGAAAATTCCAACAGCCCAGCCTCCCTCGCCATCCAGTGAAAGCAAAACGTGACTCATATCAGTCAGGTTACTTCCCGGGAGAAATCCTTTGGCGACACCTCGTTGTCCTAGAGATGGAATCAGGAATCCGCGCCCGACATGCAAGCCTCTCTTTGGGGGCCTCTCTTCAGACACTTCCCTGAACACCGACCGAGGCTCCTATCACATCCTGAGACTTTGCACACACTGTTCCCGGTGTCTGGACTGGCCCTTCCAGGCCTCTTCCAAGAAAGCTCCTCCCACCTGTCAATTCCTGGCTGAGCCTGGATGCCCTGGGCTCTGGGGAAACTGCTGGCCACTCCCAGGTTCATTGCTCCCCTGAGAGGGAGGGGAAGCTGGGAAAAGGCGGAGATCTCTCAGACAGAGGGATCTGCTCACATTTTCTCGTGGGAAGAAGGTGTGGACCTGCCTTGGTCTTCAGATCTGGACAAAGACTCACAGACACGCCTCCCCTCAGCCCCCCAAGCCTTTACTCAGCGCCACCCAGGTGCCGGCTTGGAGCAGGCAGGTCCGATGGAATCCAATTCAGTCGTCCCCCACGCTGCACGGGACATATGTATACTTAACAATTATTCCTTTGGAAAAATCTACAGTTCGAACGAAACTGGGCATATCTTTTTTATTGGCTAAATGTGACCGCCCCAGCTCAGAAGGAAGCTCAGGGCATCGGGACTTTGGGGGACCCCTTAAGAGTAGTGGCTCCCCATGTGCACCCTGAGTGGTGACTGAAAGCCGGGCTGGGGTGAGCGCAAGGCCTTTTAAAGCAGATGGATTCAGTCTAATCCCTACTTGCTGTGTCACCTGAGACCAGCGGCAGCCACATGAGCCCTGTCTCCATCTGCAAAGCAGGGATGCCACCATGCCCAGGGCTGCTGGGGCATCAACAAGGAGCTGTGCGGGTACCTGTGCTTGGCACCCAGGAGCCATGGCTCTTACCCTTGGGCACCTGGGGAAGGGCCTGAGTCCCACCCGGAAGTCAGAGGGGCATGGGCCTCTCCCCCATGTCCTGTAACGGGATGGAGTGTGTGGTCACCTGCTTGGCAGGGTTCAGGACTGGAGGTGCAGACTGGCCGGGGTGGTGCCGGTGCCGAAATGAACCCTCGTGCGTGACAGCGGCAGCCGGACCGCCCTGCACCCAGGCCCTCACGCCTCCCCCTGCCCCTCCCCCCACCCGCTGCACCTCTCAGCAGCCCTGAGGCTGGGATGTGGTCTCCACTGG
>NW_006292094.1:3093482-3126754 GCF_000327345.1 Myotis davidii | reverse complement strand
CGTCGGACTCATACCACAGTCTCTCAGGGGACACAGCGCACCAGCCGGGCTGGAAGCCGGGCCCTCACATCTCGTCTTTGTGATGCCCTGGAACGTGGGAATGTGTGGGGACAGGTTTGGGAGCCGCATTGCTCCTGATGTAGGAAGTGCTCCATCCAGGCACTGGCTGATAGGCGAGGGGTTCCATGGCCATGGAGGGAGAGCTCTGCACGTGCAACGCAGGGTCTGCTGAGCCTCTGGCCATCCCGAGGAGGAAATTAACACGGGAGAAACCGTCTGTTGCACCTAAGGTTCCTGTTGATGTTCGCCACCAAAGCAGAAATGTCTTAGCTGGGTCTCAGGGAGCGGGACATGGGTAGTGGGCAGCCTGGATCCGCCTCCTGGATCTGCCTCCTGGATGGCAGATGTGCCCAGGAACGTGGTCCAGCCGAAGCCTGTGTGATGGCATCATTCAGGAGGCCCTGGCAGACATCCCTGGTGGCAGGGTCCCAGGGCCAGAGCTCTGCGAGATGAAGGACTCGGGGCCAGAGTGGCTGGTGGAGGTGCCAGGTGTTGAGAAGCCTGGAATGGCCTGTTCAGGACACGTCGCAATTAGCCAATCGATCAACATTCCTCCGTTTGTCCCGCAGAGAACACACATGGTCAGGAAAGCCTGGGCAGACACACAGGACCACCCAGGGCACCCTTCTCCTCGGAGAGGCTGAGGCCTGGCCTCTTGTCCCGCCCCCACCCCATGTGGCCCTGGATGTGCCCCACGGCCAAAGCCAGGCCATCTCGGGGAGAGGTTCGGAGGGTTGATTTTGAGTATGTCTAGTTTGGACATTGCAACCCACAGGAAACCCTGAGAGGAAGAGAAGGAGCAGGAAGTGGCATTAGTGAGCACCAACTGTGTGCGGTGATGCCCGCTGGCCATCCCCATCTCCTTCAGGCATCACGGCCTCAGCTCGGGCCCCTGCCCGGGGATGTCAGAGCCGGGAGTAGCTCTTCCCCCAGAGGAAGCTCTGCCGGTTGGAGAGCTGAGTCTCCGTGCGTTACCGTAAGGACCTCCCAATGCAGACAGATCGGCTCTAGATTCAGAAACCGGAGTTACACTCTGGAAACCCCTTTGTATTTGAGGAAGGAAAGGCTTTAGACTCAGCAAAGATTTTATTATAAGCCTTGTATTAGCTCTCCCTTCCTGGCAAGAATGTTCTCAGGGGAGGAGAGGCCATGGAGCAACCAGTGTTTTCTGAGGACCCACTGTGTGCGGGGCTTGCCGCACATCTCATTGTGTGGCGGTGACGAAGTCACAGAGGCGGGCCACCAGGTTGGTGTGCGTTCAAATTCCGCCTCTGCCACGTCCCAGACTGGCAGCCTGGGTGATGGCCGCACCCCCTCTGAACCTCCGGGGTGCATGTCCATCCGATGGGAAGGCTGTCCCGAGCAGGCAGTGCTGCTGGGAGGTTTAACAACAATAAGGTCGGCAATGGGGCCGGTGCCCACATGTTCACAGCAAAACCAGCAGTTGTCACTCATAAGGAACGATAGTATTAGAGGTCCTCGTGTGTTTCAGCTGAGAAACCGTTTGCCACCCGTTTGCACAAACGAGCCATTGGAGCAAAGCAGTTCGGGAGAAAGCGACGCGGCTCACAGAACAACTTGGCCAGAACGAAAAGTTTGGTTGGAAATGAATCTCTCCAATCGTCAGCATCTGAAGCATCATCAGCAAATTCCACTTCCCCGAGCAAAGCGTTCCCGCACTTACGTCCCGGGACTTTCTGTTTTCCTTCTCCTTTAGTTCCAACAATGTCCTCTTGCTCTGTGACGGAGGAAGTCGGGCAATAAATATTCATTAGGAGAGAACAACCTACATGGCCAAGAAAAGAGGAAATAGCTGAGATGACCTCTAATGCGAGGGTGATTTGAATGAATTATGGAATGTTACAAGTAGTACCTATGGCATGAGCTCATTCTGTAGACTGTGTCTGTGTAAAAGGCCATGGCTGTGTCTGAACCACAGTTAGGAGTTGGGGGTGGGGGTAGGGGCGGACAGTGGGTGCCTTTTTTGGTTAATCCTCACCAGAGGATACTTTTTCCATTGACTGTTAGAGTGGAATGGAGGGAGAGAGAATCAGCGATGTGAGAGAGACACATCAATCGGTTGCCTCCAGCACGTGCCCCCCATCAGAGCCGGGATCGGACCTGCGACCCAGGTCTGTGCCCTCGTTAAACCGAGCCTGTAACCGAGCCTGTGTCCCTGTGGTGCACTGGCCGATGCGCCAATAGAAATAGTTTACTATTTCTGAGATGAGAACGCGTTACATTTATACTAAGAAAGAAACCAAAAGAAAAAGCTCAAAATATTTTTCGGTCTTTTGATTAAAAAAAAGAAAAAAAGAAAATTTATCCCCTTTGTTTCAGGCCAGTTCTGCCGTTTTTGACATTTTCCAGTGTTTGCACACATGGGAGTGGACGTTGTTCCCCGGTCTGTGCAACGGGGATGGTAGCATTTGCATCAAATGCTGACAAGAAGGGTGAAGTGAGATGCTTGCTTAGTCCTGGCACGTAGTAGGTCCTCAATAAGCGATCATCAACGGCCTCTTTCCTGTGGGTTTTGGGCATGTTCTACCAAGTCTGCGTTGTTGCACAGTTAGTTCTGTTGGTCTCTTTTGCCGACAGTGTCACGGTGAATTCCTCTCGGGGACAGGAAGGGCGTTCTGGCATCACCTGCCCTGGCAGCACAGTGACAGCGTCCTTGCCAGCCTCTCTCCTCCCCGACCCCAGGCCTCCCCCACCTTCACACAGCAGCCAGCACTGTTCCTTCAGGACCTGAACCGAGTCACATTGGTTCTTAGGATGCCAGGGGCTTCCTGTCGTGCCCAGGGAGTAGCCGAGGCCTGACTGGGGCCATCAGGCCTGGCCTGTCCG
Source organism: Myotis davidii (assembly GCF_000327345.1). NCBI lineage: Eukaryota > Metazoa > Chordata > Mammalia > Chiroptera > Vespertilionidae > Myotis > Myotis davidii. The sequence continues at coordinate 3,123,847 of NW_006292094.1, read as the reverse complement.
CCGGCCCATTTCCCACCTTGTCTCGCGCGTGCACTGTGGACCCCCCTCTGGCCTCCTGGCTATTCCCCAGCACAGGCTCTGTCTCAGGGCCTTTGCACGTCCCTCCCCTTGTCCTGGATGTGCCTGGCTCCTTCTCTGTGACCAAGCTCTCAGCTCAGTGGTCACCCCTCAGCGAGGCCTTTCCTGACCCTCTGGCCTCGCTTTCCTGTGACAGTTACAGTGTCCACATCGGTACGTCTGCTCATTGGAGCCTGTGTCTCCCACCACAGTATGAGCTTCCCACAGGGTGGACTTGGTCAGCCCCGTGCGTGCTTGTCCGTGCGTCCATCCAGCCTGAGAAGACCTCTCTCACACTGGGGTCAGTGTGGGGGTGCAGTGAGAGAAATAGGGCAAATTGGGGCTGCTCTGTGGGTCAGGTTGCTTCTAGGGGAAAACCAGGCTGTTCCCACATGGCTCCCTCTGGGGTGTCCCAGCCCGGAATGCGTCCTGTCTCTAGGACAGTGATGGCGAACTTTTTGTGCTCGGCGTGTCAGCTTTTTGAAAAACCCTAACTTAACTCTGGTGCCGTGTCACATATAGAAATTTTTTGATATTTGCAACCATAGTAAAACAAAGACATATTTTTGATACTTATTTTATATATTTAAATGCCATTTAACAAAGAAAAATCAACCAAAAAAATGAGTTCGCGTGTCACCTCTGACGCGTGTGTCATAGATTTGCCATCACTGCTCTAGGAGGTATGTGGGGGGCACCGGCAGCCACCCATTGGGGAACATGTGCTCACTCACAAAGAAGTTTGGGAGGGTCCCCTGACCCAGTGTCTGCGGGATATTTTGGAAGCGTGAGAGAGAGAGAGAGAGAGAGAGAGAGAGAGAGAGAGAGAGAGACCCTCCCAGAGGCCTCTCCATCCACCCAGTGATCTCTATTTCTCCCAGCCTCCTGCTGCCCACCACTTCCCAAGCACCCTGTCTTCCTGCCTTGACCTTTGCTCCACATTCCTTCTTCCTCAGGAACACCTCCTCTGTGAAGCCTGCCCTGATGGTCAGTCAGTCTCCCCCCCCCCCCCCCCCCCCGGCCCTCTCGGGCCTGGACACACCTCCATTCGAGCATCTCCACCTTGGACCTCAGGCCCATCGCCCCTCCTCTCAGCAGGCCTGAGGCCTCTGAGCACAGGGACCGGCTTGTCTGATTTTGTGCACCCACAGCCCGTGGGGGCCTCGCTGTACAGAATAAATCAACGCCGCCGCCCAGTGGTGTGGAGGCCAGCAGACCCGGGCCCAGCCCTGTGCGGTCTGGACTGCCCCGGTCATCTCCTCTGCCCCTGGGGCCTCCTGTCACCGCCTGGAGGAGGAGGAGGAGGAGGAAGAGGGGGAGACACAGGGGCAATGCCGGGCCCAGGCAGGCCCGCAGCTAATGCTGCCGCTTGTGAGCGGATCACTTAAATCAAACTCGCTTTCCCTTCTCTCAAAACCAGTCCTCGGGAAAGAGGGCGGCTTTGTGCTGAGCTCTTACAAAGTGTCTCCTTTGATGGAGAACCTCTCTCAGTGGCTTTTTTTTCAACAACAAAGAGATGTTTGGGGACGTCCATTAGCCTAAAACCACCTCAAACAGCGTGGCTTTGGGTTCTTAAGGAGCTAATCTGACAGAATCCGCAAGAAAAGGGGCAGAGGCGGTTACGCAGACTTAGCGATTCTTCCCGGGGTGTGACCTCCAATTACAAGCACTGGATGTCAAGGCACATAAGCCCTTTAAGGCTCGCCCTGAAAAGCAGTTCTGGGTGGTTCTCGCCGAGCACGCGCAGGCACACCCTGCGCACGGCCGCCCGGCCGGGTGGCTCACCCAGTGGGGCCACTGGCCCGGGACATGGCCTGGCTGCCTGTTTGGAGACTCACCACGAAGCAGCATCGTCCCATGCACGTTTCCTAAATTATTATTGTCCCTCCTCCTATTTGCAAAAAGGTTTTATCTTCCCCCACTTTTCGGATGTGGATACTGAGGTTTGAGAACTGGCCCTGAGTCCCGCAATGAGGCCTGGGAGCTGGGACTGAAACCCAGACGTGACCTCTCACCACGGCCGTGTCCCAGCCTCACAAACACTTCCGATGACGGCACAAAGAGATCGCACCGCGTGGCAGGGCGGTGTTGGAGGGGGACCTGAAACGGAATCCCCGGGCCGTGCTCCGCAGGCTTCCTGTCTTCCTGTCTTCCTGCGTGTGCCATGGAGCCATGGTCCCAGAGCCGAAAGCCTGGGAGGTCGGACATGCCCCATCCGGTGAGGGCGGGGTAACAGGGAGGGGGCGTGGAGAGTGGGGGCCTGTGCTGCCACAGACCATCCAACCCGTGGTCCTGTGACCAGGCCTTCGGGTCCCTTCAGAAGCCGGAGGACCAGGCTTTGGGGTGAAGTCTTTATCTTCAGGAGTTGACCACTAGCTCAAAGGGACTTTTCAAAACCCACGCAACAAAGCAAAACACACCTGGGTGCTAGAGTTGCCGCCTGGGCTGCTGCGTGGAAACCTCTCAAGGCAGCCTGGGAGCTGCGGGAGGCCTGGCTGCCACCGCGAAACATGCCTCCCATCCAGCTTCGCACCTTCCAGCAGTGCAGCTTCCCGCGCCTCAGTTTTCCTGTCTGTCAAATGGGAAACACGAATAACCTTCCCTCCTGGTTTGCTGGGAGGAGCATGAATACACTTGTAAGTCTGACCCACACATCAAACACATCCCCCATGGACTTTCATTTCCAGCTGCGGCTGCGGGTGCTGGTCCCACTGTCCCCTCAGGGCGCCATTCCCTCGCTGCTCCCTCTGCAACACCTTCCTTCTGGCTCTGTTGTCCTGAAAAAGGCTCTACTTCCAGAACCTCCCATGGAACGCTCCCTCTGGTCATCAGGCCTCAGATCTCAGGTCATCTGCTTAGACAGCCTCCTCTGTGAGTCATCCTCCCTGCGCCCCCTCAGCACTCTCACTGTGACCCCCGGATCTGCTTGGTTCGGAGTTGCTGCCTCTCATCTGAGTAGAGCAGGCCCTCGCCGCTCTTCTTCCTGCTGCCTTGTCCGCACCTAGAACTGGCTCGGCACACAGTAGGCCCTCAAGGGGGATCTGTCGAATGGAAGAATGAAGGAAGTGCGCTGTTTGAGACCGGGAGCCACACCGTGGAGCCAGGATTTTGGAAGTGGTCCCCGGAGAGCCGAGCAGGAGGCCGATGCCGGGACTCCCGAGGGAGGGCTCGCGGCCGGGCTGGCCTCCTGCTCTTTCACCCGGTGAATGTCACTGTTTGAGAAGCTGCTAGGGCGCGAGACAAGACCTCCCAGAGCACAGATGGAATCAGACACGCAGGGTCGGCCTCTAAGCAGCTTACCCCTCCCAGAGGCAGAGGCTGGGGGTGAAGGAGGGAGTGGGGAGGGGCGCCCTGAGGAAGGCCAGGGCCCCACTAACCGATCCCCTCCTCCTCCTCCTCACCCCTTGAGCCCCAGTTTTCCTGGCGCCATCGGATGTGGTTGGCCCCTTCTCAGTGTTCTCTTTCCGCAGGGGAACATGCGCCTTTTGCTAGCAGGTCGGCGGAGCTGCTGAAATTTGCTATCGTAGCACCTGGGCTCGGAGTCTGTGGGGCTGCAAGTCGCCTGGGACTTAAACCTCATTCCTTTTGACAATTAGTCTCTGCTGACGGCAGGGAGGTGTCCATTTTCATCAATAGTAAATGCTTTCCTTTTGGAATAGATGCCTTTTCGTTTTAGTTTAGTTTAGCCTTTTTTTTTCTTTTCTTTTTTTAAAGGAAGGGATTTATCCTAAAGAATGTTTAGTGAATAATCGTGCAAGTGGATATGGATGTGACAACATGGTGTTGGTGATGGAGCACAATGACTGCAGCCCCCTGACTGGGCGGTGGGCGGTCCCCGAGGAGTGGAGCAGATCCAGGTGGGCCTGGGCCTGTGGATCGCCTCACCATGTGCCCTGGGCAAGCCTCTCCATCTCCCCGAGCCTCAGCTTCCTCATCTGTAGAACGGGGCTGCTGGGAGGCTTATGTGAAATACGATGTTTAACACTGGGCCTGGCACACAGTAGGTCCTCCTTACATCACAGTTGGATTTCTGCCCGCCTCGTCTCATCCCCCTGCCCTCGGCCCGCACTGGACATGCCCATGTGCAAGGACGGTTGGGGGTTAAAACTGGCCCATGAGCAGGCCGTCCTCGGGCCACTTTCTTCTGAACCTCAGTGTCCTAATCTGTGAAATGGGGCTGATAATCTATCAACCCCAAGGCTTGTGGTGAGGGTTAATGGGATAATGGGACGCTCTTGGAAACAACGTTTCTGGCACGTGGGACACGCAGGCTCAGCAGAGGCGCCTCGCTACAGCCACCGCCCAACCCGAGCCACCGACCCCTCTCACTTCCTTACCATCCCCCCTTTCTTCTTTGCAGCCAAACAGACATGTCAGAGTCCATAGTACGTACGAGGTGGGAGGATGCAGAGAGGAGAATCACATGCCACACACAGTGTTAAGCTGAAATTCTGAGCGCTGGGCAAACGTGGAAATGGGAGTTACATTTAGAATCCGTCTGAAGACCTCTTCAGTCTTTTAAAAAAGTCTTCTCTAAGTGTTAGGATAACAGATGCTCCTCAGCTGGGGATCCAGGTGCAAGTGGAGCAGGAGGATCAAGTCCTCACATACCACTCAGCACCCCGAGGCCAGCGGACCCCGAGATGGAGGAGGGTGTGCGGTGGCCTTGGTCTTACGGGGGAGGACAGACAGGGGTCAGGCATCGAGGCTGCCAGACAGGGAGATGGGGAGAAACCGTGCTGCTGGGACAGGAAGGGGACAGGTCAGCGGTTCCAGAAGAGAGCCATGCCGGCCACGGAGGAGCAGAGTGGGGCTCCTGGTCGGTGCCCAGTGGCTGCCTGGAGGCATCACTCAGGACTTGCTCTTGGCAAAGAGAAGGAAGGTGGTGGAGGACGGGAAGCAGCTCAGAGTGGATGGGAGGTCAGCTTGGAAAGCGACGGACGGACACGTTGCTTTGGGGTCCTGAGAGCCAGACCCACTGCACAGTTGCCTCATCCACGTATTTCAGCCCAAGCTGTCTTCGCTGTTCCTGTCTCCGTGTCACTTGCTGAAGGTCCCAAGTCCAGAGAGAGAGAGAGAGCGTGACTGTCCCGGCTCAGATCACACGCAGACCTGAGACTGCGAGGCAAGGGGCCCGGGTGATGGCCACACAGTGACCCCACCAGGAGGGGAGCGGGGTGCCCTGAGTGAAAGGGAGGTGGGATCCACGGCATCGTCCACGGCAGTGAGTGAGTGTGTGTGTGGCAGGGGACGGGGGGGAGAGGTGGGTGCTACAGGGAGTGGCGCTCTGAGGCCCTCAGTCCCATGTGCACGAGTGGTCCGTCTATGCTGGGGAAGCCAGGAGACTGATTCCAGGGTCCCTGGTCCCAAGTTGTTGTGAATGTAGTCTTTGATGCCCAATTCCCGCCGCTGGGAATGGACTAGAGGGGAGGAGGCATGAGGGCAGGGACAGCTGGAGGGCTGGGGGACCCCCCAGGTGCCTGAGGAGGAGGCGGCTGGGGAGCGAGTCCTCACTGGTGCTGGCTAAAAACCTGGCACCTGAAATCGCCCTGCTCCCCATGCCACGTGGACTCCCACACCAGGTCAGTCTCAGGACGCATTCGGCCAAGATGCCTCCGGGACCAGACTATGCAAGCATAGCGCGGGGCTGACACTGGGATGTAGCAGGCAAAGCAGGCGTGAGGCTGGTCATGGGTGAGCCTCCTGCCGGAACCACATGGCCTGATGGTGGGGTGGCCTGGCGCCCAGCAGGTGTTCAGTAAATGGCTGTGGAAGGGAGAAAGAGACAGGAGGGAGGAAGGGACAGTTAGAAAGAATGCGTAGAGCCCGGCCGGCGTGGCTCAGTGGTTGAGCGTCAGCCTGTGGACCAGGAGCTCCCAGTTTATTCCCAGTCAGGGCACACGCCCGGGTTGTGGGCTTGATCCTCAGTGGGGGGCAGCCGATCAACGATTCTCTCTCATCACTGATGTTTCTATCTCTCTCTCCCTCTTCCTTCCTCTCTGAAATCAGTAAATATATCTATCTATCTATCTATATTTATCTATATCTATCTATCTATCTATCTACCTATATATAGATATATATATATTTAAAAAGAATGCATAAAAAGGGACCAGTAGCAGAAAACTGCAAAAATTCATGAATGTCGTCTATGGGGACTGAGAATGGAAGGATGGAAGCATAAAGACCTAGGTCCTAGGAGAATCCTCCCTCTACCATTTACCCGGTCCTCCCTCTCTCGGGGCCTCAGTGTCCTCGTGCGTAAAATGGGGCGAATGTTGGCACCTGACCCGGAGGGTCTCTGAGAGGATCAGATGAGAGATGGCTGAGACTGCAAGCTCCAACACATCAGCAGCCATTAGAACTAGCAGGGAGGGAGGGAGTGAGAAGGAGGGAGTGAGAAGGAGGGAGAGGAGAAGGCCGGAGGGGCTTCGTGGGATCCCCCCTCCATCTCTGTGGCCAGCGAGGGCTGGGCCTGTCTGCCTCGCAGACTCACCGACTCTGCGCCCTGTGCAGGCTCAGCCTGCTGATTTCAGGAGGAAGATAAGAGACCGGGGCTGCTGTTTCATCTCCTCTCGGGCCTCCCCCAGCGCCCTGCCCCCTTGGCAATTGGGGCCTTCGAAGTCCCTGCTGGCTCCTGATCCACAGATAATCCCTGCCGGTAACCCTACCCAGGAAAGGCTCTGATAAAGTCCAGATGGAGCGAGCCCTCAGACTCACTTTCTCTGCCCCGATAAGCCCAGGCCTCTCTGGAGAACCCTTTCTCTGGGGAGCGGCAGCGGGGCCAGCCTCGCAGGACACGAGTTGCGGGAAAGGACCCTCATTTATGTGGAAGCACCTGGCTCTCCTGGGAAGGGGCAGGGAGAAGGGGCACAGGATTCGGAGTCAGCCTGTGCGCCAGCAAAGCGGTGGCAGGCGTCCCATTTCCAGGTACCGGGAGAGGCCAGGGGTGTGGGAAGACCTGGCCCAAGGGATGTTCAGGCCCCACCAGTCAGACGGCCCCACGTGGCCTAGCATCTTAGCCGCAGGCTGCAGACCAGCTGGGTCCCAGACCTGCCCTCAGGAGGTAGGCACAGGGCAGTGCCTGGGGGTCAAACAGGCCTGGGTTTGAATTCAGGCATCTCATCACTGACTGTGTGACCTGTGGCAGGTTGCCAGACCTCTCTGGGCTTCTGGTGTCCCACCTGTGGAGGGTGTGGTAATAATCCCACCTCATTGGCTGGCTGAAGAGGGGCCGATGGAATTGCAGATGAGAGAGCACATTGCGATTAGAAAAGTAGGCAAAAGCCAGATGTTTGCTCCTGGACTCGCCGGACTGGAGGAGCTGTGTTGTTCAGCCGAATTGGGGCGCTGGGGAGTCCACCTAGTACCACACTCAGGGGGGTGGGGCGGTTGGTGTGGGACCCTGTGACCCATTTACTCGGCACACAGTGCTCTGGGCCACACTCTCAGCACCATCTACCAACCTGCTCTCTGGCCTTTGGGCCTCAGGAGGTTGGAGGCCTGACTGCCCAGGCCGAGGTGTGCCCAGGGCGTGGGGTGGATGCCCAGGGCAGCTCTGGACACACCTGACAGAGAGGTGTGGGACACGGGTGGCTGGGGCCCCGTGGAGAGGGCTCTGACTTAGCAAGTTTTGACTTACTTTCATCGATCCATTACGTAAATCCGTCCAGACTTAAGATCCGACTCTGCCTACTTCTAAGAGGATTTAGGGCGTTTTAAGATTAGAACCCAGAGTGGAAAAAGGTTTTTAAAGGGATTGTCTGCTGCTCAATCTCATAATGAGAAAAGTGCAATCGAAACTCCCGAGACGCCCTTTGCCCCCCGCAGACTGGCAGAGGCGGGCGGCCTGATGACACCAGGCTGGCGAGCGGGGGACGCAAGCCCGCTCACCGCCTCTGAGGAAGGCCACAGGCTAGAGCCGTTCACACGCGCTGTCCTTGGACCCCACAATCCTGGGCGTACACTCCCCACGTCTACTTGCCACCAGAGCATCCATGCAAGAACACGGGTCGCAGGATTTATGTAGAGAAACACAGGGAAGCTGCTCAATGTCCATGCATGCAGAAGGGTCAGACACTGCATGCAGCTGTCCAAAGGCAGGCCAGCCTCTGGGTGTGTGTGTGTGTGGGGGGGGGGTGGCACGGAGAGTCCGCTCCTCCGGGTGTGAGACTGAGGACGGACAGGCTCCTGTGCGCACGCGCTGCAAGCTGGTCCCAAGGATGGCCCTGGGAGGGTGACTGGATGCCTGGGCTCAGAAGGCAGAGGAAATTTATTCATTGCTCTACTTTAGAGGTAAATTTTTCCTACACGCATGCATGAGTCATAGAAAATAAATACCTGAAGAAAAGGTATGTGAAGACCTAAAAGCCCCACTCAAATAAAAGATAAACAAGACAACATCAACAACCATTAAAAAACAACAGCAACCCACAGCTCTCATCTGCAGTTTGTCATAGGACTGGCACTGTCATTTGCCAGCCAGATCCTCAGTAGACCTTAAAATCAAATAAACACACAGAAACCATTGCAGGCAAACAGCAGCAGAGGGCTCTGGGCCTGCGCGGCCGGTTTTATGGGACCTGCAGTAAATCTCGCTGTCTGTCGGCCGCCCGGGCCAGGACAGCAGCAAACAGGTCCTGCCGCATAGCTGGCATTTTCTGACACGGGAAGGCCTCCCTCCGCCCGCCCCCAGAGAGGACATTGCTCCGGAGCCAGCAGCAGTGAGAGATGCCCCTGCTCTCCGGGACCCTCCCTGGGACCTGGAATGTGTAAGCCCAACCCAGCCCAGCACGTTCGCTCAGCTCCCCGTGCGAACACGGCCCGGCTGGGTGAATCTGACTGCTGTGCTCTGCTGGCAGCTCTCTGAAGGGAGAAAGGGGCCATTGGTGGTGATGGTGGTCGGGGGGGCTGGGGGGGCGGGCACTGGGATAGGAGGCCAGGGTCGGAGTCCACCCTGGATGAACCGGCCCCTAGAGCCAAGTGCTTTCGAACATGTGCCGTAGCATTGCCAAGCCTCCACCGTCCAGCTGTGAAACGATAATGGACACGATCGCTGAACTCTGGTGGCCTTTAAATGTTCCATCAGAAGACCCAGGCCTGGCCGGTGTGGCTCTGTGTTTGGTTGTGCGTGGATCTATGAACCAGGAGGTCACGGTTTGATTCCCAGTTGGGTTGTGGGCTTGATCCCGTGTGGGGCATGCAGGAGGCAGACGATTGATGATTCTCTCATCATTGATGTTTCTACCTTTCCCTCCCTCTCCCTTCCTCTCTGAAATCAGTAATATCACACACACACGTCTACATGTGTATATGCATAAAAAATGGGACTCCGCTGCTTCTGCCATTGGCAAGAAGCCCTCTCCCTCCACCCCAGGTCTGGGTGGTGCCAAGCAGGGCGAGCCCTTCTGGGCTGTCGTGTCCCAGAGCAGAGTGGCACGTTCTGAAAGGAGCAGCAGCGCCCACTGATGTGTGTACCATCCTCAGGCCCCAGTGCCCTCATCAGAAGAACAGGCAAGATAACCTCTGGGGAGTGTGGCCAGGACTCACCGGGAGCCTCTGTAAGGGTCCCAGCGCATGATAGTAGGTGCTTCATCAGCATTCACCAGCATTCGTTTTTCTCCCTTTCTCTTAAGCATTGGGAAAAGAAGATTATTCTGGGCCGATGACAGTAGCTTTCCTGTGTCACTCTGTACCAGGGGTCCTCAAACTACGGCCCGCAGGCCACATGTGGCCCGCTGAAAACATTTATCCAGCCCGCCGGGTGTTTTTGCCGCCGCTGTGTGCAAAGGAATTTGTTCATAGTTTTTTTTAAACTATAGTCTGGCCCTCCAACGGTCTAAGGGACAGTGAACTGGCCCCGTTTAAAAAGTTTGAGGACCCCTGCGTACTATAGATTCCATGCTGTTACAGTGACCACCCTTGGATCGGTGGACAGTGACCAGCCCGTTCACACATGAGGGTGCTCTCTCCCTGGCTACATCTGGTCAACCAGGATTGCAGGCGGCATCTGTAAATTACAGACGTTATTTTCCAGTTCCTGCCCATCAAATACCATTATTCCTTAAAGACGCAGTCAAGTCAATCTAGAACTCACGGATGGAACTGGGGGTTCCCATGTAAATGGCACTGCAGGTCCCAGTGCAGTTTTGCCTTGGGAATCACAATGTTAATTTTGAAGATGCTTTTGGCTGCAAATAATAGCAAATCCAATTCAAGTTTTAACAGATACGGAGTGGGCTTTAGGGGTGGATGTGGCCGCCAAATGATAACATCCAGGACCCAGGTTCTTTACTGTCCATCCAACCTGCCACCCCTGGACCTAGTGTCCCCTCAAGCTGGTAGCAAGGTGGTGGCTTCAGATCGAGGTTCTATCTAGACGTGGACACATCTTGGGGAGGAAAAGGGACCACCGCTTCCCTAGCCCAGCCCAGGAGTAAGGAAATACCCGAAGAAGTTTCTCAGTAGAGGATCCCATCACAGTAGCCAGAGTGGGTCACATGCTCTCATTCAAACCAATCAAGGCAAAGGGCTGTTTTTGGGCCAATCAGGCTCCTCCCCTGGAGCTGGGGGTGGGATGGATGCTGGGGAATAGCCAATGGTGTCTGGCCCATTGTTGTGTACAGACAGACCTTGAGGTGGCTCCCGAGTTGTTTTAAGCTGTTAAGTTTGTGATTTGTTATGTAACAATAGAAGACTAATGAGATCAGTATCTTTCTTGCTTTGATGAAATTGAAAACAATTTAATTTTCTTAATAGTTCCTAATATTAGGGAGAGAATAGCTTTGCTTAGAAAGAAATGTTTAAAAGAGTTTGGGCCCTGGCCAGGTAGCTCAGTTGGTTGGAAGACTGCAGGTTGGATCCCGGTCAGGGCACATACAAGAATCAGCCAATGAGTGTATAATTAAGTGGAACAACAAGTCTCTCGCTCTCTCGCTCTCACTCTCTCTCCCCCCTTTCTCTAAAATCAATCAAAAACTTTTAAAGAGCCCGGGAAGAAGGAGGACACTTCCTAAGGTACTGGGTGACATCGGGTGCCAAGTCCCAGAGGACCTGGGATAGAATGCGAGCGTCCAGGACCTTCTGGGCTGAGGAAGGAGCGTGCCTGGGGGCAGGGAGCGTCCTGTGGACAAGATCCCCTTCACCCCAGCCCCTTAGCAGTGTGGAGGGGGCGGAATGGTTTGCTGGGGTTACAGTAGCGAAGTACCACCAGCCGAGGGTTTCAGCAGCAGAAATGTGCTGCCCGCAGGCTGCAGTCTGAGACGGAGGTGTCGCCAGGGCTGGTCCTGTGAGGACTGGGAGGGAGAGTCTGACGCAGGCCTCCCCGCTGGCTTTGGGGGCTTTGTTGGCGATCTCTGGGTTCCTTGGCTGGTAGGGTCTCACCCAGCTTCTGCCTCCACCTGCAAGTGGCGCCCTCTGGAGTGTGTATCTCCAAATTTCCCTAAACTTTTAGTAAGCACACCTATCACGTTCAATGCTCACATTGGATTGGGGGTCTGCCTTGGCAAATCCCTATTCCCAAGTGAGGTCCCATTCAAAGATGTTGAGGACTGGGATTTCAACATACGAATCTGTGGGGCACATACTTCATGGGGGTTAGTAGACACCTGGGCTAGGACTGGATTTTCACCAGTGGGACTGAGGTATGCAAGGTAGTGTTCGCTTCATTTGGAGAGGTTGCGGCCCCCACGGACACACCGGCAGAAGAAACTCTGGGGGCCTGTCCACACCGGCCCCGGCCGCATTCCTTCCCCAGAGAGCTGCTTCCTGCAGCCCCTGCTGCGAAAACGCCCCTTACTCATTCCCTCCCAGAGAACGTCTGACGACTGCGCTGATAGCCCACATGCTCTCCTTGAAGGCTCTCTTGGCAAGTCCTCCAATAGACGTGCTTTCTTCTGTGGCAACGCAGGCCGAAGAGTGGCATCTAAGTGGGGGCATGAGGCAGGCGTGTTACACAATCAGCAGTTTAATTCAGAGTGAGTACTGATTGGAGACAGGCAGGGTCCTTGGAGGGAGGGGATGGCGGGAAAGACGCATTCCTGTCTCTAGGAAAACGCATGCATTCCACAGAGACTGATCGGTCCCCGCCTCCCCCTCCCACTTCCTGCTTGCCAGGTCCTGCAGTGACAGGCTGCTGGACCGTGAATGGTCTTCAAGGAGATCTGACAAGGCTCCCACATAGGTAAACTGAGGCTCAGGAGGGAAGCGGCCACTTGCAGAAGCACAGCTTTGAGAACGACAGAGCCGCCTCAGCCCCAGGCCTCGGGGCTGCTTCATGGCCGGCTGCATGCCCCTGCATATTTGGGATGTGGAACCCATACTGGGTTTTGCTGTGAAGAAAAGCCATGGCACGCTTCCCGCTCCATCCTCTCCACAGTCCCCCCAAATGACCATCTGGTCTATGGATTGGCCTCTGGCTCAGCTTTTAAAGACTCTGGCTTTGTTTTTCTGTTTCTTGTCTGTTTATCTCATTGGAAATAAGCCGCTCTTTGAAAGGACAAGGACTTTTGTGGTCCATGTGGTGCAGGCCTGGAGTAAAGGCGGCAGAGGGGCCAGTGGCCGTGAGATTCATTGCACAGCTGCCAAAGAGAGATGGCAGCAGCAACCGGGCAAACCCTCTGAGCTTAGCGGCAAATGCGGGTACATCTTGGTTCCTGATCTCAGATTCTCTGGACCAATGGTTCCACCTCTGCGCACCTGGACAGAAGCCACGCGAGGCCACCCACCGGCCAGCGGGAGGGCCCAGCGATGCAGTCCTATTACAACTTGCTCTGCCAAACCTTCCTGTCGCCTTGCGCTGGGCAGCACTCCCAGAGCCACGAGTCCTGGGGGCGACGGGAGGCGCCTCCGAGAAGATTCTGGAACATGGTGTGTACCAGCCTCCCACCTCGTCCTGACGATCTGGTGCCCAGATGTACCTGCTACACGCCAGCGCCTGTGTGGCGCCCCTCCCCTGGTTGGCTGTCAATCACATCCTCCTCCTCAGTCTCAGCTGGGAAGGGAAGGTAACAGCAGTCGTGCTGATGCAATAACTTTGGAGTCGGGCCCAGGCATGACTTTCAGCCCCGCCGCCATGGGCTGTGGATCTGTCATGCATCTCCCGACCCCCTTGGGCTGCTGTTCCCCACATGCTAAAAGGTGGCTGCTGTGCAGATGAGCTAGAACGATGGGTGGAAAGGCTTAGCAGGTGCCTGGGAGACAGGGTGGGTTCCCTTCCCCCATGAGCACACGGGGGACATCTCCAGGCACATCCTCTCCATCACTGCTCCAAAAGCTGGACTGTTTGCTAAAAATGGAGATTTCCGGATTCTACCCCAGACGGTCTGATATAGCAGATTCAGGTCGGGACCCAGGCATTTCTGCATATTAACCAGCATCCCCATGTGATGCCCTCATGTGATGCTGTGATGAGGTGTCCAGGGAACACACTTTGAGAAACCTCCAGGGACAGTTCATCAGTGACTGCGAATAGGCCACATCCTGTCTGCCGCTTCCCTGCTTCCTCGGGGAGGCTCCCGGACACCTCTCCTGAAGTGAAACCAAGTGCGCTGTCTGGTCCAGGGCCCCACGTACACTGTCACATGGCCCGAAGGCAGCAGGCCGCATGGCACTGTCAACAGCTGGAGCCTCGGTTTACTGCAGAGGCGACAGCTGTTCCTCATCTCCTGTCAGCATCTACATCTCCCACGCAGGCCCAGCCACATTTTCTGCTTCTGCCAAAGAATTTCCAAAACACAGACACTGTCATCCAACCGCCTCATCTAAAAAACATAAGAAATAATGTACAACTAACTTTGTTTCACACGTGTGTTGGCCAAACAACACGTGTCTGTGGGCCTGTGGTGGCCAGTGTCATCCCGGGGCTGAGCCCCCTCTCCTCTGACAGAAGAAATTGGGGACCAGGAAGGCGAGGGCGGAGGCTGAAGGCTCTGCCCCTGGGCTCTCCAGCCAGGACGGGGCTGTGCTAGGCGCCTGTGATCAGCATCCCCTCCTGGCTGCGGGTGCGAGGGGGCAGGGCCAGGCCCTGGGAACACCCAGCTCGCCCAGCAGGTCAGCCGGTCCTCTGCACTAGGCTCCCAGCCGGCTCCACCGCCCGCTCCTCCTCCGAGGCCAGGAGAAGGCCCTGGGCTGAGGCAGAGCCCTGGGCTTACTCATCTCTCTGCGCCTCCTTCCCCTTTGATGTCTCGCCATTCCAGTTCTGGCACCGGTGAGACCACGGCCCGGCTGCCTGCCCCGGCAGCCTCCTCACACCAGAGCAGCTCTTGGCAGGGCTTTCCTGGGACTTCAAAGGTGGAGAATCGCCCTGGGATAGCTCTGGAAGGCGCCTTCCCGGTGCGAACAGGGGGTGGAGATCAAAGTGGGCCACCCCTTGGTTACAGGGAGAAGCAGAAGCGCTGGGCCTGCTCTGCTGCGGGGAAGGCCTAGGGCTGTCCTCTCAGATGAGGCCACTGTCCCTTCCTCGGCTTGCTCTGGGATCACCAGGAGCCCGGCTTCCTGGCAGGACCCGTGCTAAGTACGTGTGTGTCGGTGTCTCCTGCTCGCAGCCTCTGCTTTGGTTTCCTAGGCCTCCCCGGGCACGGCCCTGCGTGTGAGGAGGACGCTCCACCTGCCGGGGCTCGACCTGCTGGGAACCTGCGATTGCGCCAGGGCAGGGCAGCCGGCCAAGCGCTGATAAATCTCTTCCTCTTGGAAAGCACCCGGCAACTCCCCAAAGGGCAAGCGATCTGTGGGCCGATCTGCTAATGATTTATTACCCGGTGCTTAGGCCTGGCACCCGTGGCACCAGCCGGGCTGTCTGGAGAACCCTCCCAGCGGGCATCGGGGAGCGTGAGGTGGGACATTGAGCTGCCAGCTACTGCTGCGTGGCTGCCCTTGCTGCCCCAAAGGGTGCTTCTGCTTGTTTTATTTTTTCGGAGCAGGTGGGGCCCTGGTGCAAGTCTGCGGAAGGCGTGGGGCATGGACCAGGGCTGCAAAGCATGCTGACTGATGTGTGGGCACGCAGCCCGGAGGCCAGCACGGTGCTGCCTCAGGTCCGGAGGTCAGAGCTGAGCATCCAGACGCCGAGGAGCCCTGCTCTGCTCACCGCTCTCGCCACCACGTTTTCAATGGGAATGAATGAGTTACTTATAAAAGTAAGACCTGCTCATGGTAACAGTTTCAAGCAGGCTTAAGACGAAAAGTAACTACCTTCCCATTCCCAATCTCATCTGGTGCCAGAAGGCATGCAGGTATTTTTTAAATGAGCACCTACTAGGTCCATGGTCTCCACTTTCTTCGAGCACATCTGTCCACCTCTGGAGTTCCAGGTGTGGAAGCAGCTGCTGGCAGTCTCTCGTTCGGATGGGCTGTGGCGTGGTCGGTTCTCTGGGGCTGACCTCTGTGATTGCTCTCAACGTTCACTTTTATTACCAAGCGACAATGGATGTCTGTATACTCCATGGCATTGCACAAATTCGAGTTTTCTGGATGTCATTTAAATGTGTGATGGCGCCCTAGCTGGTTTGGCTCAGTGGATAGAGCACTGGTCTGCAGACGGAAGGGTCGCGGGTTTGATTCCGGTCAAGGGCAGGTACCTCAGTTTCAGGCTTGATCCCTGGCCCTGGTCGGGCTCATGCAGGAGGCAGCTAATCAATGTGTCTCTCTCACATTGATATTTCTCTCTGTCTCTCCCCCTCCCTTCCTCTCTCTCTAAAAATCAATAGAAAACTGTCCTTTCCGGCACAGTGCTGGACACTGGATAAGCCCCCGCTTCCAGGCTGGTGGGGGAGCTCCCACGCATCACACTGTGCTGAGGGCAGTGACAGGAACCTGGTGCCAGGAGAGAGCGGCCGTGGGTGAACACAGATTGCGGTCAGGGAAGCCACATTTACCCTGAGCTGCTGTTACAGAGTGAACCTTCGTGTCTCCCTCCATCCCCCAGTTTGTTCGTTGAAATCCGATGGCCAGGGTGATGGCATTTGGAAGCAGAGCCTCTGGAGGGCGACTAGGAGTCAGAGATCCCTGAGAGTTCCTTGCCCCTTTGGCCACATCAGCTTGCAGTCGGGGACAGGAAGTGGGTCCTCACCTGACATCACCTCTGCCGGCTCTCTGATCTTGGCCTTCCTGCCACCTGAACTGCGAGAAATAGATTTCTGTCGTTTCGAAGCCACCAGTCGATGGTACTTTGATAGAGCAGCCCGGGTGGACTAAGACAGATGGGAAGGAGGAGCGGGCATTAGCAAGTGAGAGTGTGAGGGTCAGAAGGTGCCAGGCAGAGGGAGTGGCACGTGCAAAGGTCCAGCGTGGGAAAGTCTCGGCTGGAGTTCACGGCCTGGATGGTGTGGCTGGTGGGCGCTGGGCAGGAGGGAGGAGAAGAGACGTGGCTGGTGAGACAGGCAGAGGCAGGCGCACACGGGGCCTCAGGGGTGCGGAGAGGGGTTTGTCAGACTCAGTGGGGAGACGCGGGGGCCAGAGGAACTTTTTTTCCAGAGAACCCTAAGGACACCCTGAGGAGCCCAGAATAAAGCTACACTCAGCCTCTCGCAGGGTTTGGCCTTTTGAGTAAGAGCAGTAATGATGATAATGAGTTACCACTTCTTGAATGCGCACTATGTATTGGCCTCTGCTGGGGTCCAACCCCAGCAGGTTCAGGGGTCCCCAAAGGTGTGGACGGAGTCGGCGAAGAAGGAATGACATGGAGACAGCGTTCAGTTGATCAGCAGCCTAGCCAGGATCTCTAGCCAAATTCTGGTCAGGATCTCCAGCGAAGTTCTGGTTAGGATCTCCAGCCAGGTTCTGTAGCCATGTTCCCTTGCTAGGTTCTCCAGGCAGGTTCAGTCGCCAGGTTCTGTCCAGGTTCTCTAGCCACGTTCTCTTGCTAGGTTCTTCAGCCAGGTTCTGTAGCCAGCATCTCCAGCCAAGTTCTGTCTAGGTCTTCTAGCCAAGTTCTGGTTCGGTTCTCTCACTAGGTTCTGTCTCTAGGTGTCCAGGGAGTAAAGATTATGTAGCTTAAGCATGATTGTTTGTAGTTAAAGTGATTAACTACCCGCCTGGCACTTAGTTAAGTGGTTTTATCCCCTCCCTAACTTCAGGGGAAAATCCCTACCTGGGGAAACAACCTTTCTCTGAGAGGTGACCTTCGTTAAAACACATAGCACTAAGGGGAGCAAACATATTAAGAACAGTATGCCATATATGCCAGGTCCCTTGAAACAGCAAGGATGGACCGGCTCCCAGCAGGCCTCTGTGCTTAGCACTTTTGTATGTCACCTATTGGAGTCCTTATAACAGGTCTCTGAGGCAAGTGCTGTTGCTGTCATCCTCCTTTTAAAGATGCGGAAACTGAGGCCAGAGATTAGGTAACCATCCAGCAAGTTAAGTGCCCGTGGCACATTTATCCAGATAGATCACGCCCTGGGCCATAAACCAAGTCACAATACATGTAAAAGGACCAAAGTCACACAAAAGGTGTTTTCTGATCGCAATGGACCTAAATGAGAAGCCAATAATAATAAGAGAGCTGGGAAAATCCCCAAATATCTGACAATTAAATGACACACCGCTAAGTAATTAATGAACTGACTATCAGGTTACAGGAGAGATTAGAAAATATATATTTTTTCTTTTCTCATTTTATTCATTTATTACAAAATTTTTAGTTACAGTTAACATTCAATATTAGGAAATATTTTAAACTAAAATACAACAAAATACGATATATCAAAATTTGTGAGATCAAGCTAAAGCAGTGTGTAGGAAAAGTATAGCTACATTAAATGCTTAAATTAGAAAAGAAGAAATACCAAAAGTCATGAGCTAAGCTTCTGCCTTTAGGCAATGGTTAAAAAGAGCAGAGCAAATCACAAGTAAATATAAACAAGGAAATTATAAGAGCAAAAGCTGATTAAATGCAAGACAGAGAGAATGCAGGAAATCAGGAAAGTCCAAATCTGGTTCTTCAAAAACAATCAGCAAAACTGACAAGCTTCTAACTAAATTGATCCAAGAAGAAAAAAAAGAGTAACAATTACCAATATCAGAAATGAAAACGGGTTATCAGCGCAGATCCCATGGACATGAAAAGGATTAAGAAAATACCACGAACACCTTTATGTCAATACGTGTAATAAACCAGATGAAATGGACAAATGTTTTGAAAATTAGAACTAACCAAAATTGACACAAGAAATAGACAATCTAAAGAGCCCTATGCCTACTAAAGAAATCAGATTTGTTACTAAAACAATGCCACACAACAATGTCAGGTCTAAATGGCTTAACTGGTGAATTCTATCACACATTCAAGCAATAACACCAATATATTATTTATTTATTTTTTAAAATATATTTTATTGATTTTTTTACAGAGAGAAAGGGAGAGGGATAGAGAGATAGAAACATCGATGAGAGAGAAACATCGATCAGCCGCCTCCTACATGCCCCCCCACTGGGGATGTGCCTGCAACCAAGATACATACCCTTGACTGAAGTTGAACCCGGGACCCTTGAGTCCGCAGGCTGACGCTCTATCCACTGAGCAAACCGGTCAGGGCTCCACCAATATATTAAAAACACAACTGTTTTGTGAGTCCAGGAAGCTCAGTGGTGTCTCCACGGACCACGTGCTGCACGACTGAGGAAGGGCAGGGAGCCGCGGATAAGACAGGCCCCAGTTAGACCCGTTCTCATCCTGGGAGACTTGGGTTGGTGGCCTGAGCCCTCTGGGCTCCAGTGTTGTCCTCACGGTCAATGCTGTCCCCACACCCACAGTTATGCAGATCACTAGGCCCCCCTTGTTCATGTCCTTCCCTTTCCTCGCTCTAGCTTTCGCATGGTAGTCATCACCATTGAGGCTAAATCCTTTCCTTCTTCTTTGTTTTCCTTGTTTGCTTTCTCGCCTCCCTAGAACGTCACCCCCACCAGAGGGGAGGGTGTGGGTCTGCCTGGTCACTGCTGTTTCCCGGCTCTGAGAGGTCCCTGGGCCTCACCGTAGCTCAGTCACTATTCCTGGCTGTTGTCTCGTAAACACACCCACCATGTCCTCAATTTGTAGAAAATGCTCAAAACCAGCCATGCTCTCAAGTCGTGTGGGTGTTTAAACCCCTCTGGAATCTAATCGGGGTTTAAATGCCAAATTCCCACCATTATTAGTTCTAGCCCGAGGCCCCTGAATGCGTCCAGGACTTTCTCCTGCTCTGCCTGGGACTCTGCTTCCCACCAGACCAGCGGCACCTCCTCAGGGGGGCAGCTCATGGAAATGCAGGATCCGGGCCCCACTCCCGCCCAACTGAGTCAATGTGGGAACAAGACCCCTGGTGACGGGGGTGCAGGGTCCGGTTGGGGACGTGCTCACACCACTTTCCCCTCTCAGGAATCTCTCCCAAGATGCCCAGGCCTTCATTCACTCTCTCCCCACCCCCAGCCTTGCACATTTGCATGTGCTGCTCTGAGGGAGGCCCGCATTCCTCGGTCCCTTCTTGCAAACACCTGTCTCCTCCCTTATCTCCCTGATCGCCTTCTGCCTTCCATGGAAGGTAAGCCGTTCCAGGGCAGGACCCCCAGCTCATCTGCAGACCCCACGGCCTCCACCGCCGTCGCTATAGCAGGATGCGCGCGGAGCGAGTGCGTCCTCCGTGGTGTCGTTTATTCTGAGGGCTGACCGGGTTTAGCAAGCGCACTTCCTGGACTCTGAGCCTGAAATTTGCGGCTTCCCAAAGGCGGCCACTGGCCTTCCCAGGTGCTGCATTCCAAGAACCCTGAGGACGCCGAGTTCCAGGCCCCATGGAGACCCAGCCAGAAAGGCACTCACAGCCTTGTGAGGGGACAGGGACGGTCTTCGTTGTAACACCACCCGAAACAGTAGGAAACCATCTGAATGTCCGCCCAGAGGAATAAAAAGCCCACGCACACTCATGCTGTAGGCTTCTGTGTGGCAGCTTTTAAAGGAAACGAAATAAATACGGAATTATTGCCACAGAAAGGCCTCCGGGACGTGAGCGAACAAAACGTGTCTTGTAGGATGTGCGCCCCTGGTACTGTATGCGTTAACATAAGCACGCCTATAGTTAGTGTGTACGGAAAGGACTGGGCGGACATGTGGAATAATGATGTGGCCAAGGGACATTTAGGGTTGTCTGTATTTTTTTAAACGTGGAGAATATACGTATGTATTATTTGTACAATTATAAAATTCACAGTAGTTTTAAAACATAATAGTAAATGCAAATTAAAAAATAAAATAAAGTGGGGCAAGAACAATCAGCATGACCAGACTAGGACATGCGGAAGTATCAGGGGTTTGGGAAACTGTACCACCAAGTTCCCATTTTACAGATGACTCGACTGAGACTAGCAGAGGATAAGTGACAAGTGATCTGCCTCGAGTCCATAGTTACCACAGGGAGCACAGGCCGGTCTGAATGGGGAGTGGTCCCTGATGGGGGAGGAGACAGGGCCGGACCCTCCTCCCCACCAGGTAGGTGTGGCCAGGCCTACCTGTCCCAATACGCCTGCATCTGATGGGCATTGATCCTTCTCTAAAAGAAGGCTTTTGTCCCGTTCCAGGACCCCCTTCCCTAAGACATGGGGACATAACAGTTTCCTCTTTCCCGGAGGGCAAACACCTTCCCTTTCATCTGCTTCCAATAAACTTAGGTCTCTGACCCCCTCCCTGATATGATGAGCGATAGCCCAGAGGGGGAGACTCGTACTTCCTCCCCGAGTTCTCAGCCTCACCATCACCCCGAGCCCGTCACCCACTCGCAGGCGAGGCTGCCTCCTTGGCTCAGGGCTGGGCCGGCCTCTGTGGGCCGGGGCCTCTCACTTTGTGTGATTCTTGCTTGCTCCACAGAAACTGCACGGGATTCATGTGGGAAGGCGAGCAGAGCCCGTGGGATTAAACAGCAGGACCCACAGCAGCGACAGCAAAAGGCTCTCTTGCAAAGTGTCTGTATGCGCATTTCAAAGGCGACAGAGCTGTATGTCCTGGGCAGTAAGCTCTGGGAGTGGTCAAGCTGGAACAAGAGGAGGAGTATGTGTGTGCCAGGCTCACAGGGAGGTCGGGGGAGGGGTTCGCCAGGTGAGACACCTGCCCTCCGTGGCGCCTGTGTGCATGCCGAGGCGCCTCGGGTCAGACGCGATGCGAGAGGGTCTCAGTGGTTCTCCAAACTCTGAGTCCGGGTCTCATGCCCAAGAGATGGCAACACGCCTGAGCGCCGGAAAGGCTGCGGTGTAACCCAGCTGTGCATTGCACAGTCGGAGCGAGGGGCGGGCGGGGGCGTCAGCACACGGGGGAGAGCCAGCTTTGGGAACGGCATCTCTGATTTTGTTTGGCAAAATCTGCCAAGCATAACAGATTAGGAGCCCTGATGAGTGTATCCAAGTAATTGCGTTTAATTGTTTGTGCAAATCAGACGATCTATCAGCAACAAGTCCAATTCATTACATGCAGACACACAGGTCAGACTGGGAGGGAAGGCGGAGGGCGGGGCTCGTTTCCAAATGAAGCCCGAGCTGTTTTACTCTATTTTGAAAAGTCGCCGAGAGAACACACCTAATACTGGTAGCCCATAGGGGACATCCCACCAGGATGTGGTCGAGGCTGTCTGCTGGGCCTTCCTGGGACCCACCAGAGCCCTGAGCCCCCGAGGCTGGGGGGGGCGGGGAGGGGAGTCCTCTGAGCAGGGGACCGGGGGCGGGCAGGCAGCAGGCCTAGGGTGATTGGAAAATCAAGTTTAAGGCCTTTCCAACACAGAAGCCCTAATAATAGGTGATGCTTATCGACTCCTTGGCTCTCTCTCTGTGGGGGAAGTAATCAAATTCTTTTTCGTGGAGGAGATTTATTAAGATAAAATCTACAGGCAATAAAGTGGACCCTTTTTAGGGTACAGTTCTGAGCTTTGACAAACCCAAAGTTTTTGACAATCGTTCAGCATTCCTCTCTCAACTTAAGAAAAGACACTTCAGCGTAAACAGACGAAAGACTAAAGGAAGCGCTTTGCTCTCCATCTTGACCTCCACGCGAAAGAAGAGGAAGAACCCTCTCTCGGGGTCCCCTTCACCACAGCCAGGACTTGGGAGCCCAGCAGCCTGATTGGCTGGGGCACACGCCGCCCAGGAATAGATTTATTAGCATCAAGTATTGTTTAGAGCGACTGACTTTAGATTGATGCTTTCATTCCAAACGGCCATAATGAAAGGCCTCGGAGAAGCCTGGTTATTACGGGGTTCATTACTAACAAACCCCAAGCAAGCTCCCATCGAGAGCATGATCAATCCAAATAAAAATGACTTCGTTAATGACAACGTGATGTTTTCCCAGTAACTACTACACGTGCAACGACACCGCAACAAAGACTCAAAAAACAAGCGCCGACGCCAGGGATAACCCTGCTTCCTCCGTGGGTCCTCGTGGCAGATGCGCCGCAGGAGTGCCCCCTGTGGTCCCGGGCTACTCGGCACTTCCCGTCTCCAGCCGCCAAGGACAGAGCCCGTGGGCCACTCGTGAGCGTGGATGTGGGAGGACTGCGGTTCCCAGTCCCTTCTTTTCATAAAAGGACAATCTTATTTATTTATCTCTATCCCTTTCCCTTCCTCTCTGTAAAAAAGTGAATAAAATACATTTAAAAATAAATAAATAAGTAAAAAACGATGAGAGAGAATCATTGATCTTCTGCCTCCTGCATGCCCCACAGTGAGTATTAAGCCAGCAACCCGGGCATGTGCCCTGACCGGGAATCGAACCTTGACCTCCTGGTTCATAGGTCCATGCTCAACCACTGAGCCATGCCGGCCGAGGGGCACTTTCTCAGGGGCTACCAAGATGAAATGTTCTATTCCATCTCAACTGGCTCTGAGCCACCAAAGCTGTTCAGGGACTTGAGGTACCCAGGACCCTCCCAGGACCGAACCAGTAACCAATGGGCCTTCTCCAACCGTGTGCAGCCCTGTGAGCATGCCCTTCTGTCCAGAGGGCTAGTTTTTAATGCTCCATTAGCACCACAATCGTGAACTGCCCCCTTTTCAGAACTGGAAAACCCCAGTTCTCCTCCTTGGAAAACTACTCAGTACATTCCCACTGGCCTGGGTTCCCTGGCTTGGCAAGTGAATTTTATTATTTTAGTAGTAGTATTATTTTATTACAGATGTCTCCCATTTGATCCCTTTCTGCCCAGGCCTTCCCCGTGCTCGAATAGACTCACTTTTGTTTGTTTATTTCTTAATGCTTTTGTTTTATGTTCGTTTCCGGCTCTGGTGGTCTCATTCTACTCTTAGGCATAAGCAATGGGGTTTCCACCAAGAATGCCTTGACCGGCCTCCCTCACAGGTACCCCGGGTTTGTGAACTAGAAAACGGGCCCTCTCATGCTGGGGTTGGGGCTCCCTGTACTATGGGGGGCCTGCCGTGTGGTCAGCCCGACTGTGTGGCTGTGTCTGTGGCTTCCTCGCTGGTGGACTGTGTGACCGAGGGTGTCCGAGTTGCCGTCCGCTCGCCCGCTCCATCCTGCCTCCTGCCCGCCGTGGTTCTCACTTGGAGTTTTGTCCATGGCACATTCGGCCTCGTGTGTGTGTGTGTGTGTGTGTGTGTGTGTGTGTTTGTCTACGATTTGTCTGGAGAAGAGAAGAAATACCGTCTTCCCTTGAGCTTATGTAAGTCTGTCTTTTGGCTAAAGAAGGGTTCCCTTCTATGTCTGTGTTTGGTTAAACATAGGGACTGCCAAGTTCAAAAACAGTTAACAGGGTGCCCCCCCACCCAACATAAACCTTTCAGTTCGGCGGGGCCGGCCTCCTGGTGGACTGTAAACTCGGTTTTTAGGTCACATTTCGTGGAAGTGGCTCAGGGAGGAGGAGAAAGTGAACGAGTTGGATCAGACGTCCTCAAATTCTCCGGAGTCCTTAAGTTCCTTGGTTTATAGGGAGTTAAAAGCACTTGTATAAATTTAAAATTAGAGAGCTCAAGAATTTCCAAAAGGCAAAACAACTTAACTGCTAATGCTTTGAACCCTTCAGATCTTGCAAGCTCTGAGGAGGAAGGTGTGGCGGGGAGCTCACGGCTGGCTCCGAGGCTGCTGGCTAAGATCAAATGCAGCTCACGGGGCACTTGGAAACAGTGTAACGTGTTCATTGCTACGTAGTGTAAAGTGGGAAGCATGTTTATAATCAAGGCGAATCTGAGAGTTAGCCTGTTCCGACGAGGACTTCTCTCTGATTTCATCACAGTATAAAAACGTGAGCATAATATTCTAGTTCATGCCACAAAGCTCATTTAATCTGAATTTTCTAAATCTCTCACACCTGTCTTAAGCTAATAATGCTTTCATACGTGTGTAAAATCACAAACGTGATTCTGTATGTTCAGTTCAGTTGACTATAATAACGAATGTCTTCATAAAAAGGGTTGAGTTTTGTAACTTTGGTCCTTCCCTAAATTACACAAGCTACAGCATTATTCTACTGAAACGACCGATGCGACATCTAAAAGGGTGTTTTTCTGAGAGCTTTCCCATCGTTAGAGGTCGTGTTATTTTTGAAGGGTAACTTGAATTTAATTTCTCAGATCTCTGATGGACTTTGAAATCTTGACAGTCAGGGAGGATGGTCTTTACTTCAGGTCCTAAGGTGCAGAGGACAGTATGTGCCGTCAGAATGCGGCGAGCAGGCCGAACGGAACTGTGTGGCCGGTGTTGCTGCGCAAGCACAAAGGTGACCGCCTCACTCACCTCCTCTCTCCCTCAGCGACAGCGCGCTGGACAGTCGGATCACCTGGGCTATTTACTGACCACACAGGGCCGCGTTTGTCCGTGGCATTTGCATTAACGTTTCAGGATAAGTCAAGAGGTTCCTATTTAAAATCTATGAACAAGGAATTCCTTGTGCAAGGTGGGGTGGACTGACCGATGGATTCCTTCCTCGTGACGTCCGCAGAGCGGCCCGAGGACGGCGCTTTCGTGCTGGCTCCGTTGGCCCAACGGCAGCTGTGGTCAGTAGGTTGTTAACGAGGCCTGAAATGCTGTTGCACAGACAGCCTCTTGTTGGTTTGTAGGTTGGACGGGTCCACGTTTGGCTTCTGAAATACCAGCCCTTTTGGGGGGAATGTTGCAGAATTCCAGCCTCAGCACTCAGGGCGTGAGTCATTCTGGGTGACTCCCTTCTCTTCTCTTCGTCTCAGTTTTCTCACCTGTTAAATGGGTTTGGGAAAATAAACGAAGACATTGGGGCCATGCTGATCTGGGTTCAAATCCTGATTTAAATGTATACCAGCTATGTGTTTGTGCACCTCATCACACTCCAGTTTCCGTAGCTGTGCAGTGGGGACAATAACAGTATTTACCTTATTGTAATTAACGCAGCACAGAAGGATTGCACAGTAACGTCAGCCGTCCCAGGAAAAGAGGCCGTAGATGTGACCGTATGTGAAGGGACTGCTCCCCCTCGCTCCCCCTGGAGGATGGGCAGTGAAACGACGGCTCCTCCCACTGTAATTAGACAGGACAGTTATGAGAAATTTCGGTTGTAAAACCGTAAAGTGAACCTTTCACAGAGAGAAGGGAGCCGCGGGGACGCACGGCGGGGCTGGCTCTCGCTCTGTAATCAGCGTGGCCGGGCTGCTCCAGGCTCCTGTCTCTCCTGGAGCCTGAAGTGTTCCTGGCACGTCTTTTATAACCGTCAGCCTCACTCTCTTCCTGTTGCAAATTGCATGCACATTTCTGCTCCCCGGGCCCCGCCCGCGTTTCTCAACCAGTTCTGCCGGCGGCCGCCTCCCCCGCTCCTAATGAGAGCGAGTCGCCTTATAATGAAGGTCATATTTTATCTGCCGGGAAAGGCGGCGGCTGGCCTGGCCCTGGTGGGTCCCCTGTGCGCCCAGGGCCATCCGTGGTTGTCTTGGGCTGGAGAGGGAAGAAGCTTTTGATGGCTTGACATGAACCACCAGATCTACAGCTTGTAACGCATCCTTTTCTCCTCAATCCCCTCTTCCAGCTCCCACCTTGTTGATGAGCCCCTGCTGGGAGCACTGTTCTCAGAACGGTAAACAAGGTGCAGGCTGCTGCTGCTGCCTCCCTGGGGCTGGACAGGAACCAATGCCACCCTCGGGGGTGGGGCTTTCTTGGCTCAGAGCAAGAGAGTGTCTGACCCCTTCCTATTATTTTAAATCTATCTCTTAGCGTAATACCCCTGCGAAAAGACAGCGGTTTCCCCAGCCGCCCCGGCTGCTATGGTAATGGAGGAGCTGGTCTGGAAAAATGCGAGCTCCCTCCAAACCACCGAAGCCAGTGGAGGCTGTTAGCGGGTCCGCGAGAAGCCTGCTGACGTCGCCTGCTTTCAGTTGCACTTGCTTCTCCGGCTCAGACGACTCCCCAAAGAGCAGCGAGCAGTAGTTGCCCGAGATCCCCTCTGGGAGAGGAAGTGTCTTATTAGAAGCAGGAGAAAGAGCAGTCTGTGCGCAAACTGCGTTCCGGGCCAAGGGCTGTGGGGCTGGTGGATGGGCTGGGGCTCCCCATCGAATAAGACCAGTGTGGCAGGAGGGACCCCGTGTTGGCTTTGTCCAACTCCCAGGCCACTGGGCACTTGGTGGAATGAGTCACCCCTAAACCAGGGTCCCTCAGGCCCCGCCTAGTTGTTAGGACAGGAACATACCCATCCCCCACCCTGCCTCCTGCCTTCCCCTCCCCCAATGTCAACCCAAAATGTTTTAGATTAACATCAGGGTTTAAAAGCGAAAGGCATGTCAGCAGGCCCCCCCGAGAAGCATTATTTAGTCTCCCCACGCCGGGCTCTGCAGCGACTGCACATTGTACCAGCACCTTCCTCCGAGTGACATTGACATCGCTCTGCTCGAATAAGTCACTTCTCCCATCACGGCTGATTCATTGGGGAGAAACCGCAAGCTCTGAGCCGCCGTGTGGCTGGCCCCCGACCCCTCCGCGGCAGAGCCGGCGTCCTGGTGTTTTCTAGTGAGCAGCGCTGGGGAGCAGTTAGCTTGTATTCCCTCGGATTTTCATTCTTCGTCTTCGTGGCGACATGCCATCGCGTGACTCGGGCCGCCGCTCGCTCTTTCTGTAGTGGCTCAGGGTGGAATGTGCCTTACTGAGCTCGTTAGTGTGTTGAACGTGCGGGACAGTTTCCACTGGCTGTTTTGTTTCCTTTTAGAACAACTTATCGGAATAGGTGGTGTGGTCCTCCTTGCCCCAAAGAAGAAATGGAATTCCAGAGAGATGAGGTCACTGTCCGAGTGCTGGAGGGGCTAGAAATAACGGCCATGGGAGACAGGGCAGATGCTCTCTCCACTCTCCATCTCCTTTCTGGAAAAGTCTCCGAGCAGGTGACCCAGGAGGGAGCCCAGAGGTCAGGCTGACTCCGCAGGGTCGGTCCTGCCAGCCGAGACCTGGGCTGCGGCCCAGCAGGCTTGCGACTCGCCTTTTATCATCTGCCTCGAGTTCAAAGGAGGAGAGGGCGAGCAGGCCCGGTCGCCGGGGGACCTGATGGGCTCTGACACGGCGAACCCACCCACCAGGCCTTCCACTGGGTACTGAAGCCTGGCCCCCACCAAATGCTGCTCTTTGAAGCCGGGGAGCTTTTCCTCATGACTCATCCCTTCTGACTGCCAGCCAGCTTCCCGCGTGGAAGGGCCCGAGGCGCCGGAGAGACCGCCTGCTCGTCCGCGGGAGGAAGTGTCCCGGCCCTGACAGCGCCTCTCCGGAGACCCCCCGCCAGCCTTTCAGTGCCACCAGCTTGAGTCCGCGGGGAGACATCCAAAAACCCTAGGCTCTCCTCCAGATGGAAACCGGATCCCGAAGCGTTGCCACCGCGTCCACATGCCTTTCAGGCCGCTCCCTGCGGGGCCGGCCGGTGCTCTGAAGCCTCGGCCTCTCGGCCATCCGCACACTTGGGCAGAATGTGAGATTTCATGCTTCCGGACGGCAGTTTCCACGGCGCTTCCCCCGCCCACATGCCGTCTTTGGACAAGTCTTTGTGAAAGCTCTTCCGCAGCATCAGCAGCATTAGATCACGGGTTCTGCCTCCTGAATCAATTAAGTGACTTTATGTCTAAAACCCAACTCAAAAGGGCTTTATGAATCCTCTCTCATCATTGATGTTTCTATCTCTCCCTTTCCCTTCCTCTCTGAAATCAATAAAAAACATGTTTAAAAACAAAAACAACAAACAAACAAGACATAAAAACATAAAGGAGTGATTGGCTCAGAAAGCTGAAAGGTCCAGAAGTGGTTGGCATCAGGTGAGGCTTGATCTAGGTGCTCACAGAGTATCATCGAGGCTCAGTGTGGCTATGTTTCTTGGCTCTGTCTTTCAAGATGCCAGCTCCACCTTCAAGTCCCCTCTGGTGGCCTCGGGGAGTCGCAGACTCCTCCCCGGCTACACTTCCTGGTGCAGGAGGGGGTTCGTGCCACACCATCCCGTGGAAAAAGGAGAGACGCTTCTAGTAGTTCCCGTGGAAGAGAGAGCCTCACATCCTGGAAGCCCAAGGCCAGCGTCTCCTCTCGCCTCCTCTGTGTTGATTGAGTTTTGTGACCACCATCCAGCCGATTCCTATGGTCACCGGAGGCTCTCCAGTCACTGATTCAAGGCAGTTAAGGACAGGGTCCCTCTGGAGCTGGGGGGGACAGCCCACTCGGGCCTCCTGACTGAGGGGGGCTGCGGAGATTGCCAAGGCCATTCGGGGCACTGTTCCCAGGAGGAAAAGAGAGAGGAGGGCTGGGCAGGCAAGTGACAGACGCACAGAGTGGCGGCCTCCCTGCCACTTCCAGATGGAGAAGCAGAGGAAGGAAGAGATTGTCCGAGCCTGGCAAGGGCTTCCCCCTGCTCTGGGGACAGACAGTCTTAACCAGAAGCTGCGAGGAAGGCCCGTGTGATCTGCCCTCCGGCCACCCAGTCCCTCCCTCGCATCCTCAGTGCCCCAGCCCCACGGCCCGGACCATCCTGCCTGCATCAGGCCTTCCGCGGGCTGTCCTCATCTTCCCCCTTCACCTCAGCAACTCTTACTCAAGCCGCATCCCCTCGGCCACGGCCCCCAGGCCTGTCCCCAAGGCCCCGTATCCAAGGCAGCCTCCTCGGTCCAGCTCTCCGCCCTCTGATCGGGCCTGTGCCCCTCCAGGTGAGCCATGGTCATTCCTGTGCGTGAACATCAGGTGCCATTCTGCGTGCTGGGGGAGAGCCACGGATACGCAGGCGTCTTGTTGCTCAGAAGCGGTGCCCACATTCTGTGCCTCCAGTTGCAGAGCGGGGATCACTGGGCCACTGGCATCGCAGACACCGGTGTGCGAAAGCAGTTGTGTATGGGCGACCATGCTTGAGCCTCAGCCCTGGGCGTGGGTCTGGGCGCTGCCACCAGGCCCGGAGGCTGTTTCCGCTCTGGGCTTGTGTTAAAATGCAGGATCCGGGCTCAGGCCTCTGGTGCAGCAGGAGGTGACACTCGGGTTCAGCCCCCAGCCCCCTCCCTCAGCGCCACGCAGTCCACTCACCAGCCCTCGCCTTCGCCTCCCGAATTCCTACCCCTTGCTCACCCTGGGCTGCAGCGCCAGCCTGCGCCTCCCCGACCGCAGAGCTGTGGCCTAGAGAACAGGGACTTGGTCCTGATCCCTGAGTGCCCGGCCCTCTGCAGATGTCCAGTGCCTCCCCCAAAACAGGAATTCGATGCACCCCAGCTCCCCTGCTCCCCTCTGCTTCCCACCAGTCCATCTCCACTGGGACTTGGAGTGAGCGTGTCCGGAGAGGGCCACCGGGGGCTGAGAGGGTGGTGTTCATTCTGAGGCCTGAGGTCATGGGGGAGGTCACACCATGGAAGAGCTGGGACACGATGGGTCTTTGGGGCTGTCGGTGCCATGTTCGGTGTCTTTTTAAAATATTTTATTGATTTCAGAGAAGAAGGCTGATGGGAGAGAGAGAGAGAGAGAGAGAGAAACATCAATGATGCAAGAGAATCATTGGTTGGCTGCTTCCTGCACACCCCCTATTGGGGATCGAGCCCGCAACCTGGGCATGTGCCCTTGACTGGAATCGAACCCGGGACCCTTCGGCCTGCAGGCTGACACTCTATCCCTGAGCCAAACCGGCCAGGGCCATTTGGCGTCTTTTTACTATGGACTTTGACCTGTAGGAGAGCCTGGATCCGGGCAGGGAAGCTGGGGGCTCTCTCACCCCCACCGAATGGCCGGTCTCGGTGCAGAGGAGACCATGGCTTTCATCCGAGTTCTCAAAGCTCCGGGGACGAAAACCATTAAGAGCGACGGGCCGGGGGCTGTTTTCTTTCTTTCTGGCTCCTTTGACTGACAGAAGTGCTGACACACCACCGCCTGCACCAGGTCGCGTAATAGAGGG
>NW_006292094.1:3081327-3093415 GCF_000327345.1 Myotis davidii | reverse complement strand
CGCCCGGCCGGCCGCCCGGGCACCCCTGCCAGTCCCAACAGCGCCGCTGCCTCCGTCACATTCCTGCCGAATCTGGGTGTTAGAGGAGTGGAGGATACAATGAGGTACATTTCCAGACAAGATAAATACAGACAGTCACACAGTCCGACGTGAAGAATGAGGCTACTGTTGGGCTCTCCACACTGAAAAACAGCCGCCCGAGCCACAGGGCACGCCCAGTTGGAATTCTGGTTTTCACAGGCTCTCTGCTTGTCAAACTTAATATCAAGGAAAATAAGCTAATTTGATTTGGCAAAGGCTCATGCAATATGGAATTGATATCTGGGCAGCGACCTTTGATGTTCCGTATAAACAGTGTTTTCCCCGCCGTGGAAGCGGGAGTGGAATAATAAACAGCCGCTTTCCTCCTCCACCGCCTCCCCCACCACCAGGACAAAACCCCCACAAAATGATGAGGCAGCCAGTCTTTTCCGAGGCTCACAAACTCCTGGAGGCAACGTTTGCCGGCTCATTGCTCAGCCTTGCCGCTGACACTGGGGCCGGGTAACCTGTGTGTGTGTGTGTGTTGGGGGCGTGTAGGGTGGAGCTGAACCCCAGGGGATGTTGGTCGGCCCACCACGCCCCACACTCCAGCTGTGACAATCAGGAATATCTGCAGACATGGCCAAAGGTCCCGGGCAGGTCGCCCTGGCTGAGAGCCCTCCTGGCAAACGCAGGAAAAACGGCTTTCAGGGCATTGGCCCTTCCCTCTCAGCTTCAGGCACCAGGTGCCCAGGTCGGGCTTCCACCTTGAGGCTCCCACGTAACCCCAGCTCCTCAGGAGGAAGGGGGAGCCTTCGGGGTGTCACAGCTTGGCCCCCCTTTGCTCCCAGGACTCAGACCTGTCTGCCCACATGGGCCTGGGAAGGGGGTACTCCCAACGGCCTCTGACCCCTTAGCACCTGGTGCCCCTGAGCTCACAGGTGGTCTCACTGCCCGGACATACTTCCCAAGTTCAAGAATGCAGGGTCCCCGCCCGCACTTCATGCCCCTTCCTCGTGCTCCGTGGCATCAGCTAAGGATCGTAGCAAAGAGCGTGTACCTAGAGCCGGCAGGGTCAAGCCCTGGTGTCTGGGGTTGGCCTGCAGCTCGTGGGCTGCTGCCACATCGGGAGGAATTGTGTGTGCTACGTGCAGTCGCGCCGGTAGCGTGGCATTACCGTGGCGAGAGCTTTGACACCACGAGGGTGGGTTTCAGAGCAACCCTGTCCCTCACCTGCAGGGCCTCCGGCAGTTTCCTGTCTGCCAGCTGCCACTCGTCCAAGTCGAAGTGTGAAAGCAGGAGGGCAGGCGCTGCTCATCATGAGCCACGCTCCCCCGCGTCTCCCTAGGGCGGTGGTTGGCAAACTGCGGTTCGAGAGCCACATACACTCAAGGAGCTGCAGTTTGCCGACCACTGGCCTAAGGGACTCGCGCTGTGTCCGGCGGCCGTGAGCCCATTCACACGCCGCCCTTCCCGCCGCTGCAGCGAAGAGGCTCGGATGGCACGGCTCCGCTGGGCTGTGGATGGCCCTCCTGGTAGGGCTTCCAGAAGCTCTCTACCGGCCTTTCCGCCCTGCACCTCCCGGCTCCCGTTTAGATCATGGTGTGACCCCCACATCTCCACCACCAGGTGACGGCAACAGGACAAGGGTCACACACTGAGCAGGGCTGAGTGGAGAGACGGAGTCACGGGTCAGCCTCGGGCTCCTGCCCCAGGTGCTTGGCGGTGGTGTCAGCCCCGTACACGGAGCGCAGGCCTAGCTGGGACCCGGCCAGTCAGCGCGGCTCTGCAAGCTCAGTCCCCTTCCCTCGGAGAGGAGACTCTGGAGCCAGGCGTGGCTCCGAGGGTGGGGTGAGGTCACGCGTGGGGAGAGCCCAGCCGAGTCGGGCACATGGGAGCGTCAGTGAGCGCGGCTGCCGGAGGGTTAACTGCAGGGCTGCGTCGTCGGTCGCCCTGGGCGGTCTGAGGTGCTGGCTCTTTGCCTCTCCCTCCACCGCAGTCTCTTTGCGCACCAGGGCCATGGCCCCTTCACTCTCCATCCTCAGCTTCCACGCCTGGTGCAGTAGTAGGAGGTGAGCTCAGGCGGTGCTGAAGGCAGGATGGAGGCCGGGTTATATGCCAACAGGATAACTGATCTGTTTTATTGTTTGACTCTAACCGGGTCTCCTGCCTGTCAGCACCTACCGAGCTCAATGCTTAGCGAACACACTGATGTGTGATTAGCACAAATCGAGTGAAACAGGCCTCCCTCCGCCCTCATCTCAGGAGCTTGTGCTCAGGTGGGGACCCTAAGGAAGGGGACGCCTCGGGGTGTCAGGGTGGAGCCGCGCTGCGGGGCGGTGGGAGCAGTGCAGGTGCAGAGGCTTCTGGGGGAGGAGGCATGTGGCACAGGCTTTGGGGTGGGAGGTGGGGTCCCTCTAGGAAGGTGTGGTGGGCCTCCCAGACCATCACGGATAAGGGCGCAGTGGCGGGGAGCCGTAGCTCGTGTCCTGGGCCCAGGGCCTGGTGGGAGGTTGGACAGCTGGGCTGGAGGCCTCTCGTGGGAGTGCGCTGAGAGCGCGCCCATTGATAAGCTCCAAGATGTCTTTGTTCAGACCCGACAGAGACCGCCCATCCTCCCCTCCATCGCCCCTTCCCCAGGACCCATGAGTCCTTGCTCCTGGTTTTACACGCAGGAGCCACCCTCCCATGGTGCCATAGATGCCTGTGTGCTGACGGATGGTCCCCTGTGGCCCCACGCACTTCTGGCTGTGGCTCAGACAACGGGGTTTGGAGGGGCTCACAGGAGAGTGCCTCGATCACATCTGCCTTCACAGGGGTGGGGAAGGGGGTCTGGTGCACCGGGGAGAGCTGTGGTGCCAGTGCTTCAGGCCAGTCGCCACTTTCTTCCGCCTTTTCTCATCCCGAGAGCACCGAGCATTCTTTCTAAAGAGTCACCCCCTCAGCCCTGAGACCACCACACCCCGACTAGAGTGCTCCCCAGCCCGAACCTGAAACGTCCACCTGTTAGTAGGTGCTGCGTCCCCACAAGACTAATGCCTGGGCTCCTTCCCTTCAGGCCGGGGCCCTGAGAGCTGTGTGTCCGCTTTGTTCCTGGTGCACGCGGCCAGCCTGGCCTGAGCTCCCGCTGCCAGGTGGGGAGAGGAAGCAGGACACACGGGCCTGCCCCTCCCCTGGGGCCCAGGCCCGGGAAGCGCTGCTGGGAGCCAGGGCCCCCAGGGGAGCTGTGCTGGTTTCTCGGAGCAAATCATCGCTGTGAAGATGGGGATCCGAGAAGCGACGCCAGGTGGTGGACTTAATAACGTCACCCTTGCCCAGCAGGATTCCCCAGGTTGCTTAGAAAATTCCGAGTGTGACCGCTTTCCAGATCCTTGGGAGAGGATGGGGGTGATTAGCGAAATGGAAGCTGGCGTTCTATTCGGAAGAAGAACCGGTCAGACAAGGCGGCATGGATCCTTTTCTGATGGGATAATTTTTCATTTGACGATAATGACCTTCACACTTCCCTCTGAAAACTCCTTAGGGTTTTGGGAGGGCGGCCTCTCCTAAAGCGACTCTGGCAACCGGGGCCGAGTAGTTTGCAGGTGATTCACGGCTGTGTCTGCAGGGCGCTCACGTGGAAATGCCGTGTTGACTGTTGACAGGTTTCCTTGGTGAGGCTGCTCAGGCTCATTCCTGCAAGCGGCTGCGAGGAGCCGGGACCCCGCGGATGAGTCGTGGCCTGCCAAATGCTGGTCGGGTGTGCAACGGGCTCCTTTTAAACACACACACGCTCCGTGCACACGTCCGCATTTCTCGGCGTGGCTGGTAAGGAAACGCCCCCATGTGCCTCAGAAGAATAAGGGGTCCCTCCCCACGGAGCCGGGCACCAGGGGGAGAGCCTGTGCGGCTCTGGCTGTAGGGACAGCAGCAGCGTTACCATAGCAGCCACGAGAGGACTTCGCGGGCCCAGGCTCCATGCCCAGCCCTGGGCGCTGTCTTGTTCAACTCTTAGACCAGTGGTTCTCAACCCTTTCACAGGGGTCGCCTAAGACCATCGGAAAACACGTATATAATCACGTATTGTTTTTGTGATGAATCATTATGCTTTAATTATGTTCAATTTGTAACAATGAAATTGGGGGTCACCACAACGTGAGGAACTGTATTAAAGGGTCGCGGCATTAGGAAGGTTGAGAACCACTGCCTTAGACAATCTGAAATCTGGCTCCCAATTTTCAAAAATGTGCCAAGTTTTTGGCTCCAAATCCAATCTCGATTTTCACCAATTCAGTGTTTTAAACCACTAGACAAAGAGAACAGTCCGTAGTGGTCACCTGCCGGTTCTGGTTTCCAGCCAGGTCATTCTGCCTCCAACACTTTCTTACAGCTAATGCTCATCTTAGTAAACCCAGGAGAGGAAAGACAAATTAATGGGGGAAATAGAAAAAATACACAAAGCCAAAAGCCAGGAGGAGCTGAACAAGGCCAAGAAAGAGCTCCCAAATCGGATGTACTCAGCAAGACATAGTCTCCCCTCGCCCACCCGCCCCTGTCAGAGCCCTAGGTGAGGGTGTGGTTAGGCCTGCTCTGATGTGGGTGGTGTGAGGGCCCCTCCGAAAAACACGGCTCTGAGCTCGGCTAATCCTAATCGCATTATCAGGTAGGCCGGCCAGTGTGCTCAGTGGTTGGGCGTCGACCTATGAACCAGGAGGTCACAGTTAGATTCTGGTCAGGGCACATGCCCCGTGTACATGCTTGATCCCCAGTGGGGGGAGTGCAAGAGGCAGCCGATCAATGATTCTCCCTTGTCATTGATGTTTCTATCTCTCTCTCCCTCTTCCTTCCTCTCTGACATCAATCAATCAATATATTTCTAAAAAAGAAATCTCCAAGTGGGAGCATTCTTGCAGCCGAGGCAGGAGGAACCGGCTGGAAGGGCTCACAGCCGGGATTCCTATGTCGCCTGCTGGGAGCCCACCTGTCCGCTGATGATGCAGACACGTTGGCTCTGGGACCGTTTCCCTGGAAGGCAGTTACCTTGACGGGAGGACAGTGCCGCATTGAAATCCGATCACGAGGCGGGAGACAGCGCGGTTTTCATCATCCCAGTCCACACCGTTAGGATGCCTGGTCTCTGCACTGGCCTTGCTGGATGCTGGACCCAGGTGACCTGCTGTCGCCTCTAGGAGTTGGCAGTTACTAGATGCAAAGGAGAGGAGGGGGAGGAGGGGTGTACAGAGGACGGGGAGGGGAAAGGAAGAGGGGAAGGAG
Source organism: Myotis davidii (assembly GCF_000327345.1). Taxonomy (NCBI): domain Eukaryota; kingdom Metazoa; phylum Chordata; class Mammalia; order Chiroptera; family Vespertilionidae; genus Myotis; species Myotis davidii. Next base: position 3,088,141 of record NW_006292094.1, on the reverse strand, counting down.
GAGCAAACATTTTGACTGTTTACTCCCCAAGGCCCAGACTGAGCACAGCCCGAGTCCAGCAAACTCAAGGGCTGTCTGGCCTGTTTTAAATTTCATGATGTTCGGTGTCTGGAGGACACGGCGCAGGCCCCCAGCTCGAGGCAGTTCCCAGGCCCAGCCTTGGACCGAGCTCTGTTCCTTCTGACAGCGTCCTGCTTGGGTCACAGCAGGTACTGTGTGTAGCGCAGGCGTCGTGCAGCATGAAATCCTGTGGCTGGGATGCGGGGTGGCTCTCCTAGGCTCACAGGCGTCGTGCTGGACCCTCAGGTGCGTCCCTCTCATAAGTGATCGTGGCTGTTTGAGAATGAAACAAATACTGTTTTTCTTTCCATGCATGTGGGCTATTTTTTCCCGCCGAGTACGAAGTCGCTAGGACAGAGATACTTACTAATGTGCAGTTTGGAGCCAACTGCGTATAAAGGGACCTGCTGGGTGTCTCCTGCTCAGGACACTGGGACCGAGAAGGCTGGGGCTACTCTGCTCTTACACATTGAACCCCTTTTCATTGAGTCCCTGCAGTGGCCCTCAGCTGGGTTCGATCGATGACTTGCCTGCCTGTTAGAGCAAGAGGGGCAGCGATTGAATGGTCTGAGGGAGCGTCTGCTCCTCACCACCCCCCTGAGCTCTCAGGTCGGCCGTCCCATCAGCCAGTGCACCCCAGGTTGGGAAGCTCAGTGAGCTGTGCTCCTAAGGAGACCACACTGTTCTTTCCTCCATGAAACCAACCGGCCTCTCAGCCTCTCGCCTGAATCCCTTCACGTCTGGGCAGTGCGGCCTGTGAGTCAGGTCCCCGGCCTGCGGCTGCGATCACACGCAGGAACCGGCCCTGGACCGTGGCTACACGTCCTCTAAATACAGCCCGGCCAGGCCCTGCCCCGGCCCCATGAGGGATTCCTCCCGAGGACGAAGGGAAACGGAGCGTTCAGGAGGCAGCAGCCCGGTGCTAGGGGAAGAGGGTCGGGGATCCCCGGATGTCTCAATGTGGGAAACCCTCACGGTCCTGGGAGGAAACGGGCAGGAGTTCAGACGCTGATCTCAGGCCACCCAGTGAGCTGGTGGCAGTGCTGGGTGAGACCCAGAGCCTTGCCATAGGCCCAGGTTCTTCATCACCGCCCGAAGGTTGGCCTTGAACAAGCCACACCCTGCAGGGCATGACCCTGCAGGCATGACCCAGCTGCGTCCTCCGCCCCTTCACCCTTTTGCAGGTCCTAGGAACTGGCTTCTCCCACTTCCCAGTGCCACCGTGTGAGGGCCTGGGAGCTGAGAGAGCCTGAGGGCAGGTCCCGGGGCGTGGCTGCAGGAGCTCAACTTCTGGCTCCACTCCCGGCTCCCCAGCTGTGTGAGCTTGGGCAAGCCTCAGTTTCCTCATCTGTAAAAGGGCAACAACAATAATGACTCTGCAGGCAAAGGTCTTGACCTTGAGTGAACTCTTCATAAATGTTTGCTCTCGTTACGGATACAAACGACTTAATAAGTTGGACTTTCCTGACCCCTTCACCTACCCCTCTGCCTCTGCTCCTGCCCCTGCCCCTGCCCCAGCCTTGGAGTCACCCCTCCCCCACCGGCTCTTCCTGACGCAATGTTAGACCAGCAGGTGTCGCTTTGTTTTGAAATCAGGGCAAAATGGTCCTGTTTAACCAAGTGATTTACGGAAGCCATTGTCTCCCTGCACACTAATTGTCCGGTGCTCGCTGGGCGATGCGCCCTTTGCTGGGACATGCACTCCGCATTAGTCATTCCCAAGCAAGATGTGCAGCAAACTGTGTAATTATAGACAAAGCGTTTAAGACACAAACCAATAAAAATCAAAGGTAGCAGAAAAATGCTTTGAAGAGAGCCGGGGACTAGCCAGGACTTCCTGTGTCCTGCCAAGGACCCGGGGCGGAGGCGGGGCGTCGGGGCATCACCCCGAGATCTGCCCGCCAGGCCTCGCTGTGCAGATCGAGAGGAAATGAGACGCTGTTTATAGAGAAGGCCAAGGAGCCCCGTGTCACATCTCAGAACAGGCCTGAAGGGAGGGAACAGGCCACAGGCCAGAGCCCTGCCTCCGCGGCGTGAGTGCGGGTGGGAGAGGCGGCGAGGAGAAGTCAGGGTGGCGAAGGGCTCTTGCCTTCTCCACTCAAACAGTTTTTGGGGTGACAGTCACGGGTTGAATCGCCCCCCTTTCCCCCCTCCCCCCCCAGCAAATTCCTATCTTGGGGTCCTGCCCCCAGTGCCGTGGGCCGGGGCTGCATTTGGAGACGGGCTCTTTGCGGAGGTCCCCGAGTTAAACCCAGCACATGAGGGAGCCCCACCCCAATGTGAGTGTTGTCCTTACACAAAGCACCACGCACCGGGTGGCTTAGACACAGAAGGGCAAGGCCTTGTGTCCTGAGGCTGGACGTCACGGTGAAACGGGGGCGGGGGGAGGGAAGGGGGGAAGCGGGGGTAGCAGGGCTGCTTCCTCTGAGGCTGAGAGGGAGGCTCTGCCCTCCTCTCTCTTGGCCTCCGGGTTTCTGGCCGTCCTTGGCTTCACTTTGCCCTCTGACTCCTCTTCCTCGTGTGTGTGTGTCCAGATGTCCCCTCCTATGAGGACGCTGGTCCTACTGACCGAGGGCCTTCCTCAGTGTCTTGTGTTAACTCCATTCCCTCTGTGCAGGCCGCTCTCCAAATCGGTCCCATTCCGAGGTTCTGGGGTTGGGACTCCGCCGTAGGACTTTGGTAGTGGGAGGGGGACACACACACAGTCCCGCCTTGAACAGTGACCTTGGGCAGCTGGCTCCGCCTCAAACCTCAGTTACCCAAGTCCTCTGCACCAGGCCAGGCACCTCTCAGCCAGGACACAGCTCCTGATGGACTGCCATTCGCAGCCGGCAAGCGGGGCAGGAATCTGCCTTCCGAGAGGATCAGGCCGCGGGCGCATGTCCGGCCGTGTGCTCACGGTGCACTTGGGAGGTCCGACAGCTCCCTCGTCTCCCGACCAAGCACTCTTACTGAGCTGGGCTGAGAGGCTGGATCCAGACCCGTCCGTGGGGACCAATTCCCAGCACGACCCCGGGCTGGGCAAGGCCTCTGGGAGAGGGTTAGGTCGCTCACCTTCCCTCTGAGGTCATCACAGAGCTGAGGGACAGCATGGCTGTAGTCACCCGGTTCGCCTGCCCCCAGCTCAGCCCGTGGCCCCGGGGGAGGAGGGCACCTGCCTCACAGTTCCCTGAGCGTTGCTTTGCCTGCGCTGATTCCCATCCCAGTGGCCCTCCGACTTCACCAGAACATGGGAGACAGGGTTTGGGGACCACTGGTGCCGGCAGCAACCCCCAGATGTCTGCACACCAAGCTCCAGGATGCACACGGAGAGGCCAGCCCGATGGAGAACATAGGCCTGCTGTTTTGTGTAAACCTGAGCGGTGGGCAGCTCACCCGAGGGTGCTTCCGCGAGCCTGGGCTTTTCCCGGCGTTGCTTTTTGAGGCTGGGTCACAGGGTGGTCCCCTGTGCGGAGGGGAGGCTGTGACTGCATGAGGCCACCGCCCCAGCCAAGCCAGCCATCGGTCAGGGACCCTCCCCGAGACCACCTCCACCCAATCCGCCTGAGCCACCTCTTTTCCAGCAGCACCCCCCTGTCCCCGGGAGCCCCTCCGTCCTGAGAAAGTGGGGCAGGTCGTCGCCTCCCACCCGGCCGCCCCCAGGCTCGGCACACACAGCTGCAGCCTCGGGAGCAGCCGACTCCCTGCCTCACCCCCCTGTCCCTCAACACGGGTCCACACCCTTTCTGTGCAGCCATCACCAGACCCCTCTCCTCCGTAGGCCACGGGGCCTGGCCGTGGGGATCCCGCTGTGCCCCGCCACGTCCACTCCAGGCTGCCCAGCCTCCACCGTAATTGTCTCCTCCTCCCTCGTCTGTCTCACCCCCAGACTAGAGGCTCCTCCAGGGCAGGGCTCTGAGGGAAAGGATGCCAAAGACGGCCAAACGTAGGAGGAAGAAAGAGGGTTGGACAACAGGCCAGAGAGACAGCCCACCCCGCCACTGCCTGCCCGTGGGACCACACCACATGCCACACCACATGCCTAGACAGGGCAAGGCCAGCACAGAGAGCCGCCCTGTTCTGAAACACGCAGGCACAGGGGCATAAGCACACGGTTCCCTCGCCTTCTTCCTCCCAACCTCCTTCCTGGTACAACCACCACCAACCAATTCCTTGTTTATCCTTCTAGAGACAGAATGTACACAGAGACAAACACATAGGAACAGTGTACACAGGGACACACACATAGGAACAGTGTACACAGGGACACACATAGGAACAGTGTACAGGGACACACACACACACATAGGAACAGTGTACATGGGGCACACACACATAGGAACAGTACACACACACAGGAACAGTGTACATGGGGCACACACATAGGAACAGTACACACACACATAGGAATGGTGTACACAGGAACACACACATATAGGAACAGTATACACAGGAACACACAGGAACAGTGTACACAGGAACACACACATAGGAACAGGGTACACAGGGACACACACAGGAACATTGTACACAGGGACACACACACACAGGAACAGTGTACATGGGGCACACACAGGAACAGTACACAGGAATACACACACAGGAACAGTGTACATGGGGCACACACACACATAGGAACAGTGTACACAGGAACACACACATATAGGAACAGTGTATATAGGACACACACATAGGAACATTGAACATGGGGCATACACACACAGGAACAGTGTACATGGGGCACACACATAGGAACAGTGTATACAGGAACACACACAGGAACGGTGTACACAGGTACACACACACAGGAACAGTGTACACAGGAACACACACATATAGGAACAGTGTATATAGGACACACACATAGGAACGTTGAACATGGGGCATACTCACATAGGAACAGTGTACACAGGAACACACACACAGCAACAGTGTACACAGGAATACACACAGGAACACACATAGGAACAGTGTACACAGGGACACACATACAGGAACAGTGTATATAGGACACACACATAGGAACGTTGAACATGGGGCATACTCACATAGGAACAGTGTACACAGGGACACACATATAGGAACAGTGTACACAGGGACACACACAGGAACAGTGTATACAGGACACAGACATAGGAACAGTGTACACAGGGACACACACATAGGAACAGTGTATACAGGACACACACATAGAAACAGTGTACACAGGGACACACACACAGGAACAGTGTATACAGGACACACACATAGGAACATTGCACACGGGGCATACACATGCAGGACACAGCGTACATGTCGTTCTGCGCGCTGCTCCTTTTTCGTTGTTGACCGCTGTCTTGGCTGCTGTGTGGCACCAGGACCCACACCTCCGCATCTTTGTTCCCAGTGGCCGGTTACCCGAGGCTCACCCTCCCCAGGAGCACGCTCAGCACCTAACTCCTGTCCCTCTGGTCAGAGCTGGCGTGAGCTAAGTAAGGACTGTGCTGGGTGATTAGGTGCCTAGTGCCCGAGTCCCGCTCCGCACCGGTGGTGTGCGTGTTAACACGCAGGATGCCGGGGGCTGAGGTGGGGTTTGTGAGTGGGTATTTCTAGGAAGTTCTCAGGTGACGTAGATGCTGCTGAGCCAGGAGCCCAACCTGAGAGCCACGACCCTACATCGTGAGCTCCAGAGGGAAGTGGGGGGCATTTATCCACTCACCCGTCCCCGGGACCTGGCACATGACAGAGAGGCCGTCATCAATACTTGTTGAGTGGAAAATAAATGAATGCATGCGTGCACCCCGTGGTGAACCCCTCCCAGGTGTTGGCCTGGGTGGAGCTAGGCGGTCTTGCTAGAGGAAATTTGAAAAAGCTGCCGAATAAACCAGAGATAGGGCCTCCAGTTCAGCTGGTCCAACAGGTTGGCTCACCCCGCCTTTCCCCGCCCCGAGGGCCTGACCTTTGAGTCCATCAGCTCTCCATACCTCATTCTGATCACTGTTGTCAGAGACGGGAGAGGATTCTGACAGACCCCTTCCTTCTCCCTCCTTGTCCTGGGAGCAAACTGGGGAGCCTGGGAGCCAAGGTGGCCTGCCCAGGTCACACGCACTTTTGGTGACACGGCCGAGCTTGTCCAGCCAGCGGCAGGGGCTGGCGGTACTGGGACCGTCCATGCCACAGGTCGAGCTAGAGTTTCTCTCTAATGAAAGTGTTCAGTCTCGCATGAAATTTCACACAGGTTCATTCATTCATTCACTCACTCATTCATCCATCCTCTCATTCACTTCATTAATTCACTCATTCATTCATTCAAGAAGGTCTATGGAACACCTAGGTGCCAGAGACTGGGGTATTGGGACATAGTGTTGAACACTTCTGCTGGCATCGCAGTGGCCAGAGCCAGTCACATGCCCATGTCGGAGTGCAGCACCTCCTGTCAGCCGTGGTCACCACGGGGCAAAAATGGAACGATCCACTGAATCTGTTCAAGGAGTGACACCACTGTCGTCCCCACAGCCCACCGGAGGGCCCAGCGTGTCAAGGGGGGGCTCCTCAAATCACGTTCAGAGTAAAGAGAAAGCCAGTGGCAGGCGCATTCCCCCTGAGCCACCCCGAGCAGGGATCCCAGTGCACGGAGCGGATTGTGAGGGTTCCCAGCAGGCACGGTGGGGGCCGAGGAGAGGCCTGGGAAGGAGGGCAGGATCCTGCACTGGACCCCTGAGGTGGTCACAGCCGACCTCAGGGGCCATTGTGCACAAACCCCAGCCACAGCCGACCTCGGGGACATTGTGTGCCA